>NC_136261.1:263185843-263785843 GCF_964187855.1 Myxine glutinosa | reverse complement strand
ACCACTACAATTACCTCTATCACTACTACCACCACTACCACCGTTACCACTGCCCCACTACTACCACCATTACTACCACTACTACTACTACCAACACAACTACAATTACCCCTACCCTACCACTACTACTACCGTTACCACTACCACCACTACTACCACCGTTACCACTACCACCACTACTACTAACACTACTACAATTACCTCTACCACTACTACCACCGTTACCTCTACCACCTCTACTACCACCGTTACCACTACCACCACTACTACCACTACCACTACTACCAACACTACTACAATTACCGCTACCACTACTACCACCGTTACCACTACCACCACCATTTCTACCACTAGTGCCAACACTACTACAATTACCGCTACCAATACTACCACCGTTACCACTACCACCACTACTACCACCGTTACCACTACCACCACTACTACCACCACTACTACTAACACTACTACAATTCCCGCTACCACTACTACCATCGTTACTACTACCACCGTTACCACTACCACCACTACTACCACCGTTACCACTACCAGGTACCACTACCACCACTACTACCACCGTTACCATTACCACCACTACTACCACCGTTACCAATACCACCATTACTACCACTACCACCACCACTACTACAATCACTACTACAATTCCCCGCTACCTCTACTACCACCGTTACCACTACCACCACTACTACCACCATAACTACCACTACTTCCACTATCAGAACTAGTACTATTACTACCACCACTACTACTTCCAGTACTACCACAATTTTATATTTAATGGGCCCAATTATTCCCACCTTTTTGTGAGGTTGACCAGGGATCGTTTTTAGCCGATTTCACGGACCGGCTGGCCAGGACTAACGTTCAACGGCAGGTGAAAGGCATTTGTAATTTGTTCAGAATGCCGGTGATAACTCCTCTGCTCTTTGCCAAAGACAGACACGATGGGATCTCCAACATGCACCAACAAGTGCTGCCAGTGCCAGACGGGTGCTCCGGCTTGACGTCCTCCTTCCCATGAACAGCACACATGGTGATACCTCAACCTGCTTGATACCTTGATACATGGTGATACCTCGACCTGCATGCAAAACGCCAGGGTGGAGGGAATCCTTTGAATGCTAATAACTCTGGTCCAACATTTTGTTCTTGACCACCGAGCAGTTTTCATTCGGGACTGTGCGGCATCATTTTCCAAGTGTTAACATCCTCCCAAAGATGAGGGGGGAAAATCACCTGGCTGCAAGCTGTAGATGATGAGAACTCACGCCATTTTCATCCCCGAGGGTGGACAAGGTGCGCATCGAAATACGCCCAGGGGGCGAAGCCAATTCCCGGGATAGGGCGTGGCCAGACGCAAGCAAGAAAGTACTCGTTCGAATGTAAACGTCCTTTTAGTTTTAGCTGAGTCCAGATTCGAACCGAGGATAGACAGCTCACAGCAGCTAAAGGACAATTTCGCATACCTCTAAGGAGTCTCAGGTATCCTGCCAACCCAAGATTAGGAATCTTCTGCATAACATTTTTCTTGCAATGTTTAGGGCTCTTGGAAAAATGTTTTTCCATATAATACTGTACAAACCACTTAGAATGGACAGGTAGGAGAAAATCTTTTTCAAAGACACTTTTGTTTAGATTTTGATTGGCCATCTGTCAGATTTGCTTTGCATGTCTGTTGCGTTATTATTACCCTCGCCAGAGGAGATCGGGGATTTCCATTTGGATCGGTTTGTCTGTTTATTTGTCCGCACAAAACGTATGTGTATTAATTACATTCGACCCTTTAGAACCCCAAGACCCTTTCAAACCTATGCAACCCTGAGACATATTAAGAGGACGAAGACCAACAAAGACCCTAAGACCTTTAAAACTCTTAGGATCCCTAAGACCCTTTAAGACATCGAAAACACTTTGGAGCCTTTATAACCCTAATACCCCTTGAGACCCCTAAGACCTTACAACCCCTTTATAACTCTAAGATAATTTCAGACCCCTAAGACCTTTTCAAACTCTAGGACCCTTTAAGACCTCTTAGCCCCCAAAACCCTTTAAGACCCAAAATAAGACCAAAAAGACCCAAAACACCCCAAAGACCAAAAGACCATAAATACCCAGAGCACCCCACAGACCCAAAATACCTCAAATATCCCAAAAGATTCCGCAGACCTAAAACACCCAGCAGACCTTAAAGATCCTACCCCGAAGATCCAAAAGACCCAGCAGACCCAGATCCCAAAAAGACCCCGAGGACCCAAAAGGCCTAATATCCTGAGGACCCAAAGGGACAAAACCATACACGTCCTGCGGTCCTGGCGATAAATCTGCAACGTATCACCGATTTCTCTTTCTTGTTTTGTTTTGTTCACCTTTATCATCTATCTTATCCTTACTATAAAATTCTTAACTGTCCGATGTATTCATTTACTCCAGCTCTCCGGAATAACGGAAATGTAAATCGATTATGCTGGAGAAGACGGATCACAGGATCGATGGGATAAATTACTCATATAAATTAATCATTTTACAAGCAGCCAAGTCCATATAATACGTACATCGAATAGGACTTCAGAAACGCAAATGATATTATATCAGCCTGAAATTAACCACGTGTTTTTTTTATATATACTACCTGGTTGAACTTGACTGCAAATGACGCTTTTTAATATTTGGAGAAAAGACTCAAAACGACTGAGATTAATGAAATATTATATAATTAAAGCAAATTACTATGCACGTCCAACGCATGCATGCACACCTGCAACCTGTCCGACATTTCAGCTTGTGACTGCGGTGTTGGTATCCTCCTACGGTTGAGGAGGAAATCACCTGACTGCAATCTGATGATGAGAACCCACGTCATCTTCATCCTCGCGGGCGGGCAAGGTGCGCAATGGAACACGCCCAGGGGGCGGAGCCAATTCCCGGGATAGGGCGGGGCCACACGCCGGCTGGAATGTAGTTCAAATGTAAACCTCCCTTTTCCGTGTTTGGCCCATTGAGTACGGCGACAAGGAACAGGTATCGGTGCTTCACTCTTTCACAGATTCATTGCAGTTTTGAACGAGCCAAACAGGTTTTTTTCCTATCGTGTCGAAAACTGCGCAATTTCCCCGGAACCGAGTAAGTTTGAAGGTATTACGTTTTATAGTGCGGATATATACCTGGTTCATAAGTGTTAAATAATAAATACGATATACAGTTGTCCATTTAGTCTTGTTATCCGGTGTTTGTTTAATGTATTCGATTTATACATGTTGTAATGACATATTACATAGAAGCCAGGTGTTGGCTTAAAGGTTAAGGTGCCACAATGTCCCAATCTCAATCCCTTGTCAAGCCGTTGAATTAACACCAGGTGGGTTGACTCAGCCTGTCATCCTTCCTCGGTAGGCAAAATGAGTACCAGCTTACTGGGATGAATGGGATATTTGAGTATCTTGCGTTGGAGTGGCGACCCGTCCAGGATTGTACCCATAGCTTGGGAAACCGCTTCGCCAGCCCGATGCACCTGAAGATGCAAAAGCGTTTTCATCATCGTATTACATGCAGGACTGAACAGACGTGCGTACAGAAGGATACCTGAAATTACTGTTTTCTTAACATACTATAACCTCATGAACTTGACAACCCTGTAACATAAGAATGCAAAAGCTTAATTGCTCTCAGGGTGTAATAAAAGATCTAGATCACCTTTTATACGATAACCCTAACTCCGAGGTATAGATCGTGTGACTACTTCTTACACCAAAATACACTGTAAACTGTAATTATTGATATAAATGAAGTAAAATGTCGTTTGGACCAAGCAAGGTTTACTATATAAACAGGATACTATGACAATCTAACAGCCATTAGAAATACAGTACTGTACATGAGACCATGAATGGCATTGTTTTCCCTATTTGATCCCTTATTGGTATCACGGCTTACATTACACCATCTTAGCTGTGAACTTTGGACTGAACAATAAAAATTTGTGCAGGAAAAGGCTCGGCTGAAGAAAAGTTAAATACAAATGCGGTAAGAACCTTTGTTTTTACAAATTGGTCAAAATTTCAAAACTATACCGATGTACCTCCAAAGTAACTTTGAAAATCATCCTGGCAGGGAATTGTTTTCTAAAATGACAAACATAAAAACACTATTTGCGAGTTATATCTCATATAAAGTTATAGGGCAGTTATTCGACCAATTTTTTTTCATTGTTGTAAGAAGAAGATCACTCCTTTTTCATCTTCTGATGCAAATGGCTGCCGAAGCAGTTTCTAGGCTATTGGGCACGATCCTGGATAGGTCGCCACTCCTACACAGGATACCGGAATGGTTCATTCATTCCAGTAAGCTGGTACTCATTTTGCCAATCTCAGAAGGATGGCAGCCTGAGTCGACCCACCTGGTGTTAATTCAACAACATGACAGGCTTCAATGCAGGACCCTGAGATCTCAGGCCAGCAACCTTAACCTTCAAGCCAACACCAGTCTTCTAGTATTGTAAAGATATATTAAATATACAATTCCTGTAAAGGTGTAGTGCAAATAAAAAGGTATAAAAAAAAAATGCCCGACCTTTTTATGAACATCGGGTGTTCAGCTCATTCATTTTGACCTGTGATTTGCCAGCGGTGAGTTTTAAATTGATGTTTGTTTGTTTAATTTGACTTTGCATTTTTTGTCATTTTATCACAGAGTTTTCCCAGTTCAGCCAGCATCTCTCAGATGTGGAAATGCAGTAGCTGGGGTCATCGAAAAGAAACTTCGTTCCAGAAGTTTTCACTGTCACCGGGTATACAATAAGGAGATGAATGAAAACCTTTCACCGAGCATAGAGGCTTCGTGAAGTGCGAGTGACCACTTGAAGCAAAAAGGAGACATGATACACGAGTCGTTGAGCACAAACGACACAATGTCTCATGTAATGAGGACCCAGCCAACGGTATTTCTGACTCCAGAAACTACAACTCAGGTGTTGCCAGGCCCAGAAAAGCCTGTGGTAGTGCATGACACCTCCATAAGCTTTCAGCCGAATTATTGTGTCGAATCTCTGACACCGGACTACACTGAGCATTTTGCCAAGATGCGACACAGGTTTGAGCACAGTAACACGGTTCCTCCGCAACGACCTAGCCTCGAGTTTCTCAAAAAAAACTGGCCATCGGCCAGTGCTTTAATGCGGGATTCCAAGCAGCAAGGTCAACCCACTCCTTCAATGATGCATTTGGTCTCAGCCCAACAACTTGACCTTCACAACAACAATGGCGAGAATGAAGACTCGAGGGCAAGCAGTCCCAGAAGCCCAGGAATTGGAAGTTTACGACTGAATTCTGGACCAATCTCTCCGCGACTTTCTCACTTTTTAGATGACGATACTATGGAGGAGCCCGTGAGAAATATATCCCCTAGGGAATGGAAGCAGAGAAGACCTAGTGTTGAATCTGTAAGCTTCACTTCTTCAGAAAGACATAGCCATGACCACGTATCACCAGCGATCTCACCCATTCAGCTTTCATCTGATTACTCGGTACTTTCAAAAATCAACGAAGTATCTTCATGTAGCATGCCTGATCCGACAAGCAATACATCCCTGAACCAAAACTCCATTGCTCATATAAATTCTATAACTACTGCCGATGACAACAATCAAATGACAGAAAACACCCTACAGCATCAAACGGTGAAAATATTACCTTCACCTTCTTTGAGTCCAAACAGTTTTCATACTGAGAGCGTTTTAAAGAACAATCTTTCCGGCGTACTTAAGGCTCAGCTGGTGATTATTCAAAATGACTCTGATGATGATTTGCTTGAGGAATCTCAAAAGGATGGTGTGCCAGATCTACCATACACTGCCACAGAAAATGTAAACGACGTCCTTGAAAGCCAAGCTGCACTAAAATCGGATGAAGCAAATGAGACAATTGAGAGTCATATAAATGAGGATGACCTGGAGCACTCTGCTGAGGATAGCGATGTAGGCCAAAGCCAGACTGAAAACGCCACACAGTTGGGTGAGTCATCTGATGAGTCATATGAGAGTGCCAATGAGATGAAAGACAGTGACAGCTGTCAATGGGAAAGTACTGTCATCGAGATACCTGCCCTTGAAGAAGAAGAAGAAGAAGAACCAAAATCACCTGGTCATAAAATACGATTTAGTAAAGAACCAATCAAGGTGAGACAGTTTGTTTGTTTAGATTGTGGTTGATGCTAATTATGTGATGGATGAAAATGGAATAATGAATTAACCTTCAAAGTTGGCCAGCTTATGTTCATCAACAATAAACAAAGTTGGCAACTAGAATAATGTCTTTGGTAAATCTACAGAAATATTTGAGGCAACTAAGGAACTGGCAGATTGCTAGAAGGGTGATGACTAGGCAGCTGTAGGAATGTGCTGTCTAGATATGCTGAGATGTTTGACACGTGTCATATTTTTCAGATTGCTATGGTTTCAGGTCATAAATGGGACCCTTGAGTCAATAAAGCCATGAAATAGTCGAGCAAATTATATAAATTTACCGTTGAGTTTTCATCAAATTGCTATTAAATATACACCAAAAAAGAATTTACCTACCTCGAAGTGACATGGTGCTGAATATGAATATCATGTGCATGTGCAATCGCCACTTCGCCTCCAATACAAGATGGTAATGGCAGTTATGGAACTGTGTGCGTGTGCATGTGCATATCCTATTTGGGTGCTCCGAGTACGGTCATAGGCCTGTTTGCCTTGTTGCCTTGCTTAAGCGGATTGCCCGAGCCAGTTAGGAGATATGCTGATCAGTGCCGTGTGCCCGCTTGCCCAAAGTGTCAACCCGAGCAGTGGTTGCTCAGACGCAGGCGCATTTCAGTACTAGGTGCTATTTACCACAACCAAATCGATCCTTTAACGGATACACTCGTCAATATAATTCGCAATCAGGGCACTGGAATCACACTGATACCAAATTAATTTATAATGGTGTATTGGACAGCCAAAAGGGCAGGAATATAAGGAGATGCAATACAGGGATGTATAATAACCCCATAAGTGCCCCTGTGTAATAAACGATTGGCAAGTCCTTAATTACCAAATCAACTAGATGGTATTCATAGAATACATACCCTGCGCAGTCTTGAGAAGGATTTGGTGCAAGTCAACTCTTCTGGTTTTTTTTAGATATTTTTTTTCTTTGATCCATTATGGCTGCCAGAACCCGTGACCAATGATGTCATCTTTATCAATCCATATTTCCCATGGGAAGTTTATCACTTAGTTAAAGTTTCACATGGATCGGTTAAGCGGTTTCAGAGGATTTTCAAAGATTTTTGCTTGGATCCAATATGGCTGCCAGACCACATGACTGATGATATCATAAATTTACATTGTCCAATATAATTGTGCAGATCACGCTCAAGAAATTTCAAACTGATCGGATTAGCGTTGTACTCGTCGAATTATGTCATAATTAAGGGACCAATGACGTCATCATGAACAACACTTATTCCCCATGTGGAGTTCTTTATAATGTGCCCATGTTTCAATTTTTTTCCATGGAGCATTTTTGGAGATATAGAGGTGAAATGTTTTTCAGTTTTTCCAAGATGGCACCTTACCAGCTGACCTATAACCTCATAATTATCATTATAAAATTATACAGGAATCGGTGCTCCGACGGTGAAAATTTCGTGTCATTTTGGCTAACAGTTGCAGAGAATTTTTTTTCATACTAATCGGATCAAGTGTTGTACTCACCGGCAGATTTGGGGGGGGGGGGCAGGCATGGAGGGGGCAATGCCCCTCCTTTATCTTTTTCAGTAGTTTACAATTAAGATAAAAACATCCCATATTTAAACGTGAGTAACAAAGCGAAATGGAACCCAAGTGGTGGATTTCTTCCTCCAGCCACGGCAGATATCGCGGTATTTGCATGGTGACGTGATTGGCTGCATCCTTTTTCAAATCAGATTAACAACTTTGAAATTTGTGATTTTTCACAAATTAAGCCACTTTGGAACTAAGCTTTTCTGAAATGAGACTGATTAGAAACTGTTTGTGCTCAACCATGGTGGAGGAAAAAATTTCTTCACTGACTCTTCTTCACATACAAGGCGATTTAACTATGAAGCTGATTCCAGAGGACATTGTGGACGTTTACACCAATCGAAGGGAAAGACGATTGTACCTATACTTTAATCATTAAGGTAAGAACAGTATTTATATTAAGACAATGTTTATGTATGTGTATCACTGGTGAGACATGTTTCATAAAGTACTCGATTTTTTATTTATTTATAATTCAAGAAGTTGTAATGCTAATAGTAATATTGGTGGTAGCTTGTAAACATGTCAAACTACAAAGCATCTGAAAATGCAAAGCCCGTCCGTTTGTATTCAGACGTCTTCTTCTGCCTGCTCAAAATAACAAACAGTTAAAAAAAAAATACAAAATGGAAATTGATGATTTTATGCAACCTTGACCTTTCAGCTTTAGATCTAACCAAAATCAGCTTTTAGCTTTTGATTGGTAAACCATTTCAGTGACCAAATATGCAAATTATTCAAATTTCAGGTCAATTGGAAGAAAATTGACAATTTTATGCAACCTTGACCTTTGACCTTTTGACAAATTATTAATTTGCCTTCTCCATATTCTAATAATAAAACTTTCGTGAAAATTTGATAATGGCTCAAATGGTAAAAAGTAATGGCCGGACACATACACAAATATATATATATATACACACACACACGCACAGACAGGCACACGCACAGACAGACACATGCAGACAGACACACACGCACAGACAGACAGAAGTGATTATAAAACCCCGTCTCATGCTGTGCAAGGGACAAGCTAAGAATTAGGCTAAAACAAGGGTGATTATATAATTAACATAAACTGTATTTGTGATTTCATGTACACTGTAACTACACTAACAAACGGTAATTTTGGAAGGCAGACCTAACTACCCATTTTTAATATTAATATTTATAATATATTAATATTAATATATTTTGGAAGTCAGACGTAACTACCCATTATTAATATATAAGCCTGCCCCCACCGTCCCCTCCCCCCCAAATAGAGAAGTCAAACTACTCCTATGGGTGTACTTGTCCAATTATGACGTCATAATGAAGTCACCTATGACATCATTAACATTTCCTATTCCCCATGGGGAGTATGTGATGAGCCATGTTTCAAATTTTTCCATTGAGCAGTTTCGGAAATAGAGGTTCAACGTTTTTCCAAGATGGCATCCATACCACGTGATGTATGACATCATAATCATCACTATTAAATTATACATAAGTCGACACACTATCGTGAAAATTCAGGTCAATCGGACCAACGGTTGCCGAGAAAAGGAATTTTATGGTCCTGTTCTATTCTGGTCAAGAAACCTGTAAAATAAATGAAGTGGAAGTGATTTGCAATAGTAAGATGGCAGTGTCAGTACTGGGATGCATCCCAGTCAATGATCGGTTAATATCATTCAGGTTGAAAGGACATCCAGTGAACACCAACATCATTTAGATTATATTCTCCAACTTCTGCAACAGATGAAGATAATGTGGGTGTTTTTTTTTTTTTGTTGTTTTTTTGGGAAAGTTGCAGGAATTGGTAGAACAGGTAGGACAGGGTATTAAGGAGATGTTTCAATTATTACGGGAGACTGGAATGTAAAAATTGGAGAAGCAGGAGCACCAGGGATTACAGGAAAACGCAGACTTTGTATCCGAAATAAGCTAGAGCAGAAAATGCTGGAGTTCTGTGTGGAGAATGATATCGTAAGTCCAAATATATGGTTCAAACAACCAAAGCATAGACTGTACACATGGATGTCACCTGATGGGCACCATTGAAATGATAATTACTCCATACTATTTAACAAAAGATGGAGAAGTACTGTGCAATATGTCGATGCTCTGCCAGGTGCGGACTGTTGGACAGATCATGAACTCGGTGTAGCAAAAGTACAAGTCAAATTGAGAAAAGTGAAAAAATAAAATAACTCCCTTAAGATATGACCTTGAAAACATACATAAACAATCTATACTATAAGAGAACCATTTGTCTCTGTGTCGCCATTTTCTCAGAGATAGCCAAACAGATCTTCAAACTTTCAGATTCAGAGGATTCATCAGTGCCAGGGAGTGTTTTAGGCAAAAAAAAAAGTTTAATTTTTTATTATTATTGCTCTTTAGTGCCTAATCCTTTGTATATGAGTGAAAGGTAATGTTAAATTATCCCTGACCCCATTATTTAGTGGGTACAAGGAAGTGTTTTAGGCCCTCACACAAAATAGGAAAAAAACAATTTGATTTCTTCAAAATGCCAACAGGATTAGAACAGCACCAGGCAATGCCAGGTACCCCAGCTAGTATTCAATAAAGGTTAAAATGAAAACGACTTGCAGAGCTAGACTTGGTTGAGAGAATGCCATTGAATTGTGGCAAGAGGCTGAAGACATTGCAAAGAAGAGGCCAAAAACAACATCTCAAAAGCAAGCAGAAAGAAGAATGCGAAACTCATGCACTGACGTCGGCAGATGAATCGTGCCATGATGATGTCTGCAGCTGATTGGTGCTGCCCCGGATCAGTGGGTCGTGCATGCTTTGTGGTGGAAAGAGTGTTTTACTGTTTTCTGATTCATTAATTTGATATTGGGGACAGTTTCTCTGTAAAATAAGTAGCATCGTTTATTTCTTCTGCTACCTAAGGTGGATGGAGGTTACGTTTTCACCCCTGTCTGTTTGTTTGTCTGTCTTTGTTTATGAACAGGATATCTCAAAGAGTTGTACATAGATTCGGACAAAATTTGGGGAGAGGTTGGGTATGTGACGCGGACGAAATTATGGATTTTGGTGAAGATTCGAATCTGGATCTGATAATTTTTAAAAGTGATTCTTCACCATTGAGTGGTAGGGCTAGAACCCATATATAGCACGATACTTCAAAAAGTTATGGACGGAATTGGACGAAATATGGTGGACTACGTTTGTGTATGGCAAGGACGAATCGTTTCCATTTTGGTGAAGATCCAAATCTGGATACGAGAATTTTTTATCCAGGTTCCTCTGCAGCTGCAGACATTCACAAGTAGCACATACCTTTACCCTGTCACCTCACCCTTTCATGCACCTCGATATTGTATAGCAAGGTAGGATTGTTAATTATATTATTATGTATTAGTAAATATTATGGAAATAAATTGTAAGCCATATTTCAGAAGGCTTGCTTCAGAACGGCCTGATTCATGCAATGTTCGTTCTTGCTCCATGCACGTCTTGTCTTATCCTGTCCTGACCTGCGGTTTGAATGCTTTATAACCACCTCGTATGGTCTTATGATCCCAATGCTGTGATGGCAGTTAAAATTATCTGTATCGACATGTTTGGAAAAAAAAACAAAAAAACTCCTTAGGTATTATAATGTTTCCTTGGAAAAAAACCCAGAGATAAACAGAATATATTCTTCAGATGATTAATAGGTTTCTGTATCTGTCTTCATCAATATAGACTGACCTTTTGTTATCTACATCCTCAAATATTTGCAGTTTGCTGATATTCAATCGTACAATTAATAAAACTCTATGGGGCCTTTATTTTCTTGTGGTGGCCTTGCCACTGATATTTGCATATCAGGTGTGTGATACTTACTTTGCATGAAAACCAAGTGTAAAGCAACTATTGCAATGATTTTCTAACAGTATTTTGCGTTGTCATAGCAACACGGCATATCCAGTTATCGATAATTATTTCTCAAAATTATACTTATTGTACTTTGACAGTTTCACTCACTGTATCGTCAAATTGATAAATTGGGTTTCATGTTGGGATTGTTCGCCCAGGTACTCAAGCAATACTTGTTTTGATGTTTAAAGGTTCATCTTTATCAGTCAGGGCCCTTAGGGATATTTTGGGGCCGTTTGGTTCAAATTCTTCCAAAAGCACCAAATTTGGCCCAGATGTTGCCCATGCCATACTCTTTCGATTTTTGACGGGCGCCAAGACGGGCGCCCCCCCCCCCCCGGGGGCCCCATATTGGCGAAATACTAAATGGCCGCCACCCGGATTAGAGGAAAATCAGTTAAATAACCAAAAGGGTTGGAATCATGTATACCACTTTTCAGGGGTTTTCGAGGTCGAGGAATCCAATGATGATGTTATTTTGATGATTCGAGGTCAAGGTCAACCCTCAAGGTCATCTTAAAGGTCATTTTTGAGTCAAACATGTCGGTTTTTGAGTTTTTTGTCAAGATTTACGCGAGGTTCACCATTTTATGTTTCTGGGTTGGGTAATCGAACTCTGACCTTATTTTTGACAATTAGAGGAAATATTTACATGTCTATTTTCTAATTTTCAGGCATATGCAGTTCATCAGTCTAATTACAAAGGTATGGATTTTGATGTTTTATGAACTGTATGCCATATCCTTGTTTCATTTTTGTGCGATCATGATCCGGGTTCATGTATACATGTCATAAATATGACGTCATAGGTCATGTGACCTGGCGGCCATATTGGATTTTATGAAAACCTTAAAAATGGATCCCTGCCTTCATTTTTCGATCGAATCATTTTGAACTTTGACCACTTATAGTACGCCATGTGATTGGATGCATATTCTAATTATGACGTCATAGGTCAGGTGACATGGCGGGATGGACCGGTATGGTCCCCGGATCATACTGCCCTTGGCGCCCGTCAAAAATCGAAAGAGTATGGCATGGGCAACATCTGCGCCAAATTTGATGCTTTTGGAAGAATTTGAACCAAAATATCCCTAAGGGCCTTGACAATATGGCCTCATAAGCCACATGTCAAGTGCAATGTATAATTTTTTTTGTCTCCCTCCCCAACGACAAAGTCTGAGGGGATATTAATACGAGCTCCGTACGATCGACCGACAGATCATCTGTCCATGTACTTTTGTGTACGCAATTTTTCAAAAACCGTTTAACGTTTGGCTTTCACATTACAGATATCTATTCCTCATGCCCTTATGTCAACCTGATTATATCACGGCTGTGATTGGCTGAATTTTGTTGCCATGGCAACCAAATGGGTAACATGCCTTGTGTACGTGATATTTCAAAAACCGTTCAAGATTTCGTTTTCACATGACGCAGATCTATTCCACATACCACCCAGAATGCAGAGGACCTAGAGTATCTGCTCCTTGTTACATTAGAAACAAGAAAGTGCTCGATATCACACTTTTGGTACAATAGTACAGAATATTGAAGAATCATAATATTTTTTTTATAACTTGGATTTATGATGGTAGTTCAAGGTAGCCGTGGACTGTGGAAGTGTGAGTGAGGATTGTGGAATATGTATCAATAATAGTTCATTACTCGAGGTTTGTGCTGTGATATTGTCTATACATTGTGTCAGTTTTATAAGAAGTGACTAGCGCTGGCCAAAGGTCAAAGCATTCGAGGTAGAAACAAGTCAAAATAATCAAATGTTCTGTGGAGCAGAGGTTATCATTAGGTTCCCAGTGAAGGATAACATCAAAACGACATTGAAATTTTCAGGGGACTGTTGGCTCAATTTGGTGATGTATGTCTTTCACGTAGTTGAGTGTTTTGAAATGGTGCAACAAGTTCTCAAAAATGTCTGGGATAGGTAAACAATGTTCAGCTTCCTCGCATGCAACCATCCGCTGCCATTGTTTAAGAGCTCGTTTTGGTGAATTGCCATATTACCTTACATGAATTTGCAAAATAACTGGGTGTCATTTGGGATTGTGGAAACTATCCTTCATTCCTTATAATTTAATATGATTCATTAAAGGTGGGTACCAAAATATCCCACAAAACACTACTCGTGTGGCATTGCAACAGAGCTCTTGGAATCATGCTACCCGAGGAACTATTATTATATTACTTGAAGAATACCTAAAATATGTGAAAAGTCCTGTGCCCATCAATTCATACCAGAGAATGAACAATCGTGGATTGAAGAGTTCCTTGGTACCCAACAACAACAACAACAACAAATCAAGGCCTAGCAACAGGCCGAACAGCTTATGGCAATTTGTTTGTGAACTTAACCTTGTAATTCATTTGGAATTTCTTAAATCTCAGGAAATTATAAATGCACAATGCTGTAGTAACTTGTTATACACAATTAAGTCAGGCGAACAATAGGCAGACGAGGGTCTGGTGTACTGTTTCAGGGCGTGACTTTGCTGCATGATAGTTCTCGCCCTCGCGAGGGAAACATGACAACTATTACTTTAGCGGCGAAGGATTGAGAAGTTGTAAATCACCCCCCATCCAGTCTAGACTTGTCCTTTGATTTTCCTCTTTGAATTACCCAAAGAACATCTTGGTGCCTTTAAGTTGACAAAATACCTTGTGAAGTTTCATCAGCCTACTTGTAATTTTTAATGCTCCATAATAAAAAGGTCAATGTCTCCTTTCAACTACCCCCCCTAAAAACTTATAATATATATACCAGTGTGTATATATATATATATATATATATATATATATATATATATATATATATATATATACAGTTATATAGTTATATACACATGTATGTGTATGACTCATGAACAAGCAGCTTGTTTTGCATTCAAAGTTTAAGCTCATGGAAGAGCGATCTTGTATTTAAGTTACAAGTAGAACAAGGATGTTTTAAAAGCTAATCAGTATTCACAAGTTCTGTTTGGAAATATTGATTTATTAAAAAAAGATTTTTTTATCTCTCTACTCTTTATAAAGCCTGGTGTTGGCTTAACGTTTAAGGTGGTTGGCTAATGATCTTAGGGTCCGAAGTTTGAGCCTCTGTTGTGCTGTTACGATAACACCCTGTGGGTTTACTCAGCCTATCATCCTTCTGAGGTTGGTTAAAAATGAGTATCAGCTTACAGGTAAGAATGAGCCATTCGAGTGTCCTGCGTCGGAGTGGTGACTATCTAAGATTGTGACCCCTAGCTAAGGAAAAACTGCTTCGGCAGCCCGATGCAAATGAAGACTCTAAAGGAGGGGTTCTTATTATTCTTCTACTCTTCATACAGATCCAAAGTCAACATACCTGGCATTTATATCCGGATATATATATATATATATATATATATATATATATATAAAATCAGTAATCGACTTCATACTGTGAGTGGGGAATCTCCAGTAAGGTGTCCCATACAGCTACTGCTGCACCTTACAGGGAGTGATAAGCACTGCCTGCCACACAGTGCATTACCTCTGTTGTCCATTCACTGTATGGAGTCAACCTGGATGCGGTTGGGAGTAATGAAATTAGTATATATAATTGTGCTCCAACCTCATGAGCGAACGCCATGACGTAACCACCACGTATGTCCGCATTGTCAGCAAAGCTCCGGAAAAGCCATCTCGCAGTACATTATAAAGATGTTAATTCAGATACTGTCACAAGTGCATGAAAAACTCAGTTACCGACCTGGTTTCGCCCTTCTTGGGGCATCAGGGAAATATAAAAATAAGATAATGTAATATCAAAATATAAAATAAAAGAAAAATATAAAAATAACCAATAATAAAAAAATAAAAGGAAATAGAAAAATAAAATAAAAATATAAAACATTTACCTTTATCTTTACCTATATATGTATAACCACAATTATCACTGTACCTTTAGGTCTGTTCCACCTTTTCCAATGCTGACTATGACCGTCGCAATGACAGTATTGATCCAATTTCTGCCTCTGCTGAGTATGAGCTTGAAAAGCGATTGGAGGGCATGGACATTTTCCCTGTAGAACTTCAAAAGGGTAAGTAAATTAGATGTGCTCTAAGGGTGATATATGTTGGTGATAGATGTCAGTATAGTAATGGGTTTTTTTTTGGTTTTTTTTCCAGAGCATCATAAAACTGCCTGTGCTTATGTATTTTCTTCCATAACAATAATGACAAACTGCGACACTATTGTCACAAACTGTGACAGAAAATGTATATTTTTTGCCTCCTCTGTACACTCCTCACTTTGATTAATCTTTACTAATAATTTTTAACCGACATTGATTCCATTTTTTGGAGTCCCTCATCGTGTGTAACACTCGACCAAAGCAAAGCCAATGGAAATCTGACGCAACAAACCCGGGCAGTGTATATAATCATAGGCCTGCAGGCTTGATGTCTTAAGCCCACCAGAAAAACCAAGATGGCAGCCATATTATTTTGTCTAGGTGCCATCGTGGGTGGAGCCAAACAACAAATGCAGGTGGGGTCCGGCATCAGTCTGAACAATGGGTGCACATTTCAAAAATCGACACCCAGCAAGAAGCACAACAAAAAAACAACAACCATGTGGAGCTCTTGTAGACTTGCGACTAGAGTACCTACATAAAGAGAGTAGCGACAACTTCCGCATTGACGCCATTTTGTTTCACTCGCCAGCGCGCGGCGCGAGCGCTTGCCGCACCGCCAGTGAACTAATATCTACATGGTCCAAACCTTGGCTGTTTGGTAAAGTCGTTTCCCCCCCCCCCCCCTTTATGCAACTCATTATCCTCTCTCTCCTCTCTCTCCTCTCTCTCCTCTCTCTCCTCTCTCTCCTCTCTCTCCTCTCTCCTCCCTCTCCTCTCTCCTCTCTCTCTCGTGCATTATTCATGAATCTTTGGTTTTAATTGTGATCAACAAAGTTCAAAATGTGGCATCATTTCTTGTTCCAAACTGATGCAAGAGTGATGTTTGTCATCTTTTAACAGTGCAATTGTATTAGACCTTTATCAGTCTTCTGACAATAATTTCTCATTCATGTATTCATTCTATCTTTTTATTTATTCATTCACTCATTTTTTTTCGGATATGGAAATGGGGAGGGGGATAAATATCCATATTCAAGCTAACCTGGCATCCACCCAAACCACCGCTACAAGGGGTGGGGGGGGGGGGGGGGCAATCAACATGTATGGCTTGCTCATGCACACCCAACATCGAAAATCGACACACCCATACATATGCACGCATTCGCAGTCTGCTCATGCATACAACTGACAATGACACAACATATAAAATTGGAAAATTTTGACGACATAGCCCTATCTGGATGATTTATTAGTAAAATTGATATTGACTATGTCCAAATTCTTGTTTGGCCACTGTGGCCTCATGGAAGAGCTACATCAAGCTCAACAACGGCTTCAAGTTCAATAAATGGCACATGAATTACTGTAATACTGTAGCAAAAGACATCAGATTAGGAGGAAAACTGTTTTGATCATTGCTTTGCCTTTTTACTCTTTACTCAGAGTGAAGAGTGACTCTGCTTAGATTTACATTTTTTTTTGGCAGGTTTTCAACTTAGTTGTAATTGGTAATGTAAGTCAGCCTCGGCTGCAAAAGTTACAAAGACAAAAGCAATTTGAATAAAAATATAAATAATAATAAGGAAATAATTCTCGATGTCTGTCGACAAATTAATTTGTACTTAATTGTTGTCATACCAGTATGTTGAAGAAACCTTGATTATTTTCTGTCATTTCATGACATGTCATGGACAAAAAATATTATTCAATCATGGAACAAGTGCATTAGCAACAAGACAGTTCTAGTGGGGGTTTCATAATATTGAAATAAGTATTTGCAAATAATAATTTGGTGGCTGGACATTCTGAGTTAAGGACGTCTTACCGTTACGCATGTTCAAAATGTAAAACTTTTGTCAGTTGTTTTGTAAATTTAAAATTGTCTGACCGTGTTGTTATTTATGGCCAACAGGGGCCGACTATTGTGGTCCACCTATTGGGCATAGGTGCCACGTTACCGTGGTCCGTGAGCAAGGCCCTTGGCCCCTCCCAACAAAGAGGTCATGCCCCAAAACATTGGGGTCCATGGTGGTGCTCGGCCACAAACGAGTGGTCCATAAGGTGGTGCCCCAAGTTCGTTTGCTCGAGAAAAGTAAAATTCTTAGTCGAGGCAATGGTAGATCACATATTGTCATGGCAAAATCATTTTATGACTGAGGGTAATATGATTACAAATAGGGTTTTTGGAAATAATGTACTATTATATCGAGTATGTCTCATTGAGTTTTATAAGCAAAATGAAGAAAAAAAAAGATATTGTCTTCTTGGTAAATAATTAAATAATACAAATACACACATATACACATACACACATATATATACACACACATATATACACACACACATATGCACACACACACACACACACACACACACACACACACACACACACACACACACACACGTACACACACACGTACACATATATACACCCACACACATATACACATACACACACACACATATACACACACACACACACCGCTGGAACTGGATGGAGATTCCGCTCTTGTTCTGCGAGGCTGCGTCATCGCGTTTTTTCATGACGTCATACGATTAAGCTCCTCCCTTTTCGTGCGAACCGATACATACGCCAATATGAATACATGGGACCGATATCACCACTGCTTACCTCGCACAAACACGATGACGAAGTTGGTTTCCATCTCACTCTGCTCACTTTGTTCTCCCATACTTTCCGTCTTTGTGGATTTGCAGGGAACCTATACATCTTGTACACCATTCTCCGATTTATTGCTGCATCCAAAGGCGCAACATCCCGTCATTTTATCAGATTTTTTGATCACCAAACTTTCAGTACTAATTCGTTTTAAGCTGTGTACGGCGTTGATTGATACGCGATCGCGTGTGAAACAAAATGGCACCTGGAGTCACGTGACCCTAAATGTCTGGTCCCCCTATGTCGCTACTCTCTTTATATAGGTACTCTACTTGCGACATGTCACAGGTAAAAATACATGTATGTATGGAAGGAAATTAAAATAATTCATCTATATTCAAAATTAAAGGCACCACCAACCACTATCGTGCTTAGTAGGGAAGTCCCAGTTCTGATTTTTCACCCTCTACCCATGACAGTGTAGGCATCATATGTGCCCAGGGTTAACTATCCTCCCAACGGAGTGGGAGGATCACATCACTGCATTGAACTGATGGTAAGACATATAGCTTCAAGTGGTTGAGATTGATTAAATCGATATGGTTGGTGTCCCAAAGTTTTGCTGCAAGCATACTGAGAAACCCTAATGTTGTATGTTAAGAATTTGTGAGATGGTCGTAAGAGATTTCTGCTATGGTAACGCTAACGTGAAAGGTAAAATGGGTTTTAAATCAATTGTTGAGCATTCGTGTATGAATGTAGAAAACTTTTCGCTGGGTTTCCAATATACAGTGCATTCAGAAAGTATTCAGACCCCTTCACTTTTTTCACATTGTGTTATGTTGCAGCCTTGTGCTGAAATCGTTTAAAGTCATTTTTTCCCTCGTCAATCTACACTCAATACCCCATAATGACAAAGAGAAAACAGGAATTTAGAAAGTTTTGCAAATTTCTTAAAAAGAAAAAACTGAAATATCACATTGACATGAGTATTCAGACCCTTCGCTATGACACTTGAAATTTACCTCAGGTGCCTCCCATTTCTCTTGATCATCTTTGAGATGTTTCTACACCTTGATTGGAGTCCACCTGTGGTAAATTCAATTGATTGGGCACGATTTAGAAAGGCACACACCTGTCTATATAAGGTCTCACAGCTGACGATGCATATCAGAGCAAAAACCAAGCCATGAGGTCGAAGGAACTGCCTGCAGAGCTCAGAGACAGGATTGTGTCGAGGCACAGATCTGGGGAAGCCGACAAAAAAAATTTCAGCGGCATTGAAGGTTCCCAAGAGCACAATGGCCTCCATAATTCTTAAATGGAAGAAGTTTGGAACAACCAGGACTCTTCCTAGAGCTGGCCGCCCGCCCAAACTGAGCAATCAGAGGAGAAGGGCCATGGTAAGAGAGGTGACCAAGAACCCAATGGTCACTATGGCTGAGCTCCAGAGATCCTGTATGGAGATGGGAGAAACTTCCAGAAGGACAACCATCACTGCAACACTCCACCGATCTGGGCTTTATGGCAGAGTGGCCAGATGGAAGCCAAACAGTTCAATCTTGGTTTCATCAGACCACAGAATCTTGTTTCTCACAGTTTGAAAGTCCTTTAGGTGCTTTTTTGCAAACTCCAAGCTAGCTTTCATGTGTCTTTCACTGAGGAGAGGCTTCCATCTGGCCACTCTGCCATAAAGCCCAGATCGGTGGAGTGTTGCATTGATGGTTGTCCTTCTGGAAGTTTCTCCCATCACCATACAGGATCTCTGGAGCTCAGCCATAGTGACCATCGGGTTCTTGGTCACCTCTCTTACCAAGGCCCTTCTCCCCCGATTGCTCAGTTTGGCCGGGGGGGGG
This sequence comes from Myxine glutinosa, assembly GCF_964187855.1. Lineage (NCBI taxonomy): Eukaryota > Metazoa > Chordata > Myxini > Myxiniformes > Myxinidae > Myxine > Myxine glutinosa. The sequence continues at coordinate 263,765,557 of NC_136261.1, read as the reverse complement.
GGGGGGGTGGGCAGCTCGAGGAAGAGTCCTGGTTGTTCCAGACTTCTTCCATTTAAGAATTATGGAGGCCATTGTGCTCTTGAGAACCTTCAATGTCGCTGAAATTTTTTTTGTAGGCTTCCCCAGATCTGTGCCTCGACACAATCCTGTCTCTGAGCTCTGCAGGCAGTTCCTTCGACCTCATGGCTTGGTTTTTGCTCTGATATGCATCGTCAGCTGTGAGACCTTATATAGACAGGTGTGTGCCTTTCCAAAGCATGTCCAATCAATTGAATTTACCACAGGTGGACTCAAATCAAGGTGTAGAAACATCTCAAAGATGATCAAGAGAAATGGGAGGCACCTGAGGTAAATTTCAAGTGTCATAGCGAAGGGTCTGAATACTCATGTCAATGTGATATTTCAGTTTTTTCTTTTCAAGAAATTTGCAAAACTTTCTAAAATCCTGTTTTCTCTTTGTCATTATGGGGTATTGAGTGTAGATTGATGAGGGAAAAAATGAATTTAAACGATTTCAGCATAAGGCTGCAACATAACAAAATGTGAAAAAAGTGAAGGGGTCTGAATACTTTCTGAATGCACTGTCGCTGCTTGCGATTAAGTCAATAGGTGTACGTGTCATTTTTGCCTCACCATTGAAATTGATTCAGACCTAACCATATACTTATTGCAGTCAGCTGATTTTCCCCTCTTCCTCCCTCTCCATTGGGAGGACAGTTAACCAATCCACCATATTCCGTGGCATTGTACTCTGAGTCCGGGAGGTTTGCAGTTTGAATTCCGACCCTGGCCGACTAATACCACAAACTTTTAATATGGCACTTGCTACTTCCTCACTTGATTCCCAGCATTTAGAGTATAGAACACAGCCAAACCCCCTTTGTTGGGTTTCTGTAAAATTGCCACAATAATTGCAGAGAGAATAGTCACATCACTAAATGGAACCGCCTGCACCCTGTGTGTTTGGAAAGTAACTTTCCCCAAGGCCAACATCCATATCTGTCTGATGTCACACTTTGTGTTGTCTGCTGGCTTTGTCTGCATCTGAATGTGTGATTTGTGTGTGTGACAATTCCTCCATGAGCTCTGTCTCTGTTTGTGAACAAGATATCTCAAAGTTGTGGACGGATTCGGACGAAATTTGGCAGAGATGTAGCATATGTGACAAGAACGAAATTATTAGATTTTGGTGAAGATCCGGTTTCGGAATTGACTCATAGAATTTTAAAAGTGATTTCTCACCATTGGGAGATCGGGCCAAAACGATACATAGCAGGATATCTCAAAAAAGTTGTGGACGGATTTAGACGAAACTTAGTTGGGCAAGTTGTGTGTGTGACAAAGAAGAATCGATTCGATTTTGATGAAGATGTGAATATGGATTCGTATATGAGAATTATTTAATTGTTTAAGTGATTCTTCACCATTGAGTGATTGGAGCAAAAACGATACATCGCAGGATATCTCAAAAAGTTATGGACGGATTTGGACGAAACTTGGTTGAGAGGTTGGGTGTATAACACGGACTAATCGTTTCGATTTTGATGAAGATCTAAATATGGATTCGGATACGAGAATTATTTAATTTTCAAGTGATTATTTACCATTGAGAGATCGGATGAAAAGCAATTATATAACATATTTAAAAAAAGTTATGGACGAGTTATGAATAAGCTTGGTGAACGAGTTGGTTAGGTGACGAGAACAAGCCGATTAGATTTTGGTTCAGGTCTGAATCCAGATCCCGCCGATCAGTGGGATATAAAACGTAAACTGTTCACCAGGCAGAGGTATGCTCTTTACTGAGTACCGTTCTAGTATAGAAACTATCAAAAATTTACCAGCTCGTAAATCTTGTATGACAGTCCTGCATGAAGACCATGCTGGTCAAAACGTTAGAAGCATTGTTTACTCTCAGCTATACTAGTTGGCAGTGCCTTCTATTCTAAATATGCTTCTTCCCAACTTCAAACTTTACTTCAGCAACTTTACTTCTACCACCCCTCCTCCCCTTCCCACGCCGCCTCCCCCCAAGCCCTCTCCCCCTCCCACACATTCCCGATGTCCCTCACAAATGTTGTGTTTATGTGCTTCCCCTTCTCTCCCCATCTTGTCTACCGCTCCCCTTTTTATACACTTTTTGTTTGTCTGTTTGATTTGTTTGTGTGATAAATGTTAGCTCTTTCATGAGCCTCGATTATGTATAACAAAAAAACAACACAAAAAAAACAACAACTTTATGTTAGATCTGCAAGTATTTTTTGTTTTACAGTTTCTTATGTCACTATTCATTGTTCGCTGTAGTTTCTGTTTTATCATCACGCAACATTTTGTTCTAATATTTCAATCAACACTTGCAGTTCGCAATAAAGACTGATTAGGTTTACGTGGCAATTCTTAGCGCTTGCTCTTCATTTTCTCTTCAATCTGTATAGGTGAAGCGGGACTTGGCTTGGGCATTTATGGAGTCGGTTCCAACTTGGACATTAACATGGAAAAGCTGGCAATTTTCGTCAAGGAGGTGTTTGAAGGTGGAGCAGCTCACAAAGATGGCCGGTAAGTACAGTGGATTTGAACAATTTCTCAATTAAACCAGGTTGCAGAATATATCATTGATATCCATTCGTTCTCAAATCAGCTCTCAGATTATATGTTCCTTTCCTGGGTAGAGTCACATGCAAATATTGAACTGCCATTTTTGTGTGATTAATGAAAGAACACTACATGAAATTTACACTGTCCTTTTGAGGAAATAATAAACAAACTGACCCATCTTCAATGATCCTGTGAAGGTTCCCTTCCAATAATTTCTCATGAGCGCTGAGATCCTTAGGAGATTTTATTTTGGAAAGGTAGAAAATATTCTGTGACATTTTTGAGCAAGAGTAGTCATTTGGATTAGTTCCTGCATCTTCTTCTAAGCTGTGTACAGATTTTGTAAATTTAGATAAGTAAAGGATTTTCATGTACATTATAATGCCCATGTTGTGCAACTATAATTCTTGCGTAATCATTCTGTCTTGAAAATCAATGTATAATACTGAAATTGAACTCGTATGTGCAGAATAAAGAAAGATGATCAAGTGGTTGAGGTTGACGACATCAGCATGGTTGGTGTGTCTCAAAGCTTTTCTGCAAGCGTCCTGAGAAACACAAATAATGTTGTACGGTAAGAATTGGTGACATGGTTCAAAGGGATTTTTACAATGGCAACGTCAACATGAAAGGTCAAATGTGCTTTTAAAAAATCGATTCTTGAGCATTCTTGTATTAATCGTTCTCGAACAATTTTGTCTGGGTTTTCAACACAGCTGTTTGTGATTAAATCAATAGGTGTACTCACTTTTTAAAATCTAATTATAGACTTTGAAAGTGGTGCCATCAGAAAGTTATTCTGGTGTTGTATAATAGAACATTTTGAGCAGTTGTGGAAACACCAAAACTAGTTTATCAGGTTTGAGATTAACATTCAAGAATGCGTTTCTTATGGTTTCTATTTATTAAATGGGAAATATTTAACTTTAGATTTTAGAAAAATGCAAAATATGTCTAGTTAAGGTGTTAAGCAACTGTTTTCTTTGAATGGAAATTTGCCCCAAACAAGGCATAAAGCCACTTGAGGTACGGTTCTAGAGGAAAGGTAGATAAAGTTAAAGCAAAACAAATATAATAAAATTAAACCTCAGTTCAGCAGTCTACAGCCTCTTCACTCTCTGCAGACCTGGATAAAGTCACAAACTGGTCAAAGAAGGAGAACATGTCTTTCAATCCTGACAAATCTCACACTCTTACGATGTCTCTCTGAAAAGACCACCTGGAAAACTTTCCCATCCCCTTTCGCAATGATCCTCTCGAAGAAGATCTGTCCCTCAAGCTTTTGGGTCTCACTATCTTCCATGGTATTTCCTGGGAAAAACCACATTTCCAAGCTGGCCTCCAAAGCCAGTCGCCATCTGGGCATCCTCCGTCGTGCGAAGTCCTTCCTTGGCACACCTGACCTCCTCACCACATACAAAGCTTTCATCCGCAGCGCAATGGAATACTGCTCTCCCCTCTGGGCCAGTGCTCCTGCCTCACACCTAGCTCGGCTTCACGCAGTTGAAACCAAATCTTTCAGAATCATTGGCATTTCCCGCGATGAAGCTGAGTCTGAGGGCCTTTCACTCACTCACCGCAGGCAGGTTGGTGGGCTTTGTCTTCTACCGACTCCTCTCCGGCCTTGCTCCCCCTGCTCTGTCTGTGCTCTGTCCCCAAAATATTCCTGCTGGACACACAAGATCTGCCAGCAACCCTCTTCTGGTGAAACTGCCAAAATCAAGACTGCTCACCTTCACTCTTTAATTCCTCTTTTCTCCCACCTCTGGAATAAACTCCCCCACTCTCTTCAATCCCACTCCTCCCTCCAGGTCATTAAAGCAGCTGTTCACCACCATCTCTTATCTTCCCCCATCCAAAACCTTGACATTTTCTACCCCTGTTGAAACACCCCAAATCCGCCTCTTTCAATCTCCGACTTCATTCATGAAATTCCTAATAGTGTTCATTTGCTTTATACTGTGTACTCCTCGCCCCCTTCCCCCATCCATCTCCCTTCCACAGATCTACCGACTTCCCTGTTCTCTACTGTTCTTGTGTGCTTCCTCTCTCTCCCACCCCTCTTGTCTCCCACTCCCTCTATTGTATGTTTTATGTGTTCGTGCATGTTTATGTGTTTAATGTGTTGGCTCTTACATGAGCCTCGACTCTGTATACAAGAAAAATAAAAAATAAAAATAAGTTAGTAAAAAAAGAAGACATTCACAAAGGAGGTGATTGGGAGGTGATACAAGGGGAGCAACACTCTTGAAATACAAGGCAAAGAATACAAAAAATAGAGCGTTCATCTCCAAAAGTCTGGCAAAATGAGATGAAGCTTCAAAGATGTAGGAAGTCGGAATTTATATATTTTGTTCAAGCTGTGCTGATCATGCGATAATGGCAAGCACGTTACAGGAAGTGAATTTCAAAGCGAGACAGCACAAGGGGAAAAAACTATTTGCAGAGCATTTTGTTCCACACTTTGGATTGGCTGCAGTGTACCGATGTGGAGAGATGGCATGCCGAGTCTTGCATCCAAACACTCGTACAGGAGGAAGTAAGTTAGGCCAGTGGAACATTTGCCATGAAAATATCTGTCGAACAAATTAAGAGTGGAAACTGACCTACGGTGAGAGTTGTTGAAAAGTTGAACCCTTCTCTGCACCAACTATGCATTTCTGAACTCTATCAAGGAAAGATAAGTGGCAGGCTGAAGCCCCAGCCCAAATGTTGCAACAGTCCATGAGGAGACGTATAATTGTCTTGCACAAGTACAAGACAGCATCAGGAGGTAAATACCTCTGCGCTCTCTAAAGACAACCAAATCGCTTGGAAGCCCTCTCAGCAATACCAGAAATGTACTTATCCCAATTGGCTTCATTGGCCTGACTTCATTCCATGATCTCCATCCTATCTCTTGTCTTTCTTTTTCCACTGTTCTTCTCCAGGTTGTTCTTGGACATCCCACTTTCCTTCTTCTTTTGGGCAATGCTGTCATACAGTTGCTATCATCATTCATTCTTAGCACATGTCCAATTGATTTCCATCTTCTGGTCTTGACTTCATCACTGATCTTCATGACTGGGTTTTTTAAGTAGTTCTTCACTTGGCACGATGTATGGTCATCTGATTTTCAAAATCCTTCACAGACGTTTCAACATAAATGTGTCGAGTTTCCAATCGTCCCCTTCGTTTACCTTCCGAACCTCACATCCATATAGTAGTTTTGATTTGACAAGTGAGTTAAACACTCTTAATTTAGTTTTCAATGTATAAGAGCTTGAGCTCCATATTTGTTTGAGTTTCATGAAGGATACCATAGCTTTACAAATTATTAGCGCTGAGGAAGCGCCTCTAGCGAATGACTTCCAGCCAGTGTAACGCGAATTCCTGTCACAGGAATTCTGAGATCATATAAGTGTGACGTGGCAGTTCCTGATTGGTTCGTGTTGGGGAACCCCTTCTCGCTGCCGACGTGACGTAAATTCGCGCACGCGCACTGGTGAAGCGCGAGATTCGGCCCAAGGTTCTTCTTCTTATTATTATTATTTTTGTATACAAGATCGAGGCTCGAAATTCCATGCCCGAACCTCAGCGCAATCCAAGAGGATTCACTTGTTTTCCTTATATCTTCTTCCCCTCCTCCTTCTTTGCTGTCAATGGCCCCAAAGTATGTTTACATATCAACATCACTTAAATATTCGTCGACAATTTGAATTCTGTTGCTTTTACTATTAACCCTCAAAACCTCTGTTTTCTTCGTGTTTATGTTGAGTCCTGTTTTTGATATAAATTTATTCATTTTTGTTACTTTCGTTTGCATATGTTGGAAGCTTTATGACAAAAGGGCAATGAAATTGTTCTCAGGGGTAATTCTAAATGATTTCTAAGGGGTAATTCTGAATAATTTTTGAATGAATGTTTTTTAAAGGGTAATTACCCTGCACTCTTAAAGCGAAAAGCAGGGTTAGGCATTCAGTTCAGTACGTCTGTACATGTGGCATACAGTGCAATCAGAAAGTATTCAGACCCCTTCACTTTTTTCACCTTTTTGTTATGTTGCAGCCTTTTGCTGAAATCGTTTGAATTCATTTTTTTCCTCATCAATCTACACTCAATACCCCATAATGACAAAGAAAACAGGATTTTAGAAAGTTTTGCAAATTTATTAAAAATAAAAAACTGAAATATCACATTGACACAAGTATTCAGACCCTTTGCTATGACACTTGAAATTTACCTCGGGTACCTCCCATTTCTCTTGATCATCTTTGAGATGTTTCTACACCTTGATTTGAGTCCACCTGTGGTAAATTCAATTGATTGGACCACATCCATCCATCCACAACTTTTTGAGATATCTTGTTCACAAACGGGCAAACAAACACCCGACCGATATACTTGGAAAAAAATCTTCGATTTTGCAAGTAACAAACAGACTGACAGGGGTGAAGACATAACCTCCACCTACCTTCGTTGGCGGAGGTAAAACGAAACAACTTCAGCCACAGCTCTTAAACATTGCTTCCCCAAAACTTTCTCCACTTAGCTCTAAAACTCTGGCACTAAATATTTAATCACTCTACCTCATAAATACCTTGTGTTTCTCCCCTCCCACAATACTATATGGTACATATTCCATGATGTTCCTATCAATAAAATGGATGAGGTGTGTGTGTGTGTCTCTGTGTGTGTCTCTGTGTGTGTCTCTGTGTGTGTCTCTGTGTGTCAGTCTCTGTGTGTCAGTCTCTGTGTGTCAGTCTCTGTGTGTCAGTCTCTGTGTGTCAGTCTCTGTGTGTCAGTCTCTGTGTGTCAGTCTCTGTGTGTCAGTCTCTGTGTGTCAGTCTCTGTGTGTCAGTCTGTGTGTGTCAGTCTGTGTGTGTGTCGGTCTGTGTGTGTCGGTCTGTGTGTGTCGGTCTGTGTGTGTCGGTCTGTGTGTGTCGGTCTGTGTGTGTCGGTCTGTGTGTGTCGGTCTGTGTGTGTCGGTCTGTGTGTGTCGGTCTGTGTGTGTCGGTCTGTGTGTGTCGGTCTGTGTGTGTCGGTCTGTGTGTGTCGGTCTGTGTGTGTCGGTCTGTGTGTGTCGGTCTGTGTGTGTCGGTCTGTGTGTGTCGGTCTGTGTGTGTCGGTCTGTGTGTGTCGGTCTGTGTGTGTCGGTCTGTGTGTGTCGGTCTGTGTGTGTCGGTCTGTGTGTGTCGGTCTGTGTGTGTCGGTCTGTGTGTGTCGGTCTGTGTGTGTCGGTCTGTGTGTGTCGGTCTGTGTGTGTCGGTCTGTGTGTCGGTCTGTGTGTCGGTCTGTGTGTCAGTCTGTGTGTGTCAGTCTGTGTGTGTCAGTCTGTGTGTGTCAGTCTGTGTGTGTCAGTCTGTGTGTGTCAGTCTGTGTGTGTCAGTCTGTGTGTGTCAGTCTGTGTGTGTCAGTCTGTGTGTGTCAGTCTGTGTGTGTCAGTCTGTGTGTGTCAGTCTGTGTGTGTCAGTCAGTCTGTGTGTGTCAGTCTGTGTGTGTCAGTCTGTGTGTGTCAGTCTGTGTGTGTCAGTCTGTGTGTGTCAGTCTGTGTGTGTCAGTCTGTGTGTGTCAGTCTGTGTGTGTCAGTCTGTGTGTGTCATTCTGTGTGTGTCAGTCTGTGTGTGTCAGTCTGTGTGTGTCAGTCTGTGTGTGTCAGTCTGTGTGTGTCAGTCTGTGTGTGTCAGTCTGTGTGTGTCAGTCTGTGTGTGTCAGTCTGTGTGTGTGTCAGTTCCACTACGAGCCTCAGACCTTGGAAAAAAACCATGCTGCTACAGAGTGGTGACTTTTCCAGAGTTTGTTCTCAGCCATGTCACTGCTTTGGCTGAATCAATGATATGGAAACAGGGTATGATTATGGATGTATATTATAGATGTCTGAGCATGTATTGGCATTATGATTTTTTTTGCCTCTCCCGATATCCCCAAATCCCTGTGCAATTACTTACTTTTAATATATTTTACAACATTAACAGAAATATAAAACATCCACGTTGTAATAATACACCAATTATTGCAAAAACTTTAACCCTGCACGGAATTGAAATTTTCATTATACTTACTGTATTCTGCTTTGCAGATTTCTAATCGGCAGAGAAAGAACATCAGAAAAACCAAGCAAGCCCGATGTTAATCCAGAAGAGGAGGAGAAGCGAAAGAGGCAACTGAAGTTAATTCAAATGAAAGCAAGGCAAAAGGTAAAAACAAAACAAAACTAGAACGGCACTCGGTGGAGAGCAGACCTCTGCCTCGTTGGCCATATCACTCAATGGTGAAGAATCACTTTAAAAAATTCCACAAGCTGGATCCGGATCCGGATCCGAATCTTCACCAAAATTGAATCTATTCTTCAAAAATTAACAGACCCATTCTGTCAAACAAGTTTCGTCCAAATCCATCCATAACTTTTTGAGATATCCTGCTATGTATCGTTTTTGGCTCGATCTCCCAATGGTGAAGAATCGCTCCAAAATTTCTAGTAGCCAGATCAGAATCCGGATCCTCACCAAAATCTAATCATTTCGTCCTTGTCACATACTTCACATCTCTGCTAAATTTTGTCCGCATCCGTCCACAACTTTGAGATATGTTGTTCACAAACGGACAAACAGACAGACAGACATGGGTGAAAACATAACCTCCATCCACCTTTGGTGGTGGAGGTAAAAACTAGAAAGCAAAACAAAAACAACTAGAATGGCACTCTGTAGAGAGCAGACCTCCACCAGGAGGACAGTGTACGTTTTGTACCCCATAGTACACCAGAAAATCACAATGCAGAATCACATTTAATCAAAATCGACATCCACAACTTTTTGAGATGTCCTGCTATATATCGTGTTTGGCCATCCACATCTCCCAATGGTGAAGAATCACTTAAAAAATTATACTGGCCGGATACGAATACGGATCTTCACCGAAATCAAATCATTTCGTCCGTGTCACATCCACCTTTGGTGGCGGAAGTAATTAGAGCAACATGCAAAGTACACAGCCTCCATACCAAATAAATAAATAATAACATACCCACAAGCGCACGACATCGTTGGGGCACTTTTGGTGCCCAGCAGTCTCCTTGCAGCACATGGAGATGGAATTTGGAGGGAGCGGTATACAATAATTGATTGATTAATTGTCTAATTAAAATAACTAAATACTAATCATAGAATAATTAATTTCTTAATCAATTTACTAATGGCATACCTGAAGCACCACTCTTTCATCCAAATCTAAGTTTTTGAAAATCAATTAATGGGAAAAATTTAATAATTAATCGATTTATTGATTATTCAATAAATCCAAAACGCCCTTTACAGCCAAATCACTTGGTCACTGTCATGTCCAAATATCAGCTTTCTTGCTCAAAGGATGGCTGAGATATTGTCTGGCCAAACGAACAAGAACGGAAGCAAACTAAGTGAAAACTGAGTACGCCTTTTCGGCGCTTGCTCCCATGCAGCATCTGGACATGGAACAGGAAAGGAGCGGTGTACAGAACAGAAAGCATCTCAAAATGCAAAGCCCGTCCATGTCCGCTTTGTACTTGTACTAAAGTTGATGAAAACGATAGTTTAAAAAATTGTACATATTATTCATTTGTTTTCTCCATAGGTGTTCTCATAAATAAAGGTTTGTTGAAGTTTGATGACAAAAACTCAATTCGTAAAAACGTTATGGCCTGGACAGACATGCTGAAGCTCAAGGGTAAATAAATAAATAAAAATCACGAAAGCTATTAAAAAAAAAAGGAGTCTCGTGCTTGATGTGCTGCGGCAGGGGAAATAAGGGCTATTTCCAGTCACTACGACTTTGCCCTTTCACATTTTGACCCAATTTTAATTATGTTCTCCATATTCTCAAAATAAAGCTTGTTGAAAATTTAATGACAAAAGCAAACATGATAGAAAAGTTATGGCCTGGACAGACACACATTCAGTGCCTTCAGAAAGTATTCACACCCCTTGACATTTTTTACATTTTGTTGGATTACAGCCTGAATTTAAAATGGATTAAATTGAGATTTTTTTTGTCACTAATCTACACAAAATACCTATCAATCATGTCCTATCAATTGAATTGGTGCAAGTGGACTCCAATCAAGTTGTAGAGACATCTCAAGGACGATCAAAGGAAACTGGATGCACCTGAGCTCAATTTGGAGTGTAATAGCAAAGGGGTTGAATTCTTATTGACTTGAGACATTTGAGCCTTTCATTTTAAATTATTTTGTAAAAAAATTCGAAAAATACATATTTCACTGACATTATGGGGTAATATGTGTAGATCAGTGACAAAAAATCTCAATTTCATCCATTTTAAATTCAGGCTGTAACACAACAAAATATGAAAAATGTCAAGGGGTGTGAATAACATGTGAAGGCCTGTGTGTCACATTAATTTTTTTTCAATCTCCTCTTTTTTGTTTTTCAGCAAGAAGATTCCTTGAAATCAGAATTGATAGAGTCATCAGAGGATGTAAGCACATTGCGATTCACAAAGACTCTGATCTTTATTCTCTATTGGACGGTCTGCAATATGGTTCTAGACCCTCATAATCTTCCTATTAAAGAAAGGAAAAACAGATTGCTGTATTATACTTCAAGTCAACAATTTTCCATTTATGATTTCGGACTTTCCAGAAAAGTTTGGGGCTCATGCCTTCGTGCTTTTCTCCAACATTTTAACTGACCATTGGTATTCAATCATCTCTTAGAAACCATGATGTTGGCTATATATTGTTTAACCTTTATTGCAGCTGTGTACCCTGCATTGATTCACTTTTCAATATAGTCAGGTTCACTCTGTCAATAAATTATATTTCGTTCAAAATCATGGTAGATTAGCAAACCTATACATTTTTGGAAAGGTTATAGCATAAGGAAACTAAAAATCAATGTTTACATTTGGAGAGATACCTGTATGGCGGCCATTTTGGATTTTCAAAATGGCCACTGTAAAATACATATTTTGTTCTATTTCTGCCTCTAATTACCCTAAAAACTTTTTAAAATATACTAAACCTATATTTTCAGGGACAAGGAATCCAATGAAAGTATCAAATTAGTGCTATGGGGAATGGTAAGACACGAATCAAAGGTTTTGAATTGCAAAATACTGTCTTTATATTCACGATAAGTTGCATAATCAAATACATGTTATCATTTTGTACAGGCAGTTAATAACATCAAAATGTGTCACAATAATTCATATCACCAAACATACACAGGCAGTCAGCAAAATCATATGTACACATGCAGTCAGTATAACTTCACATCTACACAGGCAGTCAATGACAAAATATACACAGGCAGTCAATGGCATCAAACATACACGATTACAGAATATGCCATTTAGAGTTCGTCATCACTGTCCAGTGTGTCGTATCCGACGATATAGTCCGCATCGTTTTCACAGTCCGTTCCACACAAGTAAAGGTCGGTCAAATTGATTGGCAAATCGAATTGGTCGAATGGTCGATCGAATCGAATTCGATGAATCGAATCGAATTGGTCGAATGGTCGAATGGTCGATCGAAGCGATTGGTCGAATGGTCGAATTGGTCCAATGGAATTGGTCGATTGGTCGAATTGGTCGAATCGAATTGGTCGGAATTGGCAAATGTAAACATTGATTTTCAGATTTTCCATGTAATAACGTTTCCAAAAATGTATAGGTTTGCTAATCTACCATGATTTTGAACGAAAAAACATAGTGAACCTGACTAATAACCCTTATTGTGGTTCTACTGTCTGTTGAAGTAAGGAGGGGTGTGCATGCCTCCTCCCCTCCTCTTTCCCCTCCATCCTCCCTCCCTTCCACCTCCCTCCAAACTCCCTCCCACCTCCCTCTCCTCTTCTCTCTCCCCCTTCTGCTCACCCTTCCCTCTCACCCTCCTCCTGTCTTAATATTCCTGTTACAAAGCGACTGCATTGCCCACCAAGGATAGTTTCACTAGTATCCAAATAAATGAATGTCCAATTCCAAAAAACTGTCACATATTTGTGCTTGATATTTAAGAAGATGGAATCGATATCAGGAGTGTGGATACAATCATCCACTCGCACCTTGAGTTCTCAAAAATGAGTGCAAAGTGGATCACCAAAATTTCATTCCTTTGGTCAAAAGGCTACTCATGTGACAGTGGAATGTGCACTTCAACAACATTACGTACTTGGAGACGGATGACTTTCTAAACATTAATTGCAATGTGATGAATCTCGGGTTTACCACTACACACTCGAAAGCAAGCGCTGAGCATTAAATGATGTTAAAATGGTACTGCATGACCAAATAAGTTCAATTAAGACCACGACATCTGCCAGAAAAATGTTGCTTAGTGTTTGGGACTGCCAAGGACTGATCCATGTCAATTTGCTTGACAGCAAAAATAACAACAAAACATCAGTATTACAATGGCCTCCTACACAACAATGTTCACATTGAAATTCACAGACAGCAGCCAGAAATGCTCCGCAGTGTGTTGCATTGTTGTGTGACAATGTGAGACCTCACACAGCAAATGTGAACATTGAAACACTTGTTCAGATGGGGATGGCCTGTGGGAGGTTTGAAACCATCCACCTTACAGCTGTTATGTTGCAACTTTCACCTCTTTCGGCCACCAAAGAAACACTTGGAAGACATTAGGTTTGGCAGTGAAGACCAAAGTCCCGAAGTGGCTGTGTACTGATTTCAAAAACGTGTTTGAAGCTGCCATTAAAACACTGCCACACCGATGGGAAAAGTGTATTCATATTGCTGTGGGATGTGTTGGGAAATGGTGAAAGTTTCACCATTTTTGGAAAATATTTTTCCTTCTGCAGAAAATAAGATGCAATAGATCTTGAACTGCTATTTAAATCTCTTCTTCTGTTTTTCAGCATGAAGTTTCCTCGAGTTCAGATATGAAGGATCAATCAACAGAGCAGGTAAACACATAGTGATTCATAAAGATTCATATCTATATTCTCAAATCTATCAAGGCCTGATCAATATTCTCAAATCTATCAAGCCCTGATCTATATTCTCCATTCTATCACGAGCCCCTGATTCTATCAAAGCCTGCAGAGAGGGATGGGGCTGCCTGCATATCAGTTTCTCCCTCCCCCCCCCCCCCCTTCCCACGCCTCCTCCCCCCAAGCCCTCTCCCTTCCACACATCTCCCTGCTCTCAAATGTTGTGTTTGTGTGCTTCCCCTTCTCTCCCCATCTTGTCTTCCGCTCCCTCTTTTTATATATTTTGTTTGTCTGGTTGATTTGTTTGTGAAGTAAATGTTAGCTCTTTCACGAGCCTCGATTCAGTATACAAAAAAAAAAATATAAAAAAAAAATGATGAGGGATATTACAGTAGAGGATAGTCATCAGCAAAGACAATTTTTCAGTCAGAAAGATCATTGATACAACAACAACAACAACAGGCATTTTAAGGCCATTTTCCCTGCTAGAGCTGGGGTTAGCCTTGCTGTCCCCATGACAATATTCCTCATTTTGCCATATTTTCTGCATCTTCCCTTGTTAACCCCCTTGCCCGCATTTCTTCTTCGACCATATTTAGCCAAGTCTTTCCCGGTCTTCCCCGTCCTCCACTTCCTTCTACATTCATTTCCATCACTCTTCTCAACCAGTCACTTTCATCCTTCCTCAACACATGACCAAACCATATCAACCTGTTTCTCTTCACAGCATCCATCACAGGCTCTATTCCGATCATCTTTCGCAATTCATCATTTGTCTTCCTCTCTCTCAACGATACTCCACACATCAACCGAACCATTCGCATTTCCACCCTTTCCAGCCTTCGTTGCTGCTCTACGTTCATTACCCATGTCTCGCTCCCATAAATCATAACACTTCTCACGCATGCAGCATACACCTTTCCCTTCAGCTTCAACGACACTCCCCTCCTTGACAGCACGCCACTCAGTTCCCGAAACTTCTTCCATGCACATCTCACTCCAGCAACCATTGCTGAGTCTGATCCACCTTCTCCATTCAGCATGTCTCCGAGGTAGCAAAATGTTTTTACACCTTCCAGCTTCATGCCGTCTCCTAGATCCAACTCAACATTTCCTCCATCTGCAGCTCCCTCTGTGCACACCTTACACTTGAATGTAGCTGCCACACTGGTTAATGATCCTCTCAGACCACTACATTTTTGATGAACCCACTCAGCGCACATTGTACATTGAATGGAGTTCACTCCGACACTTTCCTGCACACAGAACACGGCCACTTCCCAGTTCTTTCCACCTCACCACATGCTTTACCACTTGCCATCACCTTCGTCTTTCCGATATTCACCTTCAGACCTTTTGTCTCCATACAGTCCTTTCACTTGTTCATCTTTTCCTTCAGTCCATCCATACTTTCCGCAATCACCACTAGATCATCTGCATACAACAACTCCCACGGTAAACCCTCCTTTACGTTCTGAGCCAGCACCTCCATCACAGCTACAAATAGTAGTGGACTTAGTACCGACCCCTGATGCACTCCCACCTTCACTTCAAACTCGCCACTGTTCCCGTCCTTCGTCCTTACAGCTATGCACGCTCTTTTGTACATTGCCATCACTACTCTGATCAAACATTCCTCCACTCCTAACTTCCTCAATGCCCATGTCACTACTTCACGTGGAACCCTATCGAATGCTTTCTCCAGATCAACAAACCCAAGAAACAACTTCTTCCTCTTCTCCATGTACTTCTCCTGCAACTGCCTTACAATAAAAAGCGCGTCTGTCGTTCCTCTTCCTGGCATAAATCCAAACTGCATTTGCCGATCGTCACTTTCTTCCTTATCCTCCTCTCCAACACCCTTTCCAATACCTTCATTCCATGCTCCAATAACTATTGCTCGATACGAGCCACACTCCAGAGGGTCACCTTTCCCCTTGTATAGAGGGACGAGGGTACTCAGTTCCCAATCCACTGGAATGCAGCCTTTCACCACCAGATTAAAGATCTCTGTCATTCTCTTCACACCCCCAACTTCCAGCTGCCTTCAACATATCTCCCACAACTCCCGTTGGCCCTCCGGCTTTTCTACTCTTCATTGCTTTTATCGCTTCCTCAACTTCCTTCTCAGTTATCTTCTCTGCCGGTCCTAAAACTGTGTTACTCTCCATGTTGCCATCCCATTCAGTCTCTGCATTCAACAGCATTTCCATATATCTCTTCCATCTTCATTTAATTCCATCTGGGTCCACAACGATTTGTCCCACTTCATCCTTAAAGCAACTCACCGCCATCACATCACACCTCTCTTTCACTATCTGCTTTGCAATCCTGAATACCGCTCTCTGACCCTCTTCCAAATCCAAGCGTTCTCCGAACATTTTCCTACATGCCTCCTGTGCCTTTGCTGCCTCTTTCTTTGCTGCCTTCTTGGCTGCCTTATAACTTTCATGCTCTGCTTTTTCTGCTCCTGTACCCTTCGCCTTCTGCCACTCCTTGAACTTCTTCCTCTTCTCGTCATTCCTCTTTTCAACTTCATCCTCCCACCACCATGTTTCCGAGTGCCTCGGTGGTCCTTTTGTCCATCCACATACCTCACCAACGGCTCCCAACAGACTATCTTTCATTGACATCCAACCACTTTCAAGCTCAACCACATCATCCTCTACCCTACTCAGCCTCTCTTTTGATGCCTCCTTTACTGTCACCTCTTTCAACCTCCACACCTTCTTTCTCGGTTGGTACTTCACCTGCCGAGCTCTCCTTGCACCTTTCACCCTTATGTCGCAGACAACCAAATTGTGCTGTGAAACAGCCTCCTCCTCCGGGATCACCTTTGTGTCCTGGAGGTGCCCCCTATCTCACCTTCGCACCATCAGGTAGTCAACGGTTGTCATCGACCCACGTGACGTGTATGTAACAAGCTTATTATCCTCTTTCTGGAGCTGAGTATTACAAATCAACAAATCAGCTCCATCAGCAAACTCCAAAATCCTTTCACCTTCTCCATTCCTCACACCATATCCGTAACCCCCATGAACTCCCTCAAAACCGTCCATACTCCTTCCCACATGTCCATTTAGGTCTCCTCCTACCACAACAACTTCCTCATCTTTCACGTTTTCCATCAGCTTCTCTATTGCACACCAGAACTTGTCCTTCTCTTCATCGCTCCGACCAACCTGCGGAGCATATCCCGAGATGACGTTCACCAAGATCTTTCCAATCATCATTTTCACCATCATCGACCTATCACTCACTCTCGTCACACTCACCACATTGTCTACAAACTCCTCAGAAAACAGGACACCAACGCCATGCACGCCCTCCGGGCACCCTTGCCACACAAACTTGTATTTCTGTCCCTGCCTACCCTTCACTATTCTCACACCACTTCCCTTCAATCTCGTCTCTTGCACACAACATATGTCCACTCTTCTTCTGACCAATACTTCCACCACTTCTCCTGATCTCCCTGTTATTGTCCCTACATTCCATGTCCCAAACCTCAGAAACCGATCTCCACTTCGGGCAACAGACGTTTCGTCGTCGTAAATGGAGTGATTTCCACCCTTGCTTCGATCGGGTTCTCCACCTTGAGTTTTGACGAGAGGGAGTGTGGTCCCCCACGGGGTACTTCTGGCTGTACCCTGCCCATATGTAGTTGTAATTGTCATGGTTCTCTTTTTGAGATGCAATGTTTTTTGTGGCCGGATGCTCTTCCTGACGCAAACCATTTTAGTCGCCTCTTACGACACGCAGGGATACAGTGTACCTATTCCAAACTGGGGTACACACCGGGTATTGATGAAGATTAGAAATAGTACTGGGCCCAGAACATCATTAGAATGAGACAATTTAGCTTCGACAGAGAGAAGAAGAGAGACAATGTTATTGAGAGCTACATGCAGAAAGCAAGATTGGATGGAGTCAACAATCTATGAGAGGAGGTTGCCTTGGATGCCATCAGCTGAGAGCATGGACAGAAAGGTTAGCTGCCAGATTGTCAAATGCTCGAGATATGTCCAGAAAGAGGGCCCTGATCTTTTGTCTGATTTGGGCCTTCCAGCCATTGGTAGAAGAGCAGAAGCAGAATGTTCAATGTAGAGTGACTGTGCCAGAAACCAAACTGATAGTCTCAAATCAGGCAGTTGGAGAAAAGAAAGGTTATGATGTCAACTACGATGATGGATTCCATGGTTTTGCTTATAATTGGAAGCAAGCCAAAAATACCTGCAGGTAAGAGGATCTGTTTTTGTGTCCTTTTCAAAATGCACTGATGTTGGCTCATGTCCAAGTAAAGAGAAGGTGGCCTAGGGCAAATTATGGTTGAACAGAGCAGAATGAGGAAATGCAAGAGCGGCAGAGCAGGTTTTAGGACACTGATGCTGATGCCCCCTGGGTCCATTGCAGATTCGGAGTTGAGGTTTACCAGAAACCTTTCCTCCTCGGTGAAAAAGATAGTGTCCAGGTGCATTTAGGTATGAGTGGGTACGGTAATTACAGGACATGATGGGTTGGGTACGTGAGATTTAGAAGCAAACACAGAATTGAAAATTTGGCCTTCTCGCAAACAGAGTCTGCTGTGGTGCCATTTGAAGTGAGGGAGGGGATAAAGGGGGAGCATACTTCAGAGGCAGACTTTGTAAGATGCCACCAAGTCATTGAGGAAGGAGACCGGTTCAAGAATTCGGACTTAAAGTTGACCAGATGTTCTTTCCTGATTCTCCTGAGTGGACACACACTTGTTGCAGGATTTATGGTCATATGAATCACAACAGCTGCCCACAGTTGTTTTTTCCTTCAATGAAGAGAACGCAACTTGTTTGATGGCAACTGCCTCACTGCAGGATTCACTGTACCAGATTTTCAGTACGAAGCCACAGATACAGTATTATAAGCCAATTTAAAAATGAATGCAAGTCATACCCTGAATGCAGTTGAATATTTAGCCAAATTCACAATGCCATTCAGCCAATCTCTATTTGTAATTTTGAATATGATTTTGCAAGACTGAGGACTCCAGGTGAAATTTGACTTGCCCTGATGCATTTTATCGAGTATTCATCTTTAAGGTACTGTATTTAATGTATTTTTATGAAAATGAAGTTCAATGGCAAACAATGATAAATTCACAATATATGATATTTTACTATTCACTTACTATTTTTGCAAAAAAAATAAGAAGTCTGATCGTCTAACAACAGTGTAGCCAGGTTTGGATCTGCTGAGTGGAGGATCTGCTGTTCCCCTGTCATGTGACAATATATTCAGCTCTGATTGGTGGATGTTTAGCCATACATACACTGGATGGACAGACAAACACTGTTCCAGACTCACTGTCAGAACTTTTTTGGATTCACTTTTTTCACTTTTTTTGCCCTACAAGCTACGCCATAATATATGGCTGCCTTCTCCACATGACTAATGACATCAATTTTTTTCTTCTTGACCAATTTATCTCTAGATCATGCTCAATAAATTTCATGCTGATCGGGTCAAGTATTCTACTTGTCGATTTATGACGTCATAATGAAGACACTTATATAACGTCATCATTAACATGTGTTATGTTGTTATTTCACATGGGGAGTACTTTACAATCAGCCACTTTTCAAATTTTAGCCGCGTCGCAGACGCTGCTAATAGTGCCCTCTGCTGTTGTTGTTCTTCTTCTTCTTCTTCTTGTTCTTGTTCTTGCAGAGAAGACAAAACCTCAAAGCTCCACCCATTCTGGGAACCATAGCTCCACCCATTTTGGGAGAGGCTTCATATAAACAAATATCCACCATTTTATTAACTCGCATAGCTTTGAGGCCTGTTTTGTAGGCCCGTGGTGTCTTCCTCTCACAGTTTTATTTCAAATCAAATTCGATACATCATTCCAGTTTTCACAGTCGCTAACATAGTTTTAGACTCGGTTGAAAAAAAACGGGAAGAACATCCGATGAAAGTTGCCCTTTATAGAACGAAATGAATTCTCAAAGGCCTGTAACTTCAAGTCCATTGAGATTTTTTTTTTTAAATCGCGGAATGGTTAGTCATACACCGCCCGAAATAAGAGACGGGAAAATGCCGAGATATATATATTTTGTTTAAATCGCGGCATGGTCAGTCATACACCGCCCGAAATAACAGACGGGAAAATGCCGAGATATATTAAAAATTCGTCCATTTGATGACAATCGTCACGATGAAATATTTAATTTATACATCGTCACAATAATGTGGAGAGAGGAGCATAGCTTCGTTCACGTGTCGCTACACACGAGAAATTGCCGAGATATATTTTTTTACAATCACGGCATGGTCAGTTATACACCGCCTGAAATAACAGACGGGAAAATGCCGAGATATATTTAAAATTTGTCGCCACACACGGGAAATTGCTGAGATATATTTTCACTTTGCACAAAAATAACATCAAGTAATCGAATCAATAGGAATGTCCTGTGCCTATAACATCGACGTTATAGACACAGCTGCATCTAGGCATTGTGTAACATCGACGCGCTTTTGTTTTAATTAAAACTTTTTGTACTTGTTTTCCATTGAGCACTTTCGAAGATATAGACGTGCAAAATTTTTCCGTTTTTCCAAGATGACTCAGACCACGTAACCTATGACGTCATAATCATAATTTAAAAAATATTCTACTGGAGGAGGCGCTCCTATGGTGAAACTTTGTCAAACGGACCAACGATTACAGAGAAAACTAATTTGAATGGGAATAAACCCGCAAAATACGGCAGAAGGGGCATACATGCATACATGCATACATACATATACATGCATACATACATACACCAGATGGACAAATGCTGTTCCAGACGACATTGCCCTATGGGCTACACCATAAAAAAGGGGAAATTTAAATGTAATTGCAAAGGATGATAATTATAAATGAGAAAAACAAAGTGAAATAAATATTTTGCCATCTCATGTTGCTTTGTCTGCGATAGATAGTATATGTGAGAAGAATAGGTTTAATTTTTTGAACGACAAGTTTTATCAACTGGACAGTTTACATATGTATGCTAACTGTCGTGGGAAGCAAAGTTTATTGCGCTCGTCCCTCTCTTCCTCCATTGAAGTGATAATGCCTGAAACATCAGCTTTATTTTCCTTCCAATGACAATTGTAATAGCTTTTTTTTCTTTACAAGAGCGAGGCTCATGGAAGAGCAAGGTATAATGGCAGTGGAACAAATATCAAGGGTATGAATGAACAGGAATGGAGGAAATGGTGGATGGGAGGAAATACTGAACCTATAACAAGATGGTTGGGTTAGGAAAGGTTAATTAGGGTAATGAAGATCTTGGGTCAGAATTGTGGATGACAAGAGATGGTGGTGTTCTGCTTGCTTGAAACCTTGGAGGGAAGAATGGAACACAACAGCCTCTGGATGGTGGTTTCATAGATGGGAGAAGACAAAGCTCTTATTAGAATTGTTTGACACAGAACAACACTAGCCTCAAACATCAAGTATTCCTCTGTATTTTTTAAATTGACATTTTTATCTTTCAGCAAGAACATTTATTGAGATCAGAATTGACGGATCCATCAACAGAGCAAGTAAGTACATTGTGATTCATTAAACGTTTGATCTGTTCATCTATACGTGGTTATAAGAAAGGTTTTTTGAGCCTCCCTAACTTTTCTGTAAATATTAACTAGAACAATGCGACTGTGTCGCCAATATGCCTCTGCATAGTCCCACAATGGGTAGATGCCATCACTCTGCATATGTATGGGTAGTGGATCATGTTTGTGAAGTTTTGTGTTGATCAGAAAAGGTTCGTTTTCTATCCAAGCTGGCTGCCAAACCACGTCACCTTTGACATCATCATTTTCAAACGATATGCAACAGTCATTTTAGATGATATTTGTAAAATTTCGCATCGATAGGGTGAGCGGTTTCAGAGATATAATTATTTCATATTTTCCTTCAATCCAAATTGGCTGCCAAACCATGTGACATATGATGTCATAAATTTAATATTTCAATACAAGTGGGTCATAGATCATGTGCATGCAATTTCAGATTTTTAGGATAAGGAATTTTTAAAAACATTTTTGGCTGGTATACCACTTCACCTATGATGTCATCATTATCATGCTTTTGTTCCCCATTGGGAGTACGTGACAATGGGCCAAGTTTAAAATTTTTCCATTCAGTGATTTCCGAGAATTTTTAAAAATTATAATTCGCTTTTAATCCAAGATTGCTGCCATACCACGTGACCTATGACATCACAATTCTCATAAAAACATTCTGCATGGGTGTCACTCCTACCCTGAAAGTTTTGTCTCACCATATCGATGCAAAATTTTACAAATATCATCGAACAGCACTGTTGCATATAGTTTGAAAATTATGATGTCATAGGTCAGGTGGTTTGGCAGACATCTTGGATAGAAAAACGAACCTTATCCAATCGACACGGAACTTCACAAACGTGATCCACTACCCATACATATGCAGAGTGATGGCATCTACCTGTTGTGGGACGATGCGGAGGCATATTGGCGACAGTCGCATTGTTCTAGTTTTAATCACAATGCAAGGCACAGGGAGGTGAAATTTGCTGCACGTGATGTGCAATGCGCGCAGAGTAGAACGAGTGTTCATTTGCGTCTGTAGGATGTCTAATAAATAATGATATCAGCTGTGTAAATGGCAAGCCCACAATACCCAACAGCAATTAAAATGTGTGTCGTTAGTTCAAAATCAACTCTTAAAGGAAGCACTAAGTGAGCTGAAATATTTTTGTTTCCTGCCTCTCTGACAATTAGGTCGGAGCCGGGGGGGGGGGGGGGCAGGGGCAGGGGGAAGGCATTAAAATGAGCTCTGCCCGGCTGACCGACGGATCATCCGTCCATGTACTTTGGTATACGCTTTATTTCAAAACCTATTGAACATTTAGCTTTCATATTGCAGATATCTATTCCTCGTGACATTCTCTCAACCTGATTAGATCGTGGCTGTGATTGGCTGAATTATGTTGCCATGGCAACTATCTCTGTAACATGGCTTGTGTACGCGACATTTAAAAAACCGTTCAAGATTTAACTTTCACATTACGCAGATCTATTCCTCATACCATCCAAAAGGTGGGCGGACAGACATTAACAGCTCCTTGTATTTATTACTCCCACCAGGGAGGTGTGTGTGTGTGTGTGTGTGTGTGTGTGTGTGTGTGTGTGTGTGTGTGTGTGTGTGTGTGTGTGTGTGTGTGTGTGTGTGTGTGTGTGTGTGTGTGTGTGTGTGTGTGTGTGTGTGTGTGTGTGTGTGTGTGTGTGTGTGTGTGTGTGTGTGTGTGTGTGTGTGTGTGTGTGTGTGTGTGCGTGCGTGCGTGCGTTCGTGAGTTTGTGAACAAGACATCTGGAAAAGTTCTGAACGGATTTGGATGAAAGTTGGTGGGATGATTGCACTTGGGATAAGGAAGAATTGATTAGTTTTTGTTGAAGCTCAGGAAATGATTCCGGATCCAGGAAGTTTTTTTGGGAATCTTTTTTTCTGTTTTCCTTTAAAAACTATTTTCTCTGCAATAATTGGACCGATTGAGAGCAATTTTTTACCATGGGAGGGACTCGGTCTGCAGAATATATTAATGGTAATTATGACGTCACAGGTCACGTGGTTCGGCCGCCATATTGTTTTGAGTGAAAAACATTAAAATCCAATTTTCTCCAAAACGCCTGAACAGATCGAGGCCAAACTTTGCAGGCAGAATCGCATACCCATGACGAACAAAAAAAAGTCAGCAAGCATGACGTCATGCATCATATGGTTTCAGAGTTATGACGTTTTTAAGCACAAACATTTAAAACCTAGCTCCTCCCTCATTTGTGATCCAATCGAGGGGAAACTTCACAAATCTGTTCAGCATATCAGTCTACTAAAATACGCTTTTGGAATTTGCGATAGGTCACGTGGTTTGGAGAAAGCCTTTAATTAAACGCACATAATAAAAACATTTATATCTCTTGAACCACTTCATTGATCGACGTGAAACGTCATACTCTAGTAAAAGTCATGAAGAGTAACAAGTTTGCAAAATTAGAAGATGATTGGATGTACGGTCTGGAAGCTGGAAGTTGTTATTGCGTGAAGAAGAAGTCTTCGAATGTGGACGATTAATTTATTTATCACATGTACAGACTTGCAGACATCGTTTACACAGTCCCAGGTTAATTTGAACCTCAAAAAAAATTATAATTCCAGATTTGTCAATGGCTGAGGTATATTAACAATAAAACAGATTTGGCAAAATTCGAACTGTTTTTTTAAAAGATCGCATATTCACCCAGGGTTGTGGGAGGCTGAAGAAGAAGAAACCTCGCATGGGCTTCCCAGACCAAAAAATAATTCTGGCTCTGCGATTTTCATGTTTATTTATCTATATATCTACATATCTGGGCAGTATCTGTTGTCACTGAACTACTCCCTGAAACTTTTGTTTCCGTGGTTGTGAAGTGTTTTTAATAACGTGGTGGTGGTTTTGAATCACGTGGTGGTGAGGTATTTTGAATTATGTGGTGGTGAGATATTTTGAATTATGTGGTGGTGAGGTGTAAAATGACGTGGTGGTGAGGTGTTTTTAAATCACGTGGCTGTGAGGTGTTTTTAATTAACATTGTGATATGAAAATAGTTTTCATATTTGTTGTAAATGTAGTTTAAACTCGTGGTTATGCGTTAGAGTGGTGTATTTTCTTTAGCAGCGTCGTCTTCAATGTTTGTTTTTTTTCTAATAAAGACATTCTGTCATTTTAAAACCACCAAAGTATGTATTAGGTTTCCCTATTTCATAAAATGTATCGTTTGATATGTATAATGCTTTAAAACTTTTTCTTTTCTTTTTTATCTCAGAAGAGATATCAACACAACATTTACCTCGGCGAATGTCAATCGCGGTGTCAGTATTTGATGAACTTATAAAGAATTAGGTGAATTATAAGTGCGACCAGCATGTGCACGGGATTCTTCCCAGAAGAATGAGTGGTCGCATTAGCGTGTACGACTTAAAATGAGCGAGTTTTGTTTTGACGTTTGGGCCAGTTTTACATGTTGTATCCCTAAGGAATGAAACGAACGTTTTTCCTGGCTTACAATATTATTTGAAGTCACACATGCCTCAAAATACACTCACTTATGTAGAATTGAACGCTGAATCCGAATATGTAAGTGAAATTGACTTGTTTTTTTTAAACATTATCTTCTATATATTTTATATATACACAAAGAATTAAGTTAAGCACCCCTACACAACGAATTAAGGTAAGCACCCCCTAATATATATTCTTTGTGTATATGTATACATCGGCATATATTCTAAGGTATGTGAGATCAAATAATGATTGGTATGACATTAGCAATTATCCATTGATGAAATTGAGTGATCAAAGTGAAAAAAAGTGATTGGTTGAGTCAGTGATCCGATCACGTGGGTCCTACACACGTTATTGACGCAAAGATCGCTAGAGGTCTTCTCAGAACAATGACTGTACGTTAGAAAACATAAACGTCATCCACACTGTCCGTGATGGACCTATAGCTCCATACTTAAATTGAGGTGAAAATATGCCTAAAATTCCCAAAAATTTTCACCTTAAATTATTCAGAATAAAATATTGAAAACGGCATGATTGTTATGTTTTTATGTGACCATAATATCACTTCTCCAGAAAATATAGCAATATCATGGGTATATTACACTGTTTTGACGACAACAAACTTGTAATGTGCGAGGTTGTAAAAAAACGGGGGGGGGTGCTTAACTTAATTCTTTGTGTATATATATCTGTGCAGTGTCTGTCTTGTGTTGTCTTGTCTTGTGTTGTCACTGAACTACTCCCTCAAACTTTTGTGAAATCGTACTATTCCAACTTGACCCACGGCGGGAGTATGCGCTCTACTGAGTGGTGTTCTAGTTTAAGGGTGTATAGTACTGGTGAACAGGTTTTTTTTTTTTTTTTTTTTTTTTTTTTTTTTTTTTTTAAATAAGCTGAACAGTTTCCTTATAGTCTTATAAACAAGAATCATGCTATTAGAGGTCATAGAAGTACCCCTAATTATTGAAAAATTCAAATTTTCTAACATCATACATGCCCCTCAATAACCGGAAGTAGAATTATTTGTTATAACTTTAATTTGCATCATTCTTTTGGGCTGAAATTTGGACAGGATATTCAGAATATCACTTCCTTTAAAATGATGAAGGCTTTTGTTTATAGGAGTAGCCATTGTGGATTTATTGAAGGACAACCAAGTTTTATCTGGTAATTGGCATAATTAGCTAATTAGTGAACATTTGACATAATTTCACAAAATCCTCATCAGGTAGTAGAGTAACACATGTATAATACATGTACCAAGTTTTGTGTGAAAAGAATGATAGGTGACATAGAAGATAGAAGTAGAAATGTGTTCTTTGTTTTTCCTTGTTTTTTATTGACGGTCTAATTTATGCAAATTATATGCATGTAATATGACAAAAGCGTTGAAACTGGTCTGAGAGCCAAGATTATATCTTTCAAGAAAAACTGAAAATTAGATACCTCTCAAAGGTACCTATGTAGTTTTCTCAAATTTTCACCAGTACTACACCCTTAATCAAGTAAGTCTCCATAAAGCTAAATTCAAGTTTCTTTCAACTGACATCCTGTTTGTCCTTTAAATAAGTTTGGAAGCTTTCCTCACATTATACTGTATACATCATATTGAAAGCAACACAAATGGTGTTGGCCTGTTTAGCCTTCTGAACACATTGTCCAACAGTGAGCATCAAATATCCCCATCCAAAACCTTGATCTTTTCTACCCCCGTTAAAACACCCCAAATCCGCCTTTCAATCCCCAGCTTCTTTCCTGAAACTCCTAGTAGTGAAATTCCTAGTCGTGTTAATTTGCTTTTTACCGTGCACCGCTCCCTCCTCCCCAGCACTCCCCCTTCCGCAGATCTACCGACATCCTTGTTAACTCCGCCACCAAAGGTGGATGGCGGTTATGTTTTCACCCCTGTCTGTTTGTCTGTTTGTCTGTCTGTTTGTCTGTTTGTCTGTCTGTTTGTCTGTCTGTTTGTCTGTCTGTTTGTCTGTCTGTTTGTCTGTCTGTTTGTCTGTCTGTTTGTCTGTCTGTTTGTCTGTCTGTTTGTCTGTCTGTTTGTCTGTCTGTTTGTCTGTCTGTTTGTCTGTCTGTTTGTCTGTCTGTTTGTCTGTCTGTTTGTCTGTCTGTTTGTCTGTCTGTTTGTCTGTCTGTTTGTCTGTCTGTTTGTCTGTCTGTTTGTCTGTCTGTTTGTCTGTTTGTCTGTCTGTTTGTCTGTTTGTCTGTCTGTCTGTCTGTCCGTTTGTGAACAAAATATCTCAAAATTTTTTAGACGGATTCGGACGAAATTTGTCAGAAATGTATCGTATGTCACAAGGACGAAATGATTCCATTTTGGTGAAGATCCGGATTCGTATCCGGCTACTAGAATTTTAAAAGTGATTCTTCACCATTGGGAGATAGGGCCAAAAACGATACATAGCAGGATATCTCAGTTATGAATGGATTTGGACGAAACTTTTTGGACAGGTTGTGTGTGAGACGAGGAAGAATCGATTCGATTTTGGTGAAGATCTGAATATGGAATCGGATGTGAGCATTATTTAATTTGTAAGTGATTCTTCACCATTGAGTGATATGGCCAACCAGGTGGAGATGTGCTCTCTACTGAGAGCCTTTCTAGTTCTCTACTGTTGTTGTGCGCGTGTGCTTCCCTCTCCCTCCTCCTCTTGTCTC
This sequence comes from Myxine glutinosa, assembly GCF_964187855.1. Classification (NCBI taxonomy): domain Eukaryota; kingdom Metazoa; phylum Chordata; class Myxini; order Myxiniformes; family Myxinidae; genus Myxine; species Myxine glutinosa. The sequence goes on along the minus strand of NC_136261.1, from coordinate 263,738,244 downwards.
CCGCTCCCTTCATTGTATGTTTTGTGTCTGTGCATGTTTTCATGTTCGATGTGTTGGCTCTTACACGAACCTCGATTCTGTATACCAAAAAAAAAATAAACGTGTCAAGATCCCAGCCTCAAATCCCATGTACTTAGGCAATTTGAGTACCCTGGTATCCTCAAATGATCTTGTACTGCGTGTGACGTATGCACACACTCCTCAATGATCCGTACTTAGATCTGTGATTTTAAAATTGCCTTTAACAATGGTCACTGATCGACCTGATGTTACATACTGATCATACTGATGTTAGTATGAGAAATGCTTGGGCACTATCCCAAAAGCTTTCTATTGATGTTTATCATTCGGAGGTAGGCCTGGATTGGACTGTTACTGAAGATAGGACTATTGCCAAGCTGAGATTGCCTGACTTGTTCAATTGGTGCGAAATTTAAATGTATTGACTACTTAACGAGGTCATGGGTTAAAATGGATCCAGAGTTTTTAATTATTTCCTTTTTACAAAAAAAGTTTTATATTCATATCTATCTATTATATCATGGATGGGTCAGTTTAGAAGTCATAGTATTAATAATATGAGATATTGTGGGTCTTTGAGTATAGTGAGACCTCTTGTGCCTGAAACTGGTGTATGCCACAATAATGTGCCGGTTGCAGCATCCTTCTGTCTTTCTGCTGAATTCATATAGGATGCAGATTCGAGTTTGAATTCACTCTGTCGATTGCATGATAAAAAGTAAAGAAACCAGTAGTATGCCAATAATGGAATTTTGGTGCTTTTATTTATGGTGTGAATCACAAAGTTACTATTTTTCAGGAAGACATCTCTGAGACGTTGAGTGAGAAGAATGAAGCAAAAGAGCAGGTAAATAAATGGGAAGCTGAATTGGTGAATGCGGAAACTGATATGCCAATCCTACATCCTCCACAACCACCTTCTACAAGTTAATGATTCCCCAAACCCCAAAGAGGATTTGGCCACACAATATTCTACAAATTTTGAAACATAACCTGTGATACTTAACATCCACAACTGGAATGCAGACAACATAACCCACGCGATGCGCACCGTTTGAGGCTGAACTGCTTTGGGCTGAAATTTCCCCTTGCTGGTAAAGTATCAGAGGGCAGGTTTTAGTTAAGTACGACCCAGCCAGGAATATAATCTGCAATAAACCATTCAATAGTGAGTATGCTATTATCCAGCCACCCAAATACAGACTTAGCATTTAATATGGAATACTTTTTTTGTGGGGGTGAACTTACTTTTCAAGATGACTTAGAACCAAAAGTTCATTGGAATTATGTTGAAATTATTCTAGATTTTGTTAATGTGACCTTTAAAAGAAACAAAAACCACATTTGACATTTCGAAGCAAATAAATTGATCCTTGAAAGTGATGTAAACTGATATCGAACTCAATTCATGGACAGTACTGTGTTAAACTTCTGTACGTTTTCCAGAAGTATCTCTTTATTTTGCATATTAGCCAAAAAAAATTTCAACAAAAACAAAAGCTAAATTATGACTGGGATTACGGACAGTAAAATTACAGTTCAGTACTTCGTGTAACCCCCACGAGCATTCAGGAGAGCACGTACACGTCGAGGCATGCTGTTCACGAGATTTGCCAAGGTTTGGACAGGAATCGCTTGCCATGCAGTGACAAAAGCCTGCTGCAATTCACGCACAGATGTCAGCTGCTGGTCCAAGTTGTCGATTTGACGCGTTCATTCTGCCCACAAGTTCTCTATCGGATTCATATCCGGGGACATGGTAGGCCACTCCATATGCTCTACACCACGGTCAGCAAGAAAGTGTTGGATCATGCGAGCACGATGAGGCCATGCATTGTCATCTTGGAAGACAAAGTTTCCTCGAAAGGCTGCACGAGCAAGTGGAAGCAATATTTCTTCCAGAATAACCCTGTACTTGAACTGGTTCAGGTTTCCATTCAGAACAACCAGGTCAGTTTTGCCCCTGCATGAAAAGCAGCCCAAACTGTCACCCCACCACCTCCAGCTTGGACTCTTGGCACTATACAATCTTTGTTGAGGACTTCATGCACTTGTCTGCGCACTCGGACGTGGCCATCTTGACGATAGACCAGAAATCTAGACTCGTCACTGAAGGTCACGTGATTCCAGTGTCCTGGCTGCCATTGACGGTGCTCTCTGGCCCACTGCAATCGGCGCTGGCTGTGTTGACTGGTCAGGCGTGGCTTTCTCAGGGGACGCCTGGCACGATAGCCTGCTTGAACCAGTCGTTGGTTGACTAGCCTTCTGGATACAGGCACATTTGTCAGTTGCTGCCACTCAGCCCTAAGCCGATTAGCTGACTTGGTACGGCCATTGCAGACTAACCAGTGCAGCTGGCGATCATCTCTCCTTGTGTTTCTACGTGGACGTCCTGGCCTCGGTATTGGAGTAGGGACACCCCTCTGAGCATTTCGTTTCAGGATCTTTAACACCTGACCTTGAGTGATGCCATACTGCTGAGCAATAGCACGCTGTTTCATGCCAGAATTTCGTAACGCCACCACTCCATGACAAGCAGCATTGTCAAGTTGACGGACCATCTCCAGAGGAAGCGGCAATAACTTTTGTAGACGTGCAGCAGTTGTTTTCCACTAATACAGAACGCAACAACCCTTATATACCCGATTGTGAAGGCAATCGTCAAATGTACCTGTCCTTACATTTTGTCACGCCACCTGTGATATAATCCTGTTATTGACTTCTTGCTGTGAAAGACAATCAGTGACATGGTTCTTTCAACAAAGACATCACCGAAAGGTAAAATAAACTCACCAGATTGATATAATGAGTTCAGAAAGTAAACCCAAGTCAAGAAAAAAAATATATTCCACATTAAATGCCAAGTCTGTATTATGTGAAATGTTAATATCCAGTGTATAATTAGGGTTCTCCTGTTTAGAGTTCCAATCTGAACCTATGGCTCGTATTTGTGAGCATGGACGCAAATCCCATGTATTATATACATTTATTCATTGCCGACTAAAGTCCTGGTAATTAATGTACAAATACATTGATGTAAACTAATTTCTCTGTCTTGCACGTGATAAATGGACAAGCTTCTCCACGAGCTCATATTCTTTTTTTTCTTTTTTTTTAACCCAATCTCTTCAATTACGACAATGCTTGACTTCACTTTTGGAAGTTTTTTTCACTCGTGCTATTATTGACTTCACTTTTGGAAGTTTTATTTTTCATTAGTGCTAACATTGGCTTCACTTTTGGAAATACTTCTGGTAGTTATAAATTTTAAAAAAGAAACTGCATTTTCAGCTCATAAACAGAGCAGCAAACTAGTTCTTGCATTGGCATGTCAATGAGCTGTGATTAGCCATCTCCAAAATATCTCCCAAAGTGGTCCCCCATAATTTTTTCATTCAAATATTGGTCAGAACACGATTGCGATTCTGCCATCAATCTCTATGTAAATTCAACATCAAAATAAACTTATCAAATCTTTAGAAGGACACTCATTGAAATCCTCCATGCAAAAATGAAAAATATATGAACACAGAGGTAAAGTTCAACTATCTTTACTAAACACATGTCAATAAACAAGAGGTTGCCTCAATCACAAAAAAAAACAAAAAGCATGAACATCACAAGGGGTGGTGCAACAAAGTCACATCACTGCAACACAAAGGAACGCACATGAATACAGTCAAATCAAAATGACACAGGAATGGACACAACACTCCTAACAGTCAAGGACAGAATGACAGCAGTCCTCGATATCGTGTGTGTCCTCCCTGAGCTGTGATGCAGGCTGTACACCTCCGACGCATGCTCTGTACCAGGCGTCTGATGTGGTCCTGGGGAAGTCTGTCCCACTCCTCCTGCAAGCCTTGAATGAGCATTTGCGATTGACAGCCGTTGATCTCCTTGATGCAAGACGTCGACCAAGATCATGCCATAAATGCTCAATGGGATTGAGGTCAGGGGAATAAGGCACCCAAGGCATCACTTCAACACCCTGTTCCTTGAGGAAGTTGGTGGTCAGGCGAGCAGCACGGGGTCGAACGTTGTCCTGTTGGAAAACTGCGATGTCAGGATGAGCCTGGAGAAATGGCAGCAGATGAGGTCTCAAAACTTCATTGACATAACGCTGACTAGTGAGATTGCCTTCGATGACGACCAGAGGTGTCCTGGAATGGGTGGAAATGCCAGCACATACCATCACACTGGGTCCTCCCCAATGACTGATCTGGCAAATACAGCATGATGCATACCTTTCCCCACCTCTGCGCCATACCCGTTGATGCCCATCAGCAGCATGGAGGCAAAATCTGGACTCGTCGCTGAACAGGACTGCACTCCACTGTTGCTGTGTCCAGCGGCGATGCTGCAGACACCATCTTAGTCTGTTCCGCTGATGCACTGCCTTCAACACTGGACCTCTGCAAGGACGTCTTGCCACCAGGCCCTGACTTCTCAAGCACCTCCGCACAATAAAGACACTGATGCAGTTGTTGTGGTGACCTTTTGTCACTGCAGCTGTTTGTGTCACAGGGTGGAAACGTCACGAAGATGCTGCAGCACAATCCAGCGGTCTTGGTTTGGGGTGGTTACCCGTAGTCTTCCTCTTCGTGGACCATCATTCACAGTTCCAGTTTCACCGTAACGCCTGGCCAGGTTGGAAGTTGCAAGTTGTGAGCAACCAAGACGTTGGGCAATTGTTCGCTGGCTTACACCAGCCTCAAGCATCCCAATTGTCTTTAAATGTTGTTCAGATGTCAGGCGTGGCATCTGAATTTTCTTGTTGTTTTCCCTGTCAGAAGCCTTTCCTCTAGTAACTATAGACAGCAGTAAATTAATGTCTAACCATGAGAACTGAAGGATTTCATTATGAGGGTCATTATTTAAAGGGAAAGATCCCCATACAGAACCACTCAAGCATGCCATTGTTGATCAACCAGGTGATTGAAGTGAAGTTCCCGTTACATAATCAGCCATTACAATTGAAGAAACGTGTTTGTAAAGCTGCACATTTCAAAAAATGAAAGTGATAAGTTTCTTTTGATGCTTAGTATATATGCAGTCATGTGAAAAAGTAAGTACACCCCATGTAAAGTTTTGACTTTTTCAAAATATTTCAACATACAGCTAATTCATCTTCATTTTATCAATATTGACAGATAAAGGTGATATAATATAACAAATATCATGAAACATTTACATTTTGTAGTCCATTGTATATAATTTAAATAAACATAAATGCAAATTTCGCATGTGGAAAAAGTAAGTACACCCCTACATTTATCACTACTTCAAATACCTAAAATTAGGATCAGGTGCACCAGCTCAGGTGCAAATGATTACAACATCGTTACAGAAGATCTTGGAGGAACCTGTCTTATTTAAACCTCAGACATTTAGTTTGGTTTGCTCTTTGTTGTTGGTGTGTGGCATCACCATGCCTAGATCAAAAGTGCTCTCTGAGGCCTTCGTAAAGAAGGTTATAGATGCCTACGAGTCTGGGAAGGGATTTAAAAAGATCTCCAAACAATTTGAAATCAATCATTCGACTGTCCGGAAGATCGTCTACAAGTGGAGAAGATTCCAAACAACTGCCAAGTTGTTCAGGCCAGGCCGCCCCAGCAAGTTGAGCCGTGAGCAGACCGCAAGATGCTGAAAGAAGTCTCTAAGAACCCCAGAATGTCATCACGGGATCTACAGGTAGCTCTTGCCACTGTTGTCAAAGTGCACGAGTCTACCTTTTGGAAAGAGGCTGCACAATTTGATATACATGGGAGGTGTGCCAGGAGGAAACCTTTGCTGTCCAGAAAGAACATCAGGGCAAGACTAAAGTTTGCCAATGAACACCTCGGCAAAGACCAGCACTTCTGGAACAATGTGCTCTGGACAGATGAGTCCAAGGTAGAGCTATTTGGCCACAGTACCAGAAGACATGTTTGGCGAAAAACAAAGACAGCATTTGACCACAAGAACCTGATACCAACTGTAAAGCATGGTGGTGCAAATATTATGGTTTGGGGCAGCTTTGCTGCATCAGGGCCTGCGCAGCTCATTATCATAGAATCCACTTTGAATTCTTCATTGTACCAGAGGGTGCTTGAGGATAATGTGAGGCCATCTGTCGGAAAGTTGAAGCTCAACCAAAGGTTGACCTTGCAACATGAAGATGACCCTAAACATACCAGTAAATCCACCAAGGAATGGCTGAAAAGAAAGAAATGGAGGGTTCTGGAATGGCCAAGTCAAAGCCCGGATCTAAATCACATCGAGATGATGTCGGGGGATTTGGAACGAGCTGTGCATGCAAGAAACCCCTCAAACATCGCACAGCTGAAAGAATTCTGCATGGAGGAGTGGGCAAAAATGTCTCCCAGTCAATGTTAGACACTGGTAGACAGTTATAAGAAACGCCTACTGGAGGTTGTTTATGCCAAAGGGGGCAATACCACCTATTAGAGCCAAGGGTGTACTTACTTTTTCCACATGCGAAATTTGCATTTATGTTTATTTAAATTATACAATGGACGACAAAATGTAAATGTTTCATGATACTTGTTATATTATATCACCTTTATCTATCAATATTGTTGAAATGAAGATCAAATAGCTGTATGTTGAAATATGTTGAAAAAGTCAAAACTTTACATGGGTTGTACTTACTTTTTCACATGACTGTATACTTTATAAGTACTAGCAGAATTCACAGTGCAGTTGATCACATGATCAATGGTCTGCTATATTTGCTCTCAGAGCATTGGCTCTGGGGTGATGGCTTTACCATTCTACCCATTCTTCATAAACTCCCATACTCTTTCTTTTGTCGATTTTAATTTTTTCATTTCATTCCTCCACTCCTCCATCAATGTGTAATTGTCCCCCAGTTGTCCCATATGTGTCCCACAGTGAGTTTTCTTTCATAACACTGCAGAATGTACCCCAAGAATAAACATCTGGTGATCAAACAGATTTTAGGAATGTCCTATCCACAATAGTCCGTAAAGGTCATTGTATTTCCCTCAATAGCAGTTTTGTTGGCACTTGGGGCTTGATTGCACAAGCAGGTAAAAACAATTCTTTCCATGAAATATATTGTTGCGGATCTCGGATTCGTCTACGTACTAAGGGGGGGTTAAGCCCTGCTCCCCCTCGAACTCCGAGTCCACGAGGCCGCCACCCACACTACACTCGTGGTGGACGGATTGCTAAGCAATTCCAGCTGCCGAGCCCGCAGCTACGTGTGGAAGGGTTAACGGTCACGACCCGAGTACCTCCGACACACGCAGCTGTGAGAACGGGGACTGAACCTCACATGAGTCACGCTGGCACTGGACACCCGAGCGGTTGTGTATCGTGTAACTCGTGCCGTTAACACTATTGAACCCGATTTAGCGGTTTTAATTCGGGCAATGCTAGGCCAATGTTGAAGGGACGATGACGGCCAGGTTGGAAACCAAACCACAGGATTTATTTACAATGTACAGTTTCACAGAAAAGGGACACAGCGAAGAATCTTAGTGGCCTTACCTAGGTTCCCAGACAAGGGCCCTCAGATTCGTTCGGGGAAGGGGAGGAAGAGGGTAATGCGCACAAAGCGCGGCGGCTTCGTGCCGTTTGCCTGGACGGGCTCGTTGGACGGAAACCCCCAAGGATCGCTCCAACCTGGCACACCACAGACGGAGATGTTCGCGGTAGGGGGGTTGATCAAGGTCGTGCAAGTAGCAGGAATCCGAGGAGCGTATCTCGGGGTCAGCGAGGCAGAGAGAGTTCAGAGCGCCTGCAAGAGAGCGCGAGCGGGGGTCCGGGCCATGTTTTATAGCTCCCCAACACTCCCACTCGAACGTTCCACGGGCCTCCATTGGCCGCCTGGGGTCACGTGTCGTGACAGCCCCTTATTGGTCACCCTTGGCCACTCCCTTCAGCTCCCATTGGCTGCTGGCTGCTCACCGGCCACGCCCTCCAGCTCCTCCCTTGGGCCTGCAAGGCCTGGCCTAGGCCCATGACAAGGCACGTTAGGCTGCAATGAGGCCGACCATTACCCTGCCTGCCTCAACGCATACTAACACCGGGAAGGAGACTATACTTCACATTTAATAAGAAATAACTAACTATGCGAGGCTACATGTTGTGGTGTAACTAACTATGGGGGGGGGGGGGGGGGGGTTGCCTTTATTTACAAAACTGCAACAATATGTTATCATTCTGCCTGTCCCCAATTTACATCAAATATTACAAAAATACCACCTGGAAAAGGAATCGAGTGACTCCGTTGATTTTGAGAATGATTCAGACATTTCTGTGTAACATCACCTTTATGCCACATCACATGCAAAATTGTAAAATAACATCAGTTTCAATAGTTGGGCTAATAAGAATGTGGTTGAATAGTGCCCAACAATATGTTAATGATGCCTTTCATAATAGAGTTTACTGATATTTTATACAATATGAGCCAATCATCGTACTTGCAAGAGCCCGATGATGGGAATCTCTATGATGGAAGTGAATGCTGGTAAAGTGTCAGAGGGCAGTTTGTATTCTTCAATTACTTATTCCCAATTACAAATTGATCAGATTCAACATTGTTCACACTACTATTGTACACCGCACCTTTCCTATGCCATCTCCAGGCGCTGCATAACATCATTGCTGGGCACAGAAGGGGGCCTGGCAATGACGCACACTGAAAGGGAGTACTCAGTTTTCACTCCGGTTGTTTGTTTGTTTTCTTGTTTGTTTGTTACTTGAATCCCCACCGGCATAGATCCCCATAGATCCCCACCGGCAAGATTCCGGCAAGTATGTTTGTTGGTTGGTTTCTCTCTGTCTGTTTGTGCGCAGTACTATGTCTACATCGTTGCACATAGCATCGCCATACTTTACACACATATTTGCCGGGCCCTGGAATAGACTGTGCCCAATTTTTAACTCTAGGCCCAAGGCCTCCATTATGACGTCATAATTCGACAAATACAAAACTTCATCCAATGAAGATGCAATTTCTTGAGCGCCATGTCGGCATAAACTGGTGGAGAAAAAAAAAAATGTCATTGGTCACGTGGTTCAGCCGCTATCTTGGAAAAACCGAAAAACTTTGCACCTCTACCTCAAAGTGCTGAATAGAAAAAATTGAGACATGGCTCATTGTAAAGAACTCTCCATGGGGAATAACATATGTTAATGATGATGACATAGGTTCCTCCATTATGAAGTCATAATATGACGAGTATAAAACTTCATCCGATCCAGATGAAATTTCATGAGCGTAATCTAGGAATAAATTAGTTTAGAAAACAAATAATGATGACGTCATCGGTCACGTGGTTTGGCCGCCAAATTTGTTTTAACACAAAAGCCTTAAAAACCACTGAAAATACATCCTGGCGAGGGTTTGCAATCTCTGATTGGTCTTTTTCTTGTTATCCTTATTGTCAAGTTCACCCAAAACGTGAAATCAGGGGGTCGAGTTTTCATTTAAAATATATTTCAAACCACTATAACTCTAAAAGTACAAGAGATATGCATACACGTACTGTTACTAACATATAGGAAGTCACATACGACATTTCATTTGGCACCATGACCTTTGACCTTGAGTGACCTTAAAATCAAACTCAAGGTCAAAAATTGTTTTTTTACTAATAACTGTCAAACATTATCCGATTCCCTTCTAACCAACACCAAAATGTTCATCATTCAATTCCCGAAAAATAACATGTGGCATAAAATGGTCAAAAATGCTTTGTTTTTATTATTTGTTGGGGTCAAAGGTCAGGGGGCCAAGTTTTCATTGAAAATATATTTCAAACCACTATAACTCTGAAAGGACAAGAGATATGCATACACATACTCTGTTACCTTCCATTGCTTAGCGTATATACATGTATAGATTTCCCACCATTTTGATCCAAAATGTCCGATTTAAAAAAAAAAAGTGCATTCCGGCAAGTCCTCGGTCTCTGACCGATTTTTCATTTGTTTTTGTTTGTCCGGGCGATATCTCAGCCATCATTTGAGCTAGGAAGCTGAAATTTGGGCACAATAGTGAGTAAGTACTTTGTCAAAAACTGTATTTTTTGTTTTTGGATTAATCAATTAATTGATTCGTTACTTAATTATAATTATCGATTTAATTAAGTACTTATTTATTTCCTTTCTCTTCTGGGCATTATCTCAGGCACGCACCTTTTGAGTTAGGAAGCTGATATTTGGACATGCCAATGACCGTGATTTGGCTGTAAAGGCTATTTTTGATTTAATGATTAATCATTTAATCGATTAATTATTTTATTATTCGATTAATGACTTGATTAATTATTTTTTTACAGATTCGGATGAAATGGTGGTGGTTTGTGCGTTCTATTAGCCAATTGATTAATTATTAAATTTATTATGATTATTTATTTATTTTCATTATTAGTCATTTATTTATTATCTTTCTCTAGCCTGGTGTTGGGCTAACGGCTAGGGTGCCAGCTTAGGATCCAAGGATCCAAGGATCCTGGGTTCGAATCCCGGTCGATCGCTGAATTAACGCCAGGTGGGTTGACTCAGCCTGTCATCCTTCCGAGGTCGGCTAATTGAGTACCAGTTCACTGGTAATTCCCTGTGTCGTAAAAAGGCGACAAACAGGGCATCCGGCCGTAAAGGGGACCAAAAGGGGACCAAAAAAAACAACAACAACCACAGTCCCCGAAATAGGCCAACCCCTGCTTTGCGGGGAAAAATGGCCTCTAAACGGTGGTTTTTATTTATTTATTATCTTTCTCATCTGGGCAATATCTCAGGCACCTTTTGAGCTGGGAAGCTGATATTTGGACAGGACCGTGACCAAGTGATGTGGCTATGAACGATATTTTTGATTTATTAATTAATCAATTAATTAATTATTTTTTGGATTAATGACTTATTTAATTAATTTTCAAAAAGTTACAGCTTTGGATGAAGCACTAATGGTTTAGGTATGCTATTAGCCAATTGATTAAGAAAATATTTTATGATTATCATTTATTGATTTTAATTATGCAATTAACCAATCAATTTTTGTACACCTCTCTCACCCAATGGTCTATGAGCTGCACGGCGGTGTGGCCGGGCGCCGAAGGCAATGCTGCGCTGGAGGATATTTAATTAGATGGCATGGGGGCGGTGTACTTTGAATGTATCTGTACTTGTTTTCCAATTTTTTTCTTTTTTAATGCCTCCACCGATGAAGTCTCCAGAACCATTATGTTTTTGGGTGTCTGTCCGCTGTCCATCCGTGCGTCGGCCATGATAGGTTTTCTTTACTGCGATAACCTAAGAATGGCTGAAGGTAACCAGTCGTACTTGGTACAAGTATGTATAATGATATCAAGATAAAAGGATTAGATTATGGGGTTAAGAGGTCAGAGGTCAACAGTCCCGTGAGGGTAAAAAGTATATTACTGCGCTAACTTGTGAACCAGTGATGGGATTCGATGTTGAACTGATTAGATGTTGGCGTCAAAGCAAAAAGGTCAGAGGTAATGGCAGATAAGTATGTGATACTTGATAACAGCCGAAAGGATTTAAATCAAACTTGGTACCAGTATGTATAATGATGTAATAATGTGAGTGGAGGCATATCGGTTGACGTCGAAGAGTACCGTTCTAGTTGCTTCTTCAATAAAGATTGCGACGTGAGAGTGCCGTTGTAGTTGCTTCAATAAAGATTGACAAATAATCTTCATAACAGTATTTTGGAGACGTGTTTCTGTACTGCATAATTACCTGATGCTTCTTGATTTTGCTAGGTCACTGAAGTTAAGAGCCAGACATATGGGCATGATGTGGTGAGTCTACAAAGGGCTCTGGAAGTGGAACAGGAACGTACAGCAATCTTGACAGCACGGTACCAGTCAGCCAAACAACTCTGCCAATCAATGGGACAACAGCTCAAAGAAAGTCACAATGAACTGAATGCCATGAATAAGCACCTTTCCCACACACTCAGCCTTCTAACCAAAGAGGCTGCCCAGTGAGTAATTATTTTTGATGGATAATGTAGTAAAGAACATCAAAGTTAATGTTTTGTAGTTTAATTGGGAAGAGGTCAAGGCTCCACCCAATTAAAAGCTGTTTCTGTTTATTCCATGTTTTTTTTGTATCCTGTTTTCAGGGAAAACAGTTTGCTCGGTGGCAGCAATGTAGATATTGGCAGTATGGAGGAACGTGTTCAGAACCTTCTGAGCAAAGTGAGTTTGTCCACTGCAAGGATCGCTTCCATTGCAGTTGTTATATTGACGATGATGATGATGATGATGATGATTATTATTATTATTATTATTATTATTATTATTATTATTAAATTATCATCTTGAAAATATTTACCATAAAATGTAAATAAATGTATAGTTTTGCAATGACATAGTGTGACATACAGCGACTTATGTTTGTGATTTGTTGGTGACTTCTCGGATATTGCCAGGCAGCAGCATTGCAGCATGATACATGGACTAATGAAGACGAATGCATTTCGCCCAAGATGTTAGCCAACACGAAATTATCACAGCATGACGCCACAGATGTAGCAGGTATGTTAAAAAAATTCCATGTTTTGGCAGCTAGTAGTTTAACTATATTTTTTGCCAAAAAGATTTAAGTTCGACTTTGTTTCAAGTTGAATAGGTTTGCCTGTTTTGTGTCATCCGAGCACATCTTATAAATATTTTCAAGTGTTTGTGTGTTTGCGCTTCTGTGCTTTTGTGTGTTTGTACGTTATTATTTCACGGCCGAGCGACAGCAACAATGGCCCTAAATTTTGGGTGTAGGTACTTCAGAATCTGGGAAAGGTTTTGAACTACCAAACATTGGCCTTGATGTCTGCTTTGAGGCCACTAAATGCTGCTATAAAGTGTAATTGGGATGTGGGGTCAGGCAGTGCTACCACCGCCCCACAGGCAAAAGGTAACCACCATGAGGCCAATAACTCCGTAGCTTTGCAATGTCCAATACGTCCCAAAACCACCACCGAGAAAAGGTCTGCACCCAGCCTGGCGGTGCCAGTATCCCCCCCAATCCCCCGGGGCATCGTCAGGTAGCCCCTGCTAGTAGTTCATAATGTGATGATTCAATGTTCAAATTCCACACACAGTAAACCATTAAATATTGTGCAGGTTACGTTCCTGGAAAATGCCACGAAAAGCCGTGATGGATCGTTAAAACCAAGGGTCTGTGGGAAAAGGGGGTTAGGTTCCTGGGCTTCAATAAAATATAGAGGAATGTGGGTGGGAGCCAAAAACAACCACATCACAATTGAAAATTGAAAGACACTCGGTTGAGCGCATTCCTCCGCAAGGCTGAACAGTTTACATTTTGTATCCCACTGATAGGCCGGATCTGCATTCGGACCTGAACCAAAATCGAATCGCTTGTTATTCTCACCCACTCAACTCATCCACCAAGTTTTGTGATAACCCATCCACAACTTTTTGAAATACCATGCTATATATCGTCATTGGCCCCATCTCTCAACTGTGAAGAATAACTTATAAAATTCTAGTATCCGGATCCTCACCAAAATTTAAGTAATTCGTCCTTGTCACACACCCAATCGGCCCACCAAATTCCGTCCGAATCCATCCATAACTTTTTGAGATATCCTGATCACAGTCAGACAAGAGAAACAAACAGACAAACCGGGGTAAAAACAAAACCTCTGTCCACCTTTGATGGCGGAGGTAATAAATGTGTAAAATAAAAAAAAATCAGTTTTATGTTAGTCTACTGCTTCGTTGAGGCAGATTAAACGTAACACCTCCGTTCTGCAATATGTGTAAAGCCCTATTTACATCAAACGAAATCTATATTTTATTTGTTTGCTTCCATAGGGAATTTAGTGTGTGATCCAAAACTCTCTCCCTCTCTCTTTGTTTTTCTCTATTTTCAGAAACAAAGGCCGGAAGTTTGGACACAAATGCTCAAGACAAGTGTGCTGATTGTGATGTAAGTAATAATAATATATGGATTAAAAACAGTTTAATTTAACTTTATATACAAGCTATTTATATAACTTATATACAAGCTATTTATATAACTTATATATAAGCTATTTATATAACTTATATACAAGCTCAATCTCCATTCCTGACACTTGGAAAAGTAGATTTATGATTTTCTGTCTCGGAGGAAATCCTTAACTTAAGCAGCGAAAGATACAGATCTTTATTTTATCTTTCTTTTATCTACAAAAGTGGTTATGATCAAGTAACAACAACAAACAACAACAACATGCATTTTAAGGCCATTTTCCCTGCAAGAGTGGGGGATAGCCTTGTAGTCAGGGCCCTTAGGGATATTTTGAGGCCGTTTGGTTCAAATTCTTCCAAAAGCACCCAATTTGGCCCAGATGTTGCCCATGCCATACTCTTTCGATTTTTGACGGGCGCCAAAACGGGCGCCCCCCCCCCCCCCGGGGGCCCCATATTGGCGAAATACTAAATGGCCGCCACCTGGATTAGAGGAAAATCAGTTAAATAACCAAAAGGGTTGGAATCATGTATACCACTTTTCAGGGGTTTTCGAGGTCGAGGAATCCAATTATGATGTTATTTTGATGATTCGAGGTCAAGGTCAACCCTCAAGGTCATCTTAAATGTCATTTTTGAGTCAAACATGTCGGTTTTTGAGTTTTTTGTCAAGATTTACACGAGGTTCACCATTTTATGTTTCTGGGTTGGGTAATCGAACTCTGACCTTATTTTTGACAATTAGAGGAAATATTTACATTTCTATTTCCTAATTTTCAGGCATATGCAGTTCATCAGTCGATATGCAATTACAAAGGTACGGATTTTGATGTTTTATGAACTGTATGCCATATCCTTGTGTTTAATTTTTGTGCGATCATGATCCGGGTTCATGTATACATGATTGTATACATGTCATAAATATGACGTCATAGGTCATGTGACCTGGCGGCCATATTGGATTTTATGAAAACCTTAAAAATGGATCCCTGCCTTCATTTTTCGATCGATTCATTTTGAACTTTGACCACTTATAGTACGCCATGTGATTGGATGCATATCCTAATTATGACGTCATAGGTCAGGTGACATGGCGGGATGGACCGGTATGGTCCACGGATCATACCGCCCTTGGCGCCCGTCAAAAATCGAAAGAGTATGGCATGGGCAACATCTGCGCCAAATTTGATGCTTTTAGAAGAATTTGAACCAAAATATCCCTAAGGTCCCTGACTATTGCGGTCCCCATGACAATCTTCTCCATTTTGCCCTATTTTCTGCATCTCCCCTTGTTAACCCCCTTGCCCGCATTTCTTCTTCGACCATCTTTAGCCAAGTCTTTCTCGGTCTTCCCCGTCCTCTACTTCCTTCAACATTCATTTCCATCACTCTTCTCAACCAGTCACTTTCATCATTCCTCAACACATGACCAAACCATCTCAACCTGTTCCTCTTCACAGCATCCATCACAAGCTCTATTCCCATCATCTTTCGCAATTCATCATTTGTCTTCCTCTCTCTCAACGATACACCGCACATCCACCGAACCATTTGCATTTCCACCCTTTCCAGCCTTCGTTGCTGCTCTACGTTCATTACCCATGTCTCGCTCCCATAAATCATAACACTTCTCACACATGCAACATACACCTTTCCCTTAAGCTTCAACGACACTCCCCTCCTCATCAGCATGCCACTCAGTTCCCGAAACTTCTTCCATGCACATCTCACTCTAGCAACCGTTGCCGAGTCTGATCCACCTTCTCCATTCAGCACGTCTCCTAGGTGTCTCCTAGGTTATAATCAAGTAACAAATCAAAAATTTTCATGGTTTATTTTACATTGTTCTTGTCGCTGTTCCACAACCCTAATTGGATGTTATTCTTTTTGAAATGGAAATAATACAACTTGATGGAATATTGTGTGTTCTCCGAACTTCATGCATCCATTGTCTCCCGACACAAAATCAAAGATGAGAGTCTTGTGCGGTGGATTGCCTTATTAATGTACCAAAGTCATATCGATCATATATATGTAGGAAAAGTAAGGGATTATTAAGCTCTGGGGCCAGATAACATGCATTCAAGTGTAATGACTGTTGCAAGAATCAGAGATACAACATTGTCTCAGAGTAGAGTTTAATCGTGATCGATCCCAGACAGCATCTCGAGAGAGAACCAGCAATCATAGTATTAGTGTTACTACAGGTACATTCAGGTGTATACAGGTGATATCTAGTGAAGCGAGCATGCAGCGCGCAATGCAGAATCCTTACCATTCTACGGAAGCCCGGATGTGCTATAGAGTTACATGGCACAGAACTACCTTCTGCGCTGAAAGGCAGTCTCTTTTATAGAAGCCGCGTAGCGGCAATGAGTAGAATAACATCGGTCGTAACTAAGGTGACAATTTCACCACATTGACAGTGGTGGCAGAGCACATAAGCGTGATGTTGATAGATATATTTAACAGGTTATTGGAGTCAGGATAAGTTCAGGAGGATTGGAAAGTTGCAAATGTTAACACCACTATTTAAAAAAGGTTCCAGAGAATAATTGGGGAACTATAGACCTGTTAGCTTGAATTCAGTTGTGGGGAAGGTATTGGAGATGTTAATTAAGGAAGGGATAGGGAAAAATTTGAATAATTTCTAACTAATTAAAGGGAGTCAGCATGTATTTAGTAAAGGGAAGTCGTGTTTCACTAATTGATTTGAATTATATGAAGCAGTTTCTGACTGTGCGGATAAGGGAAGTGCAGCGAATGTAGTATACGTAGGGTTTCAAAAAGCTTTTGATAAGATACCACATAGAAGGCTGTTGGCTGAGGTGAGGGTTTTTGGATTGGCTGGTGGAGTATCCCACTGAATTGGAAACTGGCTTGGTGATGAGAAGCAAAGAGTGACTGGGAATTGGAGGATATCTGGTTTACCTGGGTGGTTGAGCAGGAGGGAAAGGAGTGTTACTAAGGATAAGTGGAAGACATGTATTGGCTATTAAACAACATGACTCATGGAGTCAGACTTGCATCCATATGAGTTAAAACAGAGGCAAGTTGAGAAAATAACTAGGCAAGCCAAAAGAGAACATGAGATGGATACGGTATGGTCAATAATATTAAACGTAATAACGAGGCATTATTTTAGTTAATAAAGGGAAAGAACAAGTGAAAACAAATGTAGGCCCTTAGAGGGGTATCAATAGGGAGTTTGGTTAGTGATTAAAGTGAGATGGTAGGCTAATTAAATAGTTATTCTGTTTCAATATTTACACAAGAACAATCAGGGGAATTACCAATAGCTGAGAGAATCTATATCGGGCATGAGGAACGGCTTTACAGAAGATCCAGGTCAGAGTGGAGGAAATGAAGAAGCAGCTTGGACAGCTAAGAGAAGATACAACTCTGAGGAATAGAAAATATGCATCTAAAAGTACTTATGGAGGTGACAAAGTAAATAAGTGTGATGTCAGCTAATATCTTCAACAGTTCATTGGAGTTAGGACAGGTACCAGAAGATTGGAGAGTAGCAAATGTAACTCCGTCATTTAAGGATATACAGAGGTATTGGGAAACTATAGACAAGTTAGTTTAACTTCAGTTGTGGGGAAGACACCAGAGATGTTAATTTGGAAACAGATTGGAACCATTTAATTAAAATATATATATATATTTAAAACTAATTAAAGGCACTCAACATGGATTTACAAAAGGGAGTCGATGTACATTTACCAAATTTAATGGAGTTGTATGAAACAGTTTCTGATTGGATGGATGAGGGAAGTGCAATGGATGTATTATATCAAGACTTTCAGAAGGCCTTTGATATAGAAGGCCGTGAGTTAAGGTTAGGGCTTGGGGGATGAATGGCAGAGTAACTAACATAATGGAAAATTGACTTGCTAGTAGGAAACAGAGATGTTGTGCATAGAGGATGTCTGGCTGGGAGGTTGTAAGTATTGGGGTACTTTTGGGATCAGTACAGGGACTGTTATTATTTATCATTTCATCAACAATTTTGACACAGTAGGTGTACCAAATTCAAATTTGATATGGTAAATTATAAATCAAAAGTGGAATGTAGTGTTAACACTGTACAGGAATTTAGTGAGGCCTCATTTAAGATATTATGTGCAGTCTTGGTCATGACATTTGAAGACTATAGGGTAAAGCTGTCATACAAAGGGTCCAATGTAGAGTGGTTAGATTGATTCAGTGGCTAGATAAACCTGCCACTTGTGCTCAAAGGAAAAGGTGTATAAAATGTAGTGGGAGAAGGGATAGAGGTGGGAGTGGATGAAGGGATTTAGGGAAGTGGGTGATTGGGTTGAGTGGAAGTATGTGAAGGTGTAAAGAAGAAGAAGATCACTCCTTTTGCATCTTTAGATGCATATGGCTGCCAAAGCAGTTTCCCAGCCTATTGGGCACAATCCTGGACGGTTCGCCACTTCGACACAGGATACTTGAATGGCTCATTCATCCCAGTAATCTGGTACTCATTTTGCTGACTTCGGAAGGATGACAGGCTGAGTCAACCCATCTAGTGTAAATCAGCGGCTTGACAGGGGCTTCAAATCAGGACATTGCAATCTCAAGCCAGCCACCTTAAGCGTTAAGACAACACAAGGCTTGAAGGTGTAAAGAAGGCAATTAAAAATGAGAATAAGTGTGCGAGTGGATTAAGGTTTTGAGGGAAATGTGTGATGGGGTGGAGGGGAATGAGAGAAGGAGTTGCTCATATATTTATGTATACACAAAGAATTAAGTTAAGCACCCCTACACAACGAATTAAGGTAAGCACCCCCTAATATATATTCTTTGTGTATATGTATACATTGGCATATATTCTAAGGTATGTGAGATCAAATAATGATTGGTATGACATTAGCAATTATCCATTGATGAAATTGAGTGATCAAAGTGAAAAAAAGTGATTGGTTGAGTCAGTGATCCGATCACGTGGGTCCTACACACGTTATTGACGCAAAGATCGCTAGAGGTCTTCTCAGAACAATGACTGTACGTTAGAAAACATAAACGTCATCCACACTGTCCGTGATGGACCTATAGCTCCATACTTAAATTGAGGTGAAAATATGCCTAAAATTCCCAAAAGATTTCACCTTAAATTATGCAGAATAAAATATTGAAAACGGCATGATTGTTATGTTTTTATGTGACCATAATATCACTTCTCCAGAAAATATAGCAATATCATGGGTATATTACACTGTTTTGACGACAACAAACTTGTAATGTGCGAGGTTGTAAAAAAACGGGGGGGGGGGGGGTGCTTAACTTAATTCTTTGTGTATATATTGGATTACATGTGGCTCTGTAAATATATATATATATATAATTTTAATTTAGATTTATAATGTTGTTCATTGAGACCAGTAAATTGAACCTACCTTTGTTAATAACAACAATAGTTCATTCAGAATACCCAAATTGAGCCCAAACCTCTTTTGCACAGGATGATGGAGAACCTGACCTTCTCACTGCTGTTTTCTCTGCAGTCTCCACAAAAAATTCTCTGGCTAGACGTATGGCTCACAATACCTTGGTACATGACCCATGCAAAATGCAGCAACAGAGCCCTGCGTCCCGCAAGGCAATAACTAGGCCTTCCACATCATACTTCCCTTCCACAAGCGACACCAAAGAACTGGTCAAGAACAAAACACCAGAAATTAAGTTTGGGGAAGAAGTGGAATCGGTGTCTTCAGCCAATGAATTATTTGTTAACATTGAAGACGCAGCAAGCATCAACTCTTATTCTGGAGCACACGGTGAGAGTCTCTATATGACAAATAAGCTATTTTTTAAAATACTTTTAATAAGGCTCATGAGCTATTATGTTGATTGCAAAATGTACAGAAACATATTTCCATTGCAATTGAAAATAGTGACCATAAAGAACAATTTATAATGGTGACCATAAAGATCTCTGTTCCTAGAGATGGTCCTGACCTCCTTTTTCAGATTTTCTGTTTTCTGTTCCAACCATTGCTGAGGAAGAAGCCGCGACATAGCAATTGATTGGAAACGTATAAGATTTGCATGCTCACATTAAGTTGCAGCATTCTGCCTCGTCTCAAACAGAGGCTGTGGTGAGGCTGTTTAAAGTTAAGGGAGGGGATTTAGGGAAGGTACACACCAGAGATTGCATGACCATGACTTTGTCAAAGGAAACCAGCATGAGAGTTCTTGAGACTTTCAAGATGTTTTCAAGCTTGCCTAAAGATGGACATACAGTGCCCTTCATAAGTATTGGAACAATGAAGTCAAATTTGTTATTATTGCTATATTCTGACTCAAGAAATTTGGATTTGATATCAAAACATGAATGAGGCAAGAGTACAGAAGGTCAGCTTTTATTTCTTGCCTTCGCTTTTTGGCAAGAAAAGTTCTGACAAAGATAAATGTTTTACTATTTTTGAACAATAGCACTTTTTATGGTCAGTCCCCCCACTTTAGGTAAGCATAAGTAGAAGAAGAACCACCTTTAGATGCCATGTTCCCCCGCAGAGCAGGGGTTGGCCTTTTTCGGGCACCATGATCTCCTTTTTGAAACAACGTTTTATGGCCGGATGCCCTTCCTGCCGCCAACCCTGTTAGTCGCCTCATGCGACACACAGGGAATTACCAGTGAACTGGTACTCAGTTTGCCGACCTCGGAAGGATGACAGGCTGAGTCAACCCCCCTGGTGTTAATTCAGCGATCGACTGGGATTTGAACACAGGATCCTAGGATCCCAAGCCGGCACCATAATTGCTAAGCCAACACCATGCTTAGGTAAGCATAAGTATTTGAACAGATTAACTTTAAATTAATTAAAGTAGTATAATAGTTATTATTTGGTTGCACATCAATTGCATGCAATAACTGCATGACCCTGTGACCCACTGACATCACCACACTCTTGATATCTTCCTTTGAGATGCTTTGCAAAGCCTTTACTGCAGCCATTTTCAGTTGTTGTTTGTTTTGGGTAGTTTCTCACTTTAGTCTCATCTTCAGAGAAAGAGAAATGCATGCTGCACATTGGATTTAAATCAGGAGATTGACTTGGCCAGTATAAAACCTTACACTCCTCCCCTCCCCCCAACGAATTCCTTGGCTGTGTTGACATTGTGTTTTGAGTCAGTCTTGCTGATTGGTGAAGCCTCACCCAATGAGTTTGGAGGCATTTTCTTGTACATATGCAGACAAAATGTTTCTGTACACTTCCACATTCATTCTGCTGCTTCCATCATAAGTTACTTCACCAATAAAGATGAGTGAGCCAGTTCTAGAGGCAGCCATACAAGCCCAAGCTATGACATGACCTCCACCATGCTTCACAGATGAGGTAGCATACTTTGGATCAGATGCGGTTTCTTCCTTTATCCAAACTTTTGCCTTTCCATCACCTTGGTAAAGGGTTATCTTGGTCTCATCTGTCCATAAAACTTTGTTCCAGAACTACATTGGCTCACCTCTATACTTCCTGGCAAATTCTAATCTGATCTATCTGTTTTTGGTGCTGATGATAGGTTTGCCTCTTGCAGTGCAGCTTTTGTAATTCTGCTGTCAGTCTTCTGTGAATGGGAAATTGTGATACTTTCACTCCTGCACTCTGAATATTGTTGTTGATGTCACTGATAGTTATTTTAGGGGTTTTCTTCACAGATCTGATAACTTGGTTCCAGGTGAGCTAAAATCAAGTGGAGCTTATGCGATGGCGTGTCGTCCGTCCATCAGTCTGTAAACACTTGAAACTTCTTCTCCGAAACCACTGATGGGATTGCTACCAAATTTGGCACAAATGATACTTGTTTTGTTTTGACAAAAGTTTGCTCACGACATTTTTAAAAATCGAGGTCTAAGCGGGGGTCTATCGGGGGTCAAAGTGCATCCAGGTTTGACACCCCGCTCCCCCCCCCCCCCAAAAAAAAATAGGAATTTGCTTCTCTCAAACTACACATACTATTTCGATGAAACTTTACCACAACCTTCATCACCTGTGATGTACCGAAGTTTGTTCACGGCACCAAGAAAATCGAAGTTTAGAGGGGTCTATGGGGGGTCAAAGTGGGTGCAGGTTTGACCCCCCACCCCCCCCCCCCTCCCCACCCCCAAATTAGATATTTGCTTTTTTCTCTGAAACTAAACACACACGATTTCGATGAAACTTGAACACAACCTTCATCACCCGTGATGTACCAAAGTTTGTTTACGGCGTAAAAAATATACATCTGCTCCTTTGGGGGTTTACGAGAGGATTGTCACCCTAAATAGGTATTTGCTTTTTTTCTCAGAATATACACTGGCAATTCTGATGAAACTTAACCACACCCTGAATCACCTGGGTTGTACCAAAGTTTGTTCACAGCATTAAAAAAAAATCTGGCATTAAGTGGTCTACTGGGGGGTTGCCCCCCAAAATAGGTACTTTTTTGTTTGTTTAAAGTCTTATGATTATGTTAGTATGATTGTACATACTGCCCTGTCTTCTAGAAACCATTCAAATAGGTTTAAAATACCTTTAGTCATGTAGAACACTGTTGTTTTTTTGTTTTTGTTTTTATACAAAACTTTTTTTTTTGTATACAGAATCGAGGCTCTTCTAAGTGCTAACACATTAAACATGAAAACTTGCACAGACACATACAACATACAATCAAGGGAGTGGGAGTGAAGAGGGGGAGAGAGGGTAGCACACAAGCACAACAACAGTAGAGAACAGGGATGTCGATAGATCTGTGGAAGGGAGAGGGCTGGGGGAGGAGGGAGGGGTGGTGTACACAGTATAAAGCAAATGAACACTACTCGGAATTTCACTACGAGGAATTTCAGGAAAGAAGTTGGGGATTGAAAGAGGCGGATTTGGGGTGTTTTAACGGGGGTAGAAAAGATCAAGGTTTTGAGTGGGGGAAGATAAGAGATGGTGGTTAACAGCTGTTTTAAAGACCTGGAGGGAGGAGTGGGATTAAACAGAGTGTGGGAGTTTGTTCCAGAAGCGGGAGAAGAGAGGAACGAAAGAGTGAAGGTGAGCAGAGAGTCTTGATTTTGGCAGTTTAACCATAAGAGGGTTGCAGGCAGATCTTGTGTGTCCTGCAGGAATATTTTGGTGACAGAGCACAGACAGAGCAGGGGGAGCAAGGCCAGAGAGTAGTCGGTAGAAGACAGAATGACCATCAACCTGCCTGCGTTGAGAGAGAGAAAGGCCCTCAGAATCGGCTTCATCGCGGGAGATTCCAATGATTGTGAATGCTTTGGTTTCAACCACTTGAAGCTGAGCTAGGTGTGAGGTAGGAGCACCAACCCAGAGGGGAGAACAGTATTCCAGATGAAAGCTTTGAATGTGGCGAGGAGGCCAGAAGTGACCATAAAGGACTTCGCATGATGGAGGATGCACAGTCAGCGACTGCCTTTGGAGGCCAGCTTGGAAATGTGGTTTTCCCAGGAAAGATCATAGCAGATAGTGAGACCCAAAAGTTTGAGTGACAGAACTTCTTGAAGAGGATTATTCAGAAAGTAGATGGGAGGGTTGTCTAGTCGGTCTTTTCGGAGAGACATAGCAAGAGTGTGAGATTTGTCAGGATTGAAAGACATGCTCCACTTGTTTGACCAGTTTGTGATGTTATCCAGGTCTTCAGAGAGTGAAGTGGCTGCTGCCTGCCTATCTGAGGGATGAGGAATGGAGTAGCAGAGAGTGGAGTCATCAGCAAAGAGATGGAGAGGATTTTCCAGAGAGTCAGAGAGAGCATTAATGAAGACTAGAAAAAGCACAGGGCCCAGAACACTGCCTTGAGGAACTCCAGCCTGGACAGAAGGGAAGATGAGAGAATTCCTTCAGAGCCACACGCTGACTACAACTAGAGAGGACGTCTGCAAGCCATGCGTGGAGATTTCCATGGATACCATAGGAGAGTTTGGTGAGCAGAGCGGGGTGCCAGACCGTATCGAAGGCACAAGATATGTCAAGGGAGACGGCTCTGATTTCCTGTTTGGCATTGAGAACCTCCATCCATTGTTGAGACAGCAGAAGCAACATGTCCAGAGTAGAATTACTTTGTCTGAATCCAAATTGAAGATCAGAGATAAAGCCATTGGAGAAGAGGAAGGATTTGATATCAGAAGCGTTGATGGATTCCATAACTTTGCTGATTATTGGGCAGGCTGATTGGTCTGTAGTTGCAAGGATCTGTTTTTGCACCTTTTTTGTGTAAAGCGGTAATGTTTGCTGATTTCCAAGCAGATGGCAGATGACCTTGAGCAAAGGGGAGGGTGAAGAGAACAGAGGGTGAGATAGAGCGACAGAGCAGGATTTTAGGACCCCGTGGGCTGATGCCGTCTGGTCCAGCTGCAGAATCAGAATCGAGGTTTGACAAAAACTTATCCACCTTGTCAGGAGGAAAGGACACTTTTGAGGCAAAGATTTTTGATTTTGAGGCAAACACAGAGTTGAGGCATTCAGCTATTTCACGTGCGTAGTCACCTGTGTAGCCGTTTGAGGTAAGGGAGGGGATGGAAGGGGGACAAAAACCAGAAACAGATTTGACCAGATGCCACCAGGATTTGGAGGGAGGCAGATAAGAGAGTTCATTCTTAAGAGTGGAGAGATAGTGTTTTTTGGCTTTCCTGGGGGTGATTTGTCAAAAAGCGTTTAAGCGCCACTGGTCTAGGCCATCCTGTGAATCCATGATGATACCAACAATAATTAAAATATCAACAAAGAATCCTTTGTGGAGAACATGCTCGAGATCATTTATTTGTTATGGCCCCATTAGACATTCATTTAACCATTATTCATATAACTCAGTAGCCCTTTGTGTATTATTTCTGTCACGTGTCATAATTGTCCATGTCCCTGACTTGTTAAATATTCAAAAAGCTTCTCAAATTTACTTGTCCATGACCTGCAGCATGTAAAGTACATGGAATAAGAGTGTTGCATGATTGAGGATTGTCCAATGCAGTTTAAAAAATTGGTTTCTCGAAATGTTATCACTAGTAATCATTGTGTTCATCAGCAGGTGCAGACTGTGAGTCAAATGAGTTTTCTGAACCAGCGTTTTCAAAAAACAGCAAGTCGTCACAAATAGGAAAAGGATCAATGAGAATTTTGGGGTAAGGCAAGCTTCATTTAATATTCGTTTTGATTGTAGACTATTTCAGTGCCGCAATGGCAATCCATTACCAACATCAATGCGGGCGACATTTTTTGACCAGATACAATGTTTGTTGTTTATGAGATGAAACTCACCTACCAAATACTATTCTTCTCATTTTTAAATGGCTACATTGATGAGAGATGAAGAAATAAGTGTTGTGGAATAAGCATAACGTCATATAAATATTTGGGAATTATTTACTCGAGTTGGAAAAATTGCAGATTATGTGTGGGATCAGTGGGATACAAAACATCAACTGTTCAGAATGGTGGAGGTAAGCGCTCTACCGAATGCTGTTATAGTTACCACATGAAACTCAAATTGTGCTGCTGATGCAATTCACCCTGTAAGTTAGGTTATGAATTTGGAATTTGGCCAAGGTGCCAGTGATAGCTCGCCTACTCTTCGGGAAGGACATTGTGTGTCTTTAATGTCAACCAACTAATGCCGACAGATGGGCCGCCAGTTTAATGTCCATCCGAGGCACGGCACACACATTGATGAATCATACTGTGTGTGAAACACTGGGATGGCAGTTTATCCCTGGGTTGGGATTCTAACCCAGGTTAAATAGCTTGAGGCTAGTGTACGTCTCTAGGCCATCCTGTCAGCCAGGAATGGTGGTAGTCTGGCGTTATAGCCTCCTGAAGAAACATTGCTGAAATGCTTTGTACAAATGTGTGGGCAAATATTTCAGTGAAGTTGGCATAAGTGTAAAACTACGGACCATGCTAATAGGGTGAATGGTGCAAAAAAGTACTTTTATTGTCCAAAAGCTTGTCCAATCCGATCGAGATTGACCCGATGATGATTACACTTGCCATATAAAACACGGTTGTGGGGTTTTCTTTTAATAACCTATTCTTTTCAGTAACAATATAATAGGCAAGCATGTTCATTTTGCACCTGAAATACGAGTGCACGAAGGCGTTTTTTTTATTTATTAATTTTTTTATTTATTATTATTACTTTTTAAATACGCGTATTTACTAGTACACCCATTCCCTAGGGGAATGGCAGGAATCGTCATGCTATTCTCTCTGGTGTATATAAATTACAGTAGATCTAGGCTTTGGTCTGTTGGTCAGTGTGGGTGCGATAAGTATATAATGCCTCAAGAACGGCAAGTTTCCTCCCTTTCAGTTTAGTGTTAAACAGCATTAATGACTGTTTAAAAAGTTAATCATACGTGTTTATTTTTACCGACTAATAAGTCAAGCTTTTTTTTTTCAATTATAAACTTTTACTGTTTTAATTGGATTGGATGAATAATAACAACCTGCCTTCAATTTATATGTTTATAATTTTTTTTTTTTTTTTTAACTTCTGGTCAGGTTGCCCCACAAAGTGCCATGATAAGCTGTTTATAAATGTTAAAATGGCATTTGTCCAAGGAGAAAAAACCCCTTGGGGAGGTGGGATATTATTAGTGTTAATATTGTTTTGTAATAACATTATTATTTCATTAATTATTATTGTTATTACTTTTGTAATCATTGAGGTGGCCTTGGAAAAATGCCACGATTAGCTATCTTAACACGGATTTCGCCCAAGGCAGAAAACCCCCTTGGGAAGGGGGTGGAATAAGGTCACTACAACCTTCATTGTGTGACCCTTAATCCTCCTGTCAATTTTGGTTGATATTGGATAAGTAATGACAGAATGTATAGCAGTCAGACAGACATCGAATTGCTTATTTTAGTATGATTCATCACTTTTATTGGCAGAAGAGGTGCTTTATTGGATGCATACATGTATTATACTGTTTGTACGATGCATATCTGTAATCATCTTGTGTCTTTTCATTTTCTTCCAGAGCTTCAATTTTCAGATCTATCGGAAGGTGGAAGACGATGAAGAAATCCTAAAAAAAACCATCATTCAAATATAAAATGTAAGAGTCATTACAACTCAATAAATGTGAAAAAAAATCACCATTAGCACATATTGCACATATTGTCATCGGCGTTTGTTTATCTGGCCGTCACGCTACTTCCTCCTAAACGGTTGTGCAGAAATTCACCAAACTTGGGAGTTATGATTACCATATGCCATTTTTAATAAAACTTTGTATATGCACTTCACAATGGGGAACACATGAAATATTTAACGATTTTTGTGGGATTTGACCCATGATTCATGCCCCAGTGGGAGGACTTTGGGTCTCCAGGGGTCAAAGCAGAAGATTTTTTTATTATAAAAAATTTGATTTTGGGTCATTCCTGGTGGAACATTTAGCCATCTTTCAACTTTGCTTTCGATGAGAAGCATGAGGAATTGTGATGACGTGCTGTCGACTGATGTCCATCCGATATTTGAATCCGAATACATAAATCTAGTTTCATTTGCAAAGGTTCAGAAAAACATTGTTTTGTTCAATTCTTTGCAGCTACCAGGATATACCATGTACAAATTCCCAAAATCCATGTATGTGGAAAGGCAGTGGATACAGTTTTAATATGCAAAAAGAGTGAAATTTATGATCTCAACAACTGAGAGATATTCAAAGAATTTCACTTTAGAATACTATCAGGTTTCTGATATGGCCCGAACATAAGAAATTTGCTGTCATTACCAACTTCTGCAGTTCATATTGGTGTTCTTGTCAATTTGCTCTAATATAATGTATAATTGATGTCATGTTCCATATATTTGCCAGGTTGAGCTGTCTTTATGTAAAGGAATGCTAAAATAGCTCCAGTCACTTAAAATACTACAAACTTCAACATTAAAGAAAAATGTCATAAAAACTGGTCAACATTTCCAAAGAATATACAGTACTTGAATATACATGCAGTGCCTGTCGTATGTGTGCATTATGACGTCCTTAAAATCAAGTTTCCTGTTTGTTAAATACAAAGAAAATGGTATGGTACAAAGATTATTTAATCAAGAAATTTCGATTTTTCTTTTTCCAGTGCTTTGCATATTGTTTCCATGGCTGGGACGAAGTTGAAGAGACATCTTCGTGGGCAATTAGAAGTGAGACGCAAGATGCAGTTTAATATTACGATTTACTTGAAAGGAGCAAAGATCTTCTATCTTATTTCACATCATGAATGGAATTTGTGAAAGCATGAACTAGTGGGATTTTTAGAGGATTTTTTTTAATATCAAAGGAAGATGAACCAACATTTGAACTTGTTAAAGGACGTGTATACATGCGGCAACTAGAACGGCACTCCGAAGAGCACATACCTCCACCAAGCTGAACAGTTTCCGTTTCGTATCTCGCTGATGGGCCGGATCTGCAGACCATAACCAACATCTAGATGTCTTGTTCTTGTCATAGAACCAACCCATCCACCAAGTATTGTCATAATTCATCCACAACCTTTTAAGCTATTGTGCTGCACTGTATATCATTTTAGCCCTAACCTCTCGATGGTGAAGAATCACTTTGAAAATTATAATATCCATGTTCAGATTTTCAACAAAATCTATTCAAAATCAAAATCTTTAACAAAATCTAATCATTTTGTCCTTGTCCCACACCGTACCGGTGCAGTAAATTTTGTCCAAATCCATCCACATTTTTGAGATATCCTGTTCACAAGCAACCAGACAGGGTTGAAAACATAACTCCATCCACCTTCGGTGGTGGAAGTAATAATGCCGAACATTATTTGACAGAAGGCAACAAGTAAACAATGTGTGTAATCATCACCGAACAGAACTTGTAGCCAGGTGAGAGCTGGCTGTTATTCCAGAGGGTGAAGTCATGTCCCATTTTCCACTAGTTAGTGTGGCTTCAATTACAACTACTGTTAAATATCACTAACCCATGCATGGCAAGTACGCACCAATAATCCTCTCAACATGTGTTGAGGGAGCTCTTCATCCTGCAGTTGACCAAGTTAGGCTAGTTTACAGTTATGATTTTTATGTCAAAAGAGCAGGTGATACCTGTATATTTAGCACCTTGTTATAATTTCCGATTTAAATTATCAACAGCACTTAATCCAATGAGATGGTGAATGTCAAAGCGCTTAATTACATTGGTTTCATTGGAAACTACTGGAATGGTGAAGCTTTCACTTGATGAAGATGTATTTTGCTATTTTTCTACCTGTGAGCAGTGTTCATGGTGAGCCCAAGGCTCAGTTTGCTGTGTATATATACCAAGTGTGTGTTGAGCAGTGCTCAAAGAACAGATTAATACGCCATAGGATACCTCTGGTGTCAATTTCATCATAACGTGGACCATCTTTACAGTGTGGCATTTATGTCAAAGCATAATAACATGCGTTAAACAACTTTTGAGGATACCAAATACATATTTAACAAAGATCTAGTGATCAGTGTGCTGCTTGCATCATTGCCGAGGTGCATCTTTTCACTGATATATTAGAACCTGTATATTAGGCAGAGATTTTCGAATGCGGCCAGAATATGAGAACACACTGACCTACCCGTTTTGAGGTTGTCATGAGACCTTTAATGATCAAAAGTGCTAATTTCACCGGCCAGCCAACTTAACATCATCTCCAAAGGATGATGTATCAAATGTAGAATAGTGCCTTGGCATCTTCCTTTTTTTCTTGGAATGGCGAGAATCATTGTAGATATGTGGAATTCCTATCATATTAAGCACCCAATCAGCAGATTCAAACTTAGCAAAAGCCCTGCTTGTAAGATGTTTCAAAGTGGAAAAGATAAATCTCATTTGTTGATGGAATAATGGTTTTATTTTTTATAAACTTGGTGTGCGTAGGAATTAAATTATGGGGAACTGCATTCACAACTTTGTTACTGACCTTCGGTAATTATATAAACAAACTGCACTATGGAACAAAACGCGTTCAAGAATCTTGACATTCCTAATAAATGTCTGTTTCAGAATAGTAATCATGTAAATTTGTCATGGTGATAATTGTGGTGTATTAAATG
The DNA here is from genome assembly GCF_964187855.1 of Myxine glutinosa. Lineage (NCBI taxonomy): Eukaryota > Metazoa > Chordata > Myxini > Myxiniformes > Myxinidae > Myxine > Myxine glutinosa. Next base: position 263,708,194 of record NC_136261.1, on the reverse strand, counting down.
CTTTCTCAAACATGGATGTGGTTCCAAGTGAAACTTTTAGAGATTGTTGCTACTTGCTCAAAGGAAAATAATTTTTACATGTTGCTTGTAATCATGAAAGTTGGAGAATAATACAAACTATAAATATATTGTCCTATGAGTCGGCCCCACTCAGGGTAGAACCCCGAGGATGTCCGAGCCTCCGAATGTTCCTCATTTTGAATGTGGAAATCGAGCTCATTTGAACAGCCAAGCAATTGAAACTGCGTTCATCAATTTCTCCTTCTTGATCCATTAGACCTTTGACGACCCTTTAAGTGCCCCTACACCCTTAAGACCCCTAAAGACCCAAAATATGCTGAAGAACCCAAATACCTGTAAGATGCTTTAGACCCATTAGACCAACTTGGACCCTTGATAATTTAGAGCTTTACACCACTTGGACCTTTTCAGATTACAAATAAATAATATCACCAATATTACAAATAAATTTGTACAAAAGAAATGTTTGTATTATGATTGGTGTAAATCATGACAACACAGCAACTCAAGTTCAGTCAGGACATTATCCTCAGTTTAAACAAGTCCGTGCCTCTGCAGCACGCTGGGCAAAACAACAGGAATACCAGAATTTATCAAAACCTGAACAAGATATTATTGATTAGCTGCTCTGTATTTTTTTTTCTCGAAATTCATTTCAAGTTAATGATATTCTTCCACATTTGACATCCAATCATATTGTGGTGTGCACAACTATTATTACGATACTGTGGAACCCCGACATTTGCGGATTCGACATTTGCGGACCCCGCAAATTCACGCTTCATAAAATATGACCTACTTCTATGTTCACACCATGTTTCACGTATTCTCGGTTTTTTGCAGGTGCAAAAAAATATTCCCAAACCAACCGCGCACATGACACAGGTCCCAAACCATCCTCCACTAGCTGCACACATAACACTTTTAAAAGCATCTTCCATGCATCACAGTCGCGCATAAAGCAGCTGTACGTGTGCATAAACGACCCCCCACAAACAATGGTCACACTAGCCACCCATCCTCCATTTACTCACAAGCCCTGCATGAATAGTTATGCGCAGTGTGTCTTGGGTCTCATTCTTTGTTATCATCCTTTGTTTTCGCTCCACTGCCTTGGCCTGCTGTGATTGCTCGTGCACGTTTTGCACACACCGTTCGATCATGGGTCCAAGGTGTACGAGCAGTGCAGGAGTTGTTTGCTCCCAAGAGGCAGTAAAATGTCGTGAACCTCAGCCAGAAAGTGGAGAGCATGACCGACTATCAAGAGGTGAGAGTGCGGCTTCTGTGGGCAGGCACTATAGCGTGAATGAGTCGACTGTGCGCTTCAGAAAGTAAAACGAGAAGGTGATTCACGAAGGTGCTGCAGGATACGGGGACAATCGCTGACAAGTTGCAAGATGCCGACCCAGTGATGGAGTGGTACCTCCAGTTTAAGAGGGGGTTGGATGATGTTTTGCTGTCATACAAAAAGCCGTACAGACACCTGCAGCACTCAGTAAAACAGCTCTCGATCATCCATTCTTTTCCCCCAAACCCTCTTCAACACCTTCAGCGCCCTCACCTGCATCCCCATTGGTGCACAACTCATCAGCACCTTCATCAGTGTCCTCTTCAGAGGAATTCATTCTGGGGAGTTCAGAGGAATTCACTGGATTCTAAATTATCATCATTGGTCATCATCATCATCATCATCATCACAAGTTACATCGTATTATACCGTATCTTAAACAAACATTGGAAACAGTACCTGCTGTTATTGTTTTTTATTTATAAGCATTTTGAATGAAAGTGTAACAAGTACAGATACATTCAAAGTATGCTGCCCCCATGCCAAATAAAAATAATATTAAATAATATAAATATCCCCCATGGACAAATAAATAATTAAACAGATAAATCACTTGGTCATTGTCATGTCCAAATATTAGCTTCCTCGCTCAAAAGGTGCCTGAGATATTGGCCAGATGAGAAAGAAAATAAATAAATGACTAATAATTAAAATAAATAAATAATAATAGTAAAATATTTAAATAATCAATCAATTGCCTAATATAACACATAAACCACCACCATTTCATCTGAATCTAACTAAAAAAAAAAAGTTTTAGTCATTAATCAAATAATTAATTGATTAATTGATTAATCAATACATCAAAAACAGCCTTTACAGCCAAATCACTTGGTCATTGGCATGTGTAAAAATATCCACTTCCCAACTAAAAAGGTGCCTGAGATAATGGCCAGAAGAGAAAGGAAATGTATAAGTCCTTAATTAATTGCTAATAATTAAATAACTAATCAATTAATTGATTAATCAAAAAACAAAAAAATACAGTTTTTGACAAAGGACTTGCTCACTATTGTGCCGGAATTTCAGCTTCCTAGCTCAAAGGATGGCTGAGATATCGTCCGGACAAACAAACAAGCAAGAAAACAAACAAACAAACAAACAACCAGAGTGAAAACTGAGTACTCCCTTGTACATAATAAGTCAATATTCCTGGTCATTACTGATGCCTTTTCTAAGTTGATGGACGTGCACCCCATGACAACAACCTCATCCGAGACAACCATCAGCAAACTAAGGATCACATTTGCCACACATGGATTACCCATGACCTTAGTGTCTGATAATGGCACATCATTCATCAGTACAGAATTTTAAACGTTTGTGGATGTCAATGGAATTCCCCACCTTCAGCACCGTACCATCCAGGGTCCAATAGGTTGGCTGAACATTCAGTGCAAACATTTAAGAGGGTCAAAAGAGTCAAACATCGAGTCAAAAGTGGCCTGATTCATTTTCAAATATCGTGCAACACCCTGCTTGACCACTGGGAGGGCACCATCAGAGCTTTGGATGGGAAGGAAGCTGAAAACCCAACTAGACCTTTTACATACAGATGAGTCTGCAAAGGTCCGCAGGGTCCAAGTGAAGCAGAAGTCCTGGCATGACACACAAGGGAGAGACCTTTTAATGTGAGAGCTGTGTGCATGTGCCCAAATTTAGTAGTGTTAATCGCTGTCTGGGAGGGATTGTTGTGGAGAAATTTGGTTCGGTGTTTGTTATGAAACTCTTGGATGGCCATTTCTTTCTTGCTTGGTATGGTGCCGAATTGCTCGGTTCTTCAAGCTGAAGCAAATGATTGCGAAGCAGTCTGTAACAAATGTCATGAACCTCGCTGTCCTCCCTCCCACATCTGGTTCAGCCAAGCAGCATAGTCTGCGGGCATATCTACTGATTCAGCAGTGCCAGGGTGTTGAGCTTGATTGTACCCAGTGGGGCTGGGAGATGCGGGCAGATGTACTTTGTCCAGTGGGTCCAGCAAACCCATCTGCCCCTGAGAGACTCCTGGAACTCATATTCTGCAACTGTAAAATGGGATGCAAGACAGCCTCTTGCAAGTGCAGGAAGGCAGGTCGTGCATGCACACCAATGTGTGAAACATGTCTCGGAGAGAATTGTTGTAATGCCCCAGTTGTTGAGGAGATTGATTAGATTACCTTAAATCCCCTTGTACTTGCACTTGCTTGCTTACTTACTTGCTTGTATTCCCTTGGACGCACTAAATTATTGAATTGTTTTGTATGTTTTGTATGCTAAAAAAAACACAAGACAGCTTAACACAACCAATTTCCTGTTGTTTATATTAAAATCTGGTATGAATTCAGAAGTGTCATTTATTATTCTATAACAATTGGTTCAACAATTATCACAAGTATCACAATTACAGCTTTTTAGTGGTGGCAATCTTCAACATATGCAAATTTAGGTGCCTAATTTGCCTAATTTGACCCCCTCAATGACCCTGTAGCCACCCAAAAACCTCAGAAATGAGTTCTCCACCCTAAAATTAGTGGAACTAGACATGTTAAATATGCTTCTATCCTCTTCAGTTCAAAGTTATAAATTTTACCTTCACCGGTGTCGGCCATCTTGGAAATATGCAAATTAGGTACCTTCCACCCCCAGGAATTATGGGGAACTTTCTGCAAAGCTTTTATAGGGTATTTAGGTCATTTCAGCCAATTTTCATCTCTGTCCCCAAATTTTCCCACATCATGCCAATTTCTAGCTAATCTTCCTCCACTACTACACTGGCTGATGCGAGAAAGCGCGCACTTTTGATACATTGCTTGGGCACCGAAGGTCAGAGACTCTTCTATACATTAACAGTGGCTGATAATAGCTATGAGACCACTTGCGGCCTTGAGGAATGTTTTTGTCCCAAGAGTAAATGTCGTGGCAGAACGATATAAATTTCGGCAACGTGGTCAGGAAAATGGTGAATCTACGTCACAATACATTGCTTCATTAAGGGAGATGGTCGTCACATGTGAGTTTGGAGAGCTGGCAGACGAAATGATCCAGGACCAACTGGTCGAGAAAACAAATTCACCTCGGATTAGAGAGCGGTTACTGCTAGAAACGGGACTGACATTACAAAAAGCTATAACCAGCGCTAGACAGACTGAGTCGGCAATGGCGGAGGCCAATACCATAGGCCAAGGGGCTGCTAGCGCCATACAGACCATACACCCTGTGCAGACACAGGATTCGCAGAGCAGCAAAAGACTCTTTAGACTCGCTAGGAGAGGTATTTCAGATCAGCGATCCCAACCGGCTCAAGGGAAGACGTGTTATAGATGTGTTCTGTAAACCACACAGCTAATTACTATGGATGCCCAACAAAGGACGCACAGTGCAACAGCTGCAAAAAAAGAGGACATTTTGCTAAAGTATGCGGAGCTCATAACACGCTCACGAAGTGACTGTACCGGACGTGAATGTGTTGAGTGTAGACAATAGGACTCGAGATGCTGATAAGATAATGTGCACTGCCCATGTTACTGCTGCCGGGGGAAAGCCTATGCCGATGGACATTGAACTAATGCTAGATACAGGCTCGGCAGTATCGATACTTCCTGAATCTGTCTACAGGCAATGTTTCAATAATGTGTCACTGACTGAGCCAAAACTACACCTGGTTAGCGACCTGAGAAACCCGATTCCTGTGCGTGGTTGCCTGCATGCCGATGTGATTTTCGAGAATCGCTCTGCACCTGCTGAATTCTACATAGTGCGGAGCGGCACTGCCATTCTGGGCAGAGACCTGGTTGCTGCACTCAACATGCAATTGCTGAATGGTCGCATCACTGCTACCAACAAAAACAGGGCAAATCGAACTCCAGTCGCAAATGTTACAGGTGACAGCAAGGAGGACACCCTGGGCTGCACAAAGGAGTTTATTCATCCCGTTAAAATACGCCCCCTCTCGGGTACCTTCTATGCACAACACCACATCCTGTCAACTGGGCAACCGTTAATATCGAACCATGCTATAGGTAAAGCTACCCGAGATTTGTTCAGGTAGTAAGCAGATTGCCAGTGCTTGCCAAGCTAGCCGTTCTTTATCGATGGTTTGGAATGGAGTGCTTACTCGAACGCTTAAGCTCCTTGACGAGCGCTCTTCAAGCTGATTGGTCACCAGATTTTCCCGTTGTATTCGTAGAGGGACAAATTATAAATTAAAAAAGGTAATGTTAAATGTCATGTTTATGCAGCACAGAAGGACAAAAACTCACTCAGAAGGACAAAGTGACTGGATCGTGCCGGTAGTGATAAACAGATGCCAGGTACGCTTCAAGCTTGATACTGGAGCTGACACCACTATTATAAGTAATAGAGACTATGTGCAGCCCAAGCCACATCTGAAGCGGAGCCCAGTGACTGAAAGCATACAATGGCAAACCCATACCTAATCTAGGTATATGCCGCATGCAGCTTGAGCGCAAGGGGCAGTCATTCACTACCAATGTGGAAGTTGTTCCTGATGGCCAGCCTGCATTACTGGGGCGCCAAGATTGTCTCAGACTGGGGCTTGTGAAACGGGTGTACACGGTAGCCACAGAGTCCTTATGCTCACAGTCAACTCGAGCAACTACACTCAGGGAGCAGGTGCTACAGACTCGCCCATTACTCTTTACAGGAAGAAGATACCTTCCGGGTGTGCACTCGATTCAACTGCGTGAGGACGCAAAACCAGTTATCCATGCACCAAGGCGTGTGCCTTTTGACCGCACGGAGAAGCTCCGAGCAGAGCTTGACAGACAAGAGCTAGAAGGATTTATCAAGAAGGTCAGTGGGCCTACAGAGTGGGCAAACTCACTTATCATAATAGAAAAGGCGAATGGGAAAATAAGATTGTGCATTGACCCCCAAAGCCTTGAATAAAGAGATTCAAAGAGAGCACTTCCAGTGGTCCACCAAAGAGGAAATCTTGAGTGAGCTTGCGGGATCACAGGTCTTTACGAAGATGGATGCAGCAGCATCGTTCCATCAAATCAAATTGAATGAGCACTCGTCCAAATTGACAAACTTCAATACTCCATGTGGGCGATATCGTTATCTTCGCATGCCTATGGGTATCTCGTCTGCTCCAGAAGTGTTTCACAAGAAACTTTGCAAGTCACTGGAAGATTTGCCAGGTTGTCGAGTGTTCATAGATGATTTGATTGTGTGGGGAAGCACAGCTTAGGAACATGATGCACGGTTGGAGGCACTACTGGATCACTTAGTGGAGGTGGGACTATGCCTCAACCTGGATAAGTGTTATTTTAGGCAGACTGAGATTATGTATCTTTGAGATTGAATAACAGTGCAGGGAGTGCAACGGGATCCAGCTAAGGTGGAGGCGATCACCAAGATGCCCACACCCTCTGACAGAGATGCATTGCGAAGAGCACTTGGGATGGTGACATACGTCAGTATGTTCTTGCCTAACCTGTCAGCCCGCACTACCGCTCTCAGATCGTTGTTGGAACAAGATACAGATTGGCAGTGGAACCATGAGCATGCCAAAGAGTGGCAGGACATTAAACAGCTATTGACAAAGGAGTCTGTGCTGCAGTACAATGATCCACAAAGGTCAATCAAGGTGTGGATGGATGCCAGCAAGAATGGGTTAGGAGCGGTACTTCTGCAGGAGAAAGAGGGACATTGGCTACTCCTTGCCTATGCTTCAAGGTAAATGACAGTGGCAGAGACTAATTATGCACAGATTGAAAAGGAAATGCTTGGTGTGTGTGTGTATGGTTGTGAACGATTCCATGCATACATTTATGGCCAGAAAGTCATTGCAGAAACAGATCATAAGCCTCTCATTGCAATAGCAGGCAAACCTCTTGGGGGAGCGCCACCTCTCATTCAAAGACTTTTACATCTGCAAAAGTATGAACTGCAGTGGCAATATACACCGGGAAAACACCTGGTGGTTGCAGATGCACTGAGTCGTGCCTGCTCAACAGAGGCAGTGAGCAGGAAGAATTAAACGGATGTAGAAGTTCATGTGTGCATGGTCCGAGCGAATCTACCAGTTTCTGCGACTAAGTGGGCTGAGCTAGCAGCAGTAATTGCAGAGGATACCATATTGCAACAGGTGATCAGCTACATCAAAGACCTGAGTATGCAGTGTCCGAAGCCTTACACCACATTTCTGGACGAACTGAGTGAAGTTGATGGAGTTCTGAAAGGCCAGCGAGTCGTTATTCCTTTCAGCATGCGCAGTGGTATGTTTGGCAGGATTCACGAGGGTCACCTGGGTAAGGAAAGGTGTAAACGACGGGCACGGGAGGCCATTTATTGGCAAGGCATGAATGGTCCGATTGATGACTATGTGAGCCGCTGTGATGTGTTTGAAACACCGCAGTGCCCAGTGTGCAGAACCACAGCAGCCGCATGAAAGGCCGAATAAAGTCTGGGTAAAGGTGGTGTGTGACATATTTTACTATGCCAGTAAGCCGTATCTGCTGGTGATGGACTATTTCTCCAACTACCAGGAGGTAGCCTTGCTAACGTCAAAGACTAGCAGGGAGGTCATCATCCACCTTAAGTCTATCTTTTAGTAAGGGAAACATATGAAAATCTGTTAACTAAATTGTTACCAAAAAATTTCTTCAGCAATATGTTTGTAAAGGTGTGTAATAACATGTGTTAAAATGTTGAAGGTCAACTCCCGTGGGAAACCCAGAAAAAAAGCTGTTGAATTCGGGTACCGAAAAATTATTTTCGAGAATTTTTATTTTTTAAAATCGGCCCTTAAGTAACTTATGAGGGGTCAAATAAGGGTTTTTCATGATTCTGAGTTGATTGTTAACATTTATATTTCAGCACAGACACTCCTTTGTGGAAAAATAATTTCTAAATATATCTCATTTTCTACTTTGCAGGACATGGAGTCTAGCAATATGGATGAAGACGTTACTCCACCTGTGCTCAATTGCTTCATCTGTGCACGCTCGGATACACCAGCTGAAAGGCTCATACAGGCAACTCCAAAGGGATACTCAACTTTATTGAAACAAGCAGAAACTGTCGAAAATGTTACTGTTGTGGAACGTATGAAGGAGGCTCAAAAGGAAGGAAAACTGAGGTACCACCAGAAGTGTAAAAATGATCTGTACAACAACTTTGTTGCAACCACCAAGAAGTCAGCTCAAGCATCAAAGGCAGAGAAAGAGTCATCAAAGTTGAAGAGAAGACGCACTACTTGTGAGTTCAGTTCATCAACTGGCTGCAGTTCTAGAAGATCACAGTCAGTTGACCTCCTGTATAAGGATGTATGCATTCTTTGCAACCAACCAGCCCAGCTCTACAAAAATAATCCAGCACAAGCTAGAAAGAAATACAGAGTGCCAGATAATTTGACTGCAGATACACTGAAGGCAAGCTTGCTGAAGACAGCACGGAGTCGCGGGGATGACTGGGGCACTGAAGTCACTGGACGCCTGGAAGGGATCAACGACTTGGTAGCAGAAGAAACACTGTACCATTTGCGATGCAAACTTATGTTTGCGAGAGGTGACAGTTTGTCCAAGACTGATGAGGAAGGAAAAAGGAAGAGAGGACAGAGGAGTATTGATGAGGAGCGAGAGGCAGTTTTTATTGAATTCTGCAAATGGTTAGACTCAGAATTAGAGCATGGGGTAATGAACATGGACCAAGTCTATGAAAAGCTGCAGGAGTTTGATCAGTCACCAGAGAAGAGCCTTTCTTATTCAAAGCATTGGCTAAAGATAAAACTTCTCGAGAAATACGAAGACACCTTGTATTTCACAACACAGGAAAGAAGGGCAGATGTACTCTGTCTCAAAGATGGCACCGACAATATTCTGCGAGGGCATCATGCTAATCTTGACCATGGAGATGAGAAGACTCAGATCATAAAGACGGCACTCAAGTTCATATCCAATGATATTGCCTTGATTGATTTAGGTCCAAAGTCATACCCCACCACACACAGTATGACTGACATCGATAGTCAGCTGACACTTGTTCCTGCAAACCTTCAGATGTTCTTGAGACCGATTGTCAAGACAGACGAAAGAGTTGCCGTTTGGGGGCAGAATTTTATTAAGGCCTGTCGACCTCGGTCTGGAGTATTGCCACACCAAATGGGGCTTGCCATACAACTTGATCATAGATTTGGGTCAAAATGGATGCTCAACAAGTTCCACCGGCTGGGATACACTGAGTCTTACACGGAGACACAAAACTACAAATACTGCTTCCTTAATAGTAGGAGTGGAGATGATGTTCCAGATACTTCTGGCACTCTTGACACCATTGTGGAGGAAACCGATGAACAGATCAATGATGAGGTTGCGGTTGATGCTGTGCTTGAGGATCAATCAGTGATGACAGCCAAAGTGCCAGCCAGTGAAAGTGAATTGTCAAGTAATGATCAGGTGGTCTTTATGGAGGTTGGGGAAACAAACAATGCAATCACTCAGTTTGTTGGAGACAATATAGATTTAAACATTGTCTCTATTCACGGAAACACTCCCTTTCACTCAATGGGTTGGATCGAAGTCACCTCTCCGGCACCACCTTTGCCAGATCCACAGACAACAGCAGCTTTCCCCCGGGTGAAGTTGAAGGCACTCGACAAAGCTAAGATCCTGAGAGGAACTGAAGTAAAGATTATTCCATTTACGAACAGGAAACAGATAGGAACGAACGCGATCATGTTTCTCCCCCTCGCTGAGCTTTCCTCCTCCCTGGCTCATGATCAGCCACTCCTCACTCCAGGTGACACACTCTGGGCAGCGGGGTGGGTGATCAAAGCCAACGATCCTGAGTTCCCACACTCCAACTGGAATGGCTGGATGAAGAGAATCCATGCTAATGATGCAAAGCAGAGCACACAGATCGAGTTCCTCCCAGTTATTGAAGGAGACCCTAATGACCTCAACACCATCTTCACCACTCTGAAAGAGTGCATACGGCGCGCTGGGGTCGCTATAGTGACCTTTGATCTTCCGATTTGGCTGAAGGCTGTGAATATAATAAAGCAGGCAAATCTACCCGTCATTCCAAGGTTGGGTGGTTTTCACCTGCTGAAGTCTTATCTTGGATCAATGGGTAACATCATGGAAGATTCTGGACTACTAGATGTGATCCAGTTGATCTATCCTGGAAGTACGACAGCCAACCACATCATGGATGGAGGATGTTTTGACAAGGCAATCCGTGTTCACCTCCTCATCGATGCAGCCATCTATCAACACATCATGAAACTTGCCTTCACTGAGGAGGAGCGTGGTGACATGAAGACCTTCATGGAGAAGGTGGCTGATGGGAAGATGGGAGCCAGACACTCAGACCCAGTAGTGCCAGTGTTTGAGCAAAGGTTTGAAGAAACCTTCAAACGACTCGCAAAAGGAGGAAGAACACCTGCACTCTGGGTGGAGTACCACCACATGGTAGATGTGATCAAGGTCTTTATCAGAACCGAGCGACTTGCAGACCACAATGGACATCTGTCCTGCATTGTTACCAAGATGCTTCACATCTTTGCCGCTGCAGGCCATCATCAGTATGCCAAGGGCGCACGGCTGTACTGTCAACTCATGAAGGAACTAGAAACTTTGCCTGCTTACAAAGACACCTTAGAATGTCTCACTGCCCACGGGAACCACGTTGTCCGTAACTCAAGTCATGAGTGGTCCGGCACATGGTGTGACATTTGCATTGAGCAGACATTAATGAAGGCAGCCAAGTCACAAGGTGGACTGAGCAGAGGAAGAATGAGAAACAGTTTTTCTGGCCACAAATGCTGGGTGGTCACCCTCAGTGAGCTACTTTGTGTGTAAATGTAAAAGTGAAAATATAAATGTTAACAATCAACTCAGAATCATGAAAAACCCTTATTTGACCCCTCATAAGTTACTTAAGGGCCGATTTAAAAAAAAAAAAATTCTCGAAAATATTTTTCGGTACCCGAATTCAACAGCTTTTTTTCTGGGTTTCCCACGGGAGTTGAACTTCAACATTTTAACACATGTTATTACATACCTTTACAAACATATTGGTGAAGAAATTTTTTGGTAACAATTTAGTTAACAGATTTGTGAAATATCTCATAAAATGCCCTTACTATTTGGACGTCAAGGGATCTCAAGCCAAGTGGTGAGTGAAGTGATGGAAGATCCACAATTTGCCAGTGCTGAATTCAAGAAGTTCTCACTAAACTGGCAGTTTGAGCACATCATGTATTTTGTTGCCTCGGCACATCTATATTACAAACACAGTCATCGTTAATAAACAAGGAAAATTTGTGGTTGTGATTAATCACTATGAACTACCGGCACGGCTGAGCCTTCCTTGCATCTAATCCTTCATTGTGAGTCGTGCAGTACAAGATCACTTTTGGACCTCAATCACTGCAAAAATAAAGGAAACTGGAGAGAAGTCGTGGCACGCCAATGTAAACCCCCACTCTTCCCACCAAAAGAAAAGTTGAAAAATGGCAAAAAGTTCCACCCGAATTGACACAATATCAAATTTTGAGTGAAAAAATTTCCCATCTTGACCTCTGTGACCCTAAGTCCCCATCCCCTGAGACATGAACAAATCCCCAAAAACCATTACATATTTCATGCGTCCCCCAATGTAGATTGAATATGCAAAGTTTCATTCAAAAATGTTTAAAATGTGCCCGAAACTGCTTTTTTTGGTATTTGATCTTTTGGCCCCGCCCCTTAGGGATACTTCTGTTTATAACCAAAATGTTATTGTTCTTGCACCTTCTTGCAAGTGGTGACCCTAACTAAAAAGTTTGGGGAATTACTGCCCAACAGTTTAGGAGGAGATAGTGACGGACAGACGGAGCCGATTGCAATATCCGGCGGTTTTTTTTAACATAGGGATGATAAAGGAAATAAATTGTAATCAAAGCTCGTGCCTGTAACAGGAAAGGAGACTAGTGCTGTACTGTATGTTTGTCGGACAGTGTCGCAGATGACATCTTTGTTGGAGATTATTTGGAGTGAAGGACCCATGTGTTAAATAATTCACAGAAGCATTTCCTTCCCCTGAAGCAAAAGGTGTCATGACGCTTGTTCCTCATCACCGTACCTTCCAACCTCAGGTAAAAGAACCTGACACAGTCCGAGTCGCTCGGGCCTCAAACTGCCAACAGCTTCGCTCTCTGGATATGTAGTCCGGCAGCTAAGCTAAATATAGCATAACAATTGTGCATTTTGTGAGGAAAGCACCAAATTTGGCACACTAGTAGACTATCATATTATGAAAAGATCTGGATATTGGGCCATCTCAGATTCAGAGATTTGATGTTTGCAAGATTTGCAGATTTTGCAGATTTGCAAGCTGAGATTGCAACGCCAGGGACGGCCGACTCCTTCCTGCGAGCTGCCCACGTCACCCACACAAGAAGAGCTCATCAAATCACTGCAGCGGCACTGCACATCCTGCAACACTGTGCGTATGAACGCCACTGTATGACGTATGCTGATGATGCAGAAGACCTGCCTGAGTTCGAAGACTGGTGTCACCAGAGAGGAGAAGACATTCCCAACTTTCAGTACTGGGCAACTGTGCTGGAACTAGAGATGTTGGTACTGGTCTACGTGCGTTCTCTGCGGCAGGCTTCATTCACGATGTACCTTGATGCCCTGACGGAACTGGTCCCATGGTTCCATGCCTTAGACCACACACACTATGCCAGGTGGGTCCCTATTCACCTGAGGGACATGGTTGCACTCCCAATGAAGCACCCAGATGTAGCCAGAGAATTCAGGGCTGGCAACTTCACTGTACAGAAGACGAAGAAGGTGTTCTCTTCGATCCCAATCGACCAGGCGCATGAACAGAATAACGCCTGCATCAAAGGAGATGGTGGAGCAGTCGGCCTCACTGACAACCCAAGTGCCCTGCGGCGTTGGATGATTGCCGGGCCAGAAGTTGCCAGGGCCATAGAAGAGTTCCAAGATGGCCATCAACACTGGGGGAGGCGAGAGGACACACGTCATCACGACCAGACACCAAGTGTGCAGACCTCTTTCGCCAAGGATGTTCGCGCCCTTGTCAGCGTCATAGAAGAGCTTGGCAACCACTTTGAGGAAGAGAGCATGGATCTGGTTGTCCTTGACACAAAGGAAATTGCAGGTCCTGCTGCAGTTGAGACTGTCAGGAATGTGAAGAAGATTGGCCAAGAGCAGTTCCAGGCTTTCACCAGAGAATGCCTGGTGGAACGGACCAAGCCAATTGATGATGCAATTCGTCGGAACAAGCTGAAGATGTAATTTTGGAAAATGGCTGCCACAGCCATCAGGGGCTGAATTTGAGATGGCCCAATATCCAAATCTGTTCATAATAGGATAGTCTACTAGTGTGCCAAATTTGGTGCTTTCCTCACAAAATGCACAATTGTTATGCTAAGTTGCCCCACTAAGTGGCAATCCAGTGAGCTGACGGAGTTCGGATTGGCACGCCTCGTATCCCGTTGTAAAAACATTGAGGTACAGTGCATTCAGAAAGTATTCAGACCCCTTCACTTTTTTCACATTTTGTTATGTTGCAGCCTTATCCTGAAATCGTTTAAATTCATTTTTTCCCTTGTCAATCTACACGCAATACCCCATAATGACAAAGAAAAAACAGGATTTTAGAAAGTTTTGCAAATTTATTGAAAAGAAAAAACTGAAAGCTTGTGCGGGTCCTTGAGAGATCCTTGAGAGATTTGAGAGGAGAGATTGAGAGAAGAGATTCCTTGAGAGAATTGATTCCTTGAGAGAAGAGATTCCTTGAGAGAAGTGATTCCTTGAGAGAAGAGATTCCTTGAGAGAGGAGATTCCTTGAGAGATCGGTCTTCACCGGGCCCGACCACAGCGTCCGCCATTTGCATGGTACATCACCAAAGTCAACCTTTTAGAGGAGTGTCATTTTGATTTTACCATGAAGTGGACATTGTGCATTATGGTGTGGCTAATGTCGGCCAAAATCTCCAATCTGATCCAAACGGATGTGGAAAAGGACATCACGAGTCGCATTATTAAATGAATTAACAAATAAATTGATGAAACTCTATGGTGTTTTCAAACTTTACACAACAACGATGTCCTAATAGCTGCGGTGAAACGTAATGGCTCTACAAGTACAATTGGGGGCTGGCAGGATGGTCTCAACTCTAAAACAGGGGTTCTTAAAATGAGGTCTTTGGCCCCCAGCGTGTCTGTGGGGTTGGTCTAGGCCCTAGGGCATGGGTTCCCAATCAGTGGGCCATGGCCCACTGGTGGCCCACAGCACGTTTTCCAGGTGGGCCACAGAGACTGCCCAATATTTGCTCAAATAATATAATATTTTCATGCACAAGGCCTAAAACAAGAGTTCAATGCTGTGTGTGTTGGCCAGTGGTAGCCATCCACTATTCCCTGCATATATTTTTAGTCTTTTTTTTTTTTTTTTTTTTTTTTTTTCTCCAGAAACCCTTCTGAAATGACAAAACGAGGATATGATGAGCAATACATAAAGTTTGGATTCACATCCATACATGATCGTGGAGAATTAAAGGGACAATGCGTACTGTGCCAGAAAGTTCTCGGAAATCAATCTTTGCGGCCATCGAAGTTGAAGCTCAATTTGGAGAAGATTCATCCACATCATCAACATAAGGATGTGGACTTCTTCAAGTGAATGAAAGAGAACGTGAAGCGCCAGCGCTTGGATCAAAGTGGAACATTATTTCAGCAAAACAAGCGTCTTATGGAGGCTTCTTATGCCGTCAGCCTCCTCATTGCGCAACAGAAGAAACCTCACACAGTCGGAGAGACTCTGATCAAGCCATATGCTCTGAAGATGGCTAGGATTCTGCTTGGAGAAGAAGCTGAAAAAAAGTTCAACAAAATTTCTCTGTCAAATCATACGGTTCAAAGGAGGATTGCTGACTTGTCTGGTGACATAAAAGAACAGGTGATTGCTGAAATCAAAGACGCTTCATTTGGATTGTTCTCAATTCAGTTGGATGAATCCACAGATGTTTCATCCTGTTCCCAGCTTCTTGCCTTCGTTCGGTATGTGAAGGGTGATTCCATCAAGGAAGAATTCTTATTCTGCCATTCTCTCGAAAGAAATACCAGAGCTGTGGATGTGATGGAAAAAGTAACAGAGTTCTTTGACCATCAGGAACTGAACTGGCACAATATCTGTGGAGTGTGCATCGATGGCGCCCCAGCTATGCTGGGAGCAAAAAGTGGC
The DNA here is from genome assembly GCF_964187855.1 of Myxine glutinosa. Classification (NCBI taxonomy): domain Eukaryota; kingdom Metazoa; phylum Chordata; class Myxini; order Myxiniformes; family Myxinidae; genus Myxine; species Myxine glutinosa. The sequence goes on along the minus strand of NC_136261.1, from coordinate 263,692,617 downwards.
TTCCAAGTGCTTGTTCGAAATCTATCTCCAGGCATCATTTCTGTTCATTGTCTGATTCATCGGCAAGCTCTTGTTTCAGAAACCCTTCCATCTCATCTTCAGGATGTTCTTGAACAAGTCATCAAAATTGTGAACTACATATAAAGCAGTGCTTTGAATTCCCGACTGTTCAAGAAATTGTGCACAGAAATGTATTCAGAGCATAAGAACCTGCTTTACTACATCAAGGTGCTTTGGCTATCAAAAGGAAATGTGGCACGAGTGTTTGAACTCCGAGATGAGATGCAGAGTTTCCTACAGATGCAAGAAAAGCACAAACTTGAAGCTTCCTTCCATGAAAAGCTGTGGGTCTTTTGCCTCGCATACCTTGTGGATATATTGATCAACTGAACAGACTGAATCTAAAGCTGCAAGGAAAGGGAACAACTATCATTCAGTTCATTGACACTCTCAGTGCATTTATACAGAAGCTTGAAAACTGGAAACAAAAGGCTGAGGAAGGGAACTTTACCATGTTTGAATCTCTTTCAGAAGTCACTATTAATGAGTCGTTGGATCCTGACATTGCAAAGGATGTTGTGACACACCTCAGCTGTCTCCAAGAAGAATTTCTGCAGTACGTTCGAGAAATTGGGAGAGAAGGACTGGCGCTCATGAGGAATCCTTTTCTTGTTAAAGTCAGTGACGTCCAGGATGACCTGCAAGATGAACTGATTGAATTTCAAAATGAATCTGGATGCAGCGATGTCTTTGAAGCTTCCTCTATCTCTGAGTTTGGGCCAAAATGATGGGAAGCTACCCCAACATTGCAAAGGAATGCCTTTGGAAACTCCTGCCCTTTGCAACAACTTATCTTTGTGAATCAAGCTTCTCAACGTTGGTGCAGCTGAAGACAAAGGCTCGGAACCGCCTTGAATGTGAGGCATATCTTAGATGTGCGCTTTCTACAACTGCAAGGTCCATACCTGCACGGAGGACTGCACACGGCAGGGTTATCCGATCCCCACAGACACAGAGACGGGACAGCAAAATCTACAATACAAGAAAAGTAGGATTAGACTAATAATGATTTCATGAAAATACTGCCAGGATAACAAAAATGAATGTACGGTAACTTAATTCCTACATTGAGGGACCCTTCATACGGACTCATACACAACACAAGGGGACGATGAAAGCAAAAATAAATGTGTAGTGTGGTGCGTTGGCTGATGCTCTGCCTGGCATCCTTGACCGGACTCGGAACCGCACAAGATGGCATGCAGTCACGCCCAGAGCAGGCACTGACCCGCGGAGCGACGGCCAAACTCCCTTCTCCTCTGATCGTTCCATGCTCCTAAAGCTCCGATGTTTCTTTCAGGTGCACACGAAGCCCGGACCAGGAGAGAGTGAAAATGTGCCTGCTCGCGACAAAGCCCGGACCAGAAAAGTGTGAAACTGCGTCTGCCCGCGACGAAGCCCGGAACAGGAGAGAAACGCGACTGCTCGCGATGAAACCCAGGACCGAGGGAGAGAGAAAATGGTGGGACTTTTGCTTTTTACTCCTCAGTCTCAAACGTTCTTTCTGACATCACACTTGCTCCAATCACCGAGTGCCACCCGCTCACCCCATCGCTCTTTAACCAATCGCCTCGGGGCGTGGCCTCACGGCCACTCTTGGTGCCCCTCAAATCATTGATTCGGCTAGTTGGTGTAACCACGTCCGGGTATCGTCAGTGCTTGTATTATTTTAATCTGGTTTCAATCGCATGGTTGGCTGAATGTGTTTTATAAGAACAAAGGGAAAAATCATGGGGGCATTTTACACACTGGGAATTTTATCCATATGCTCTAACTAATTAGCATTGCTCCACCCCCACCCCCCCCCCCCCCCCGCATGGAGACACATAATGCTTACGCGGACATCTGGCCCTGACTTAGATACATGAAGGTGGCTACACGTCATACGGCGCACGCTAATCTGTACAATCCTATCTGGACTAAAGTATTGAATTGCCTACCCCCATACACGTAACAATATGTTAATGATGATGTCATAGGTGCCTCCATTATAACGTTATAATTCGACAAGTACAAAACTTCATCCGGTCAAGATGAAATTTCTTGGGGGTCATATCGGGATAAATAGGTTCAGAAAAAAATAATAATGGTGACGTCATCGGTCACGTGCTTTGGCCCCCATTCTTTTTTAACCAAAAAGTTTTTTTTAAACCACGAAAACATGTCCTGGGGAGGGTCTGCAATCTCTGATTGCTCTTTCATGTTACTTTGTTGCGGTCAAGACAATGTAAGTCTCTCTTCCCAGCTCCCCGCCAAATGGCAACACCGATAATGACCGCCGCATAGCGAGTCAGATTCAGTTACCGCTTGGATGCCGACCAGAGAACATTGTATCCGGCCTGTTCTGTGTGGTGCGGCATTCTTGTTAACTCAAGTCACTAATACGTACAATCTGTAAGATTGGCAATTAATGCCAATAAAATCATTGAGTGTGGCGCACGGACAGCGAGAGATTTCAGTCCTGGGCAGCTCTTTCGGTGGGAAAATTCAAATGTGAATAAGCAATAAAAACTGTTTTGTAAATTTTACGTTCTAAAAAGGTGCTATTTATATTATGTGCTTGAATTTATTCAGTTTTTCGTAAATATAGCCAAATGTACCAGTAGTTGCATTTGGAATTATAGATTCATTTCTTTTACCTAAGATTTAAGCCACATTTCGTATATCCGACTCTATAAATCTGTATAAGCTGACATTTTCATGTATATAAAGAGTGAAATTTCATGAAGGTGATATAACCAGTTTTTCTCATCAGATCCTTAATATAGATTGAACACATAAAATATTTCAAAGAAGTGGGATCTGACCATGAAGGGTTAAATTGTGAAAAGCTTGTGATTTTGTGCATGGCCCAAGCAACTTAGCCAACACTCCGATGCATTGGCTGACTGTGACGTCATAATTATGCGACAAGATTTCAGCTTTCTTGCTGCCCATGCGCACTTTGGGCGTATTATTTATCTCATCTGTTTGAGCTACAAAACGCATCTCCAATTCATCTCAGAATAAACTAGAACGGTACTCGGTAGAGAGCATACCTCCGCCAGGATGAGCAGTTTATGTTTTGTATCCTACTGATAGGCCGGATCTGGATTCGGTCCTGAACCAAAATTTAATCAGCTTGTTCTTGTAACCTGACCAACTCTTCCACCAAATTTAGTCATAACTCGTCCATAACGTTTTTAAATATCAAGTTAGATGTCGGTTTTAGCCCGATCTCTCAATGGCGAAGAATCACTTGACAATTAAATAATTACCGTATCCGAATACATATTCAGATCTTCACCAAAATTGAATCAATTCTTCCTTGTCACACACCCAACCTGTCTACCAAGTTTCGTCCAAATCCATCCTTAACTTTTTAGGATATCCTGTTCACAAACATACGGACAGCCAAACAGACAGACAGCAGTGAAAACACACCCTCCGCCCACCTTCAGTGGTGGAGGTAGTAATTGGCCACGTGATCTATTGGATGTCATATGGATAAGTGCTGAATTGCGATTGTGGATTTAATTCCAACCACTGCATATAATACACTAACATGTTGAGCCTGCTCTGCCCTCTGCACTTCCTGTTCAACAGGACCAGGAGAAAGCAATGGCATAGAGTACCCCAGGAAGAGGCTGAACTTTTGACCATGCAGCAATCTCAACCCCTGCTGTTCCAGAATGTGGCCCAGGTACGAGACTGAAGATCTCAGTATGAAGTGGAAAATTCCTCCTCGTACACCATGGACAACCTGGTGGATGCACCAACCATATATCCCCTCGTCGGGGACTTCACGCGCACAGCTGTGCTGCCCACCTCCGGGAATCGTGTAGCAAGCCCACTCTCTACCCAAACCCTCCTCATGCCTCCCCCTCCCCCCCTCAATCATCCTCCCTTCCCAATCAGCACCATCACAGTACTGTTGTTAAAGAATATAACTCACAGGCTGGTGGATTTACTCTTGTTTCACAAACAAAAATATTGTTGCGGTTTTATGTTTTTACAAATAAAGGTTAATTTCCCCCTCATAGTTAGTCACACTACAACATGTAGCCTCGTTTAAGATCAGTTATTTCTTAGTAAGTGTAAGTGTAGACCTTTCCTATGTGTAGTTTTGCGTTGAGAAGAATAATGAGAGTTAGGTCTCCTTCCAATGCTTTATGCCGCCTCGATGCTTTGGTTTTTGGCGCAAACTACCACGAGGCTGGCCTGACAAGTCGAGGTAGGCCGAAGGAAGGCGGGACAGGACAGTGGGAGTGGCCAGTAAGCACGAGCCGCCAATCAGGGCTCGAAGGGAGTGGTTTAGCACTGCGTCAAAAGGCGTGGTTTGGAACATTCGATGCGGGCTAAGGGCGTGGCAATATAACCCTTTGCGCAAAGCCCCCACCTGAGTTATGAGGCAAGCCCATGCGAGAAGGACATGTGCTGAGTGATGAGCTTGAGTTATCGGTTCGAAGCGCTGAACCAAGTTATGAGCCGGGGTCCTCTGTTGAACAGTTCTGAGAGTGCGCGGTATTGAATTGAGTTGCAAGTTAAATGCTCGGTTGAGCTTGAGGCAGATCCTCTGTTGAGTTGCGAGAGTCAAAGCACGCCGTTATATTAATCGCGCTGTGAAGAACTGCCGAGCCGGGCGAGAGACGCGCATATTCGCCTGCCTGCCTTTGTTTGAGATATGTGCTGCAAGGATCCCTCCCGCCTGCCTGCCTGCCTTCGTCGAGGGACGTGCTGTGACCGCAGAGGGCCACGCCGGGTGAGCTGTTCCTGAACAACAAAGCCGGCGCATTCAGCGCATGAACCATCCTTCTTTCATTCCCCCTGTGAGTGTGAAAGGACCCGGTGTCTGGGGATTTAAGCTACGACTGTATAAGATCTGCCCTGTGTCTCTGCTTCTACCAATCATTGTAAATAATAATTATTAAACGTATTATTTCTATGATTCGACAGTTTCGTCCTTTCCATCTATTGACTAAGCGTGGTAGGAATTATATCGCTCTAATCGGGTTCCAATAATAAGGTAACTGCACGGACCACATGGTATGTCATCCGCTCGGACATACTCAAATTACGCGTGGTTCGTGCGAGACTTGATCCCCGCTTCCACGGCGGTGTAGGTACTTAGGTACGTGTGAGAATTGTCCCGAAACCCTGTCCTGCGTCTGCCCGGGAGTGGCGACTCAAGTCTCGTGGTTGCAACGACCCAAAAAGAACAAGGGGCTTAATCTCCCCTTGGTAAGGGAACGAGGGTCGCGCGAAAACCGTAACAATATGATTACTGCATAAATACTCTATATTTATTTTCAAAGTGATAACGGAACTTCTAATGGCAAATAAAACATTTCTATGTCCGTAAGCCATGCTTTATCAGATTCGATCATTTACTTTATAAGCAGAAGCTCCTTGAGATGAATAATGTTGATAGGCGGAAAGTGAGCCGAGCCAGATACTTACTATTACCATGATCAAAAAGGAAATGGGAAACGGGAACGGGTCAAAACGGCATTCTATACATGAACAGGGCAAAATGTTTGGTGGGATTTATTTGAGGTTCTTCAGGCATTCATGCGAAATACACAAAACGCACAGCCTCGATTGCTCCCGAACAACACGATCGTTTCGGAGAAAGGAAAAACACTGAGGCAGTGTTCAACATGTTAACTTTACATATTACCTTCACAACAACAACAACAACACGATCGCTCAGAGAAAGAAGTGCATTTGGCCAATTGTGCCAATTGTGCAAGTGCATTTGGTCGATCGTTTTTTTCGTTTTATTTTCGTGAGATGGGGAGAGAAAGGGAAGCGCACAAGTACAACATTTGAGAGCAGGGACATCGGGAGAACTGTGGGAGGGAGAGGGCTTGGGGGGGGAGGCATAGGAAGGGGGAGGGGGGTGTTGTAGAGGTTTAAAAAACACATGGACACTGCTATGACTTCCAGGAGAGAAGTCGGTATTTCAAAAAAGTGGATCTGGGGTGAATTAATGGGAGTAGAAAAGATCAAGGTTTTGGATGGGGGAAGATAAGAGATGGTGGTGAACAGCTGTTTTAAAGACCTGGAGGGAGGAGTGGGATTGAAGAGAGTGAGGGAGTTTGTTCCAGAGGAGGGAGAAAAGAGGAGTGGAAGAGCGAAGGTGAATAGAGAGTCTTGATTTTGGCAGTTTAACCATAAGAGGGTTTCAGGCAGATCTTGTGCGACCTGTAGGAATATTTGGGCGACAGAACACAGACAGAGCTGGGGGAGCAAGGCCGGAGAGGAGTCGGTATAAGACAGAAAGACCACCAACCTGCCTGCGGTGAGTGAGTGTAAGGCCCTCAGCGTTAGCTTCATCGCGCGAGATTCCAATAATCCTGAAAGCTTTGGTTTCAACAGCGTGACGCCGAGCCAGGTGTGAGGCAGGAGCACCAGCCCTGAGGGGAGAACAGTATTCCATTGAGCTGTGGACGAAAGCCTTGTATGTGGTGAGGAGCTCAGGTATGCCAAGGAAGGACTTCGCACGATGGAGGATGCCCAGTCGGCGACTGGCTTTGGAGGCCAGCTTGGAAATGTGGTTTTCCCAGGAAACCTGGTTTCTATCTAAGTGATACATAAAGGATCCAAGGTTATACTGTATAAATGCGGCCCATCTCTTAAGATATATCTTAAGAATTTTGTTTTCATAAAATAAAAGATTAGTGTTTGCCAAATAACCTTTATTACAGACAATTCTCATGACTTTTTGTTTGTAATAACACGATGTTATTCATAAACAATTTAGAGGAATTACCCCAGGCAAGTAAACCATAATTTAACTGAGACAAAATAAGAGTGGAATATAATATTAGAACTATTGAATTCAGGAAAGAAATTCTTTAATCTATGGATGACACGAACATTACGAGTTACTCTTTTGTTGTGCATTCTCCACGATACGAGATTGTGCCTTCTCCACGACAAGTGATCATCAACATCACTCCAAATAATTTTGTGCACTCCAACTTCCGCAATCTTTGTTCGTTTATGCGAATGGGTTCAGGGAGTACAGATAGTGTATTGCTAAAACGCATGAAATTTGTTTTGTCCAGATTCAGTGATAGTCTATTTGCCCTTATCCAATGTAATATACACAAAGAATTAAGTTAAGCACCCCCCCCCCGTTTTTTTACAACCTCGCACATTACAAGTTTGTTGTCGTCAAAACAGTGTAATATACCCATGATATTGCTATATTTTCTGGAGAAGTGATATTATGGTCACATAAAAACATAACAATCATGCCGTTTTCAATATTTTATTCTGAATAATTTAAGGTGAAATTTTTTGGGAATTTTAGGCATATTTTCACCTCAATTTAAGTATGGAGCTATAGGTCCATCACGGACAGTGTGGATGACGTTTATGTTTTCTAACGTACAGTCATTGTTCTGAGAAGACCTCTAGCGATCTTTGCGTCAATAACGTGTGTAGGACCCACGTGATCGGATCACTGACTCAACCCTACGTCTCATAGACCCTGTAAGCCGTCGTATGCGTTGCTGTGGCAGGTTGTTCCATTCCCGATGTAATGCACGTTCCAATTCATCCAGATTGGCTATTGGAGGGACCATCTTCGCAATTTGTCGTCCCAACATGTCCCAAACGTGCTCGAGGGGGTTCAACCTGCCACAGCAACGCATACGACGGCTTACAGGGTCTATGAGACGTAGGGTTGAGTCAGTGATCCGATCACGTGGGTCCTACACACGTTATTGACGCAAAGATCGCTAGAGGTCTTCTCAGAACAATGACTGTACGTTAGAAAACATAAACGTCATCCACACTGTCCGTGATGGACCTATAGCTCCATACTTAAATTGAGGTGAAAATATGCCTAAAATTCCCAAAAAATTTCACCTTAAATTATTCAGAATAAAATATTGAAAACGGCATGATTGTTATGTTTTTATGTGACCATAACATCACTTCTCCAGAAAATATAGCAATATCATGGGTATATTACACTGTTTTGACGACAACAAACTTGTAATGTGCGAGGTTGTAAAAAAACGGGGGGGGTGCTTAACTTAATTCTTTGTGTATACATGGGCTCGCTCCAGGTTTCTCGTCTTACTTAGAAGGTTGGGATCAGGATGAGAGAAAAATAGGTTAGAATCATGGGTAAACAATATAACTAGACAAGACATTGGATGATCGGTAAAAATCATTGATACAAATTATAAATAGTAGCGTTCCTAATATGGAACCCTGTGGCACTCCACATATCACTCCTTTTAGACTTTTTTTGCCAGTCATTGAGAGCAACAAATTGTTTCCTATTTGTTGAATAATTTTTGAACCATTCCAAGGCTTTTCCCCTAATTCCATAATGTAATAATTTATGCAAAATAATTTCATGATCTATTGTATTGTTATGAATATGGGTAGTGATATGTAGAGCAGAATAGAGCTGAAAAGGTAACATGCTTCGTGTGTCGCGGTAAGGAAAACTACCTTCTAATAAGTTCATGTGTAGGCGTTTGTCAGGTTAAGATCTATACTTGTGAATCTACCAGGAGATTCGTGTGTTAAATAGTGTAGGGATTAATGAGTGGAGCCCTTATATGTCTCACCTGGTTAGCCAAACCTTTGTCCCTTTTGGCACTGCAGACCACATAGACACTTGGTTAGGATCCCTTAATACAACATTAATAACGCCCTCCCCCTGACATGACCTAGGAAGAAATCAGGTCAGGACACCGCCGATAATGGCCGCCGCCATTTGCACCTCCGAGAGGCCTATCCACCTCGCATAGCACGTGCTATGACCACGGAATAGGGGACGGGAGTGAGAGTGACGCAGTGGGCGTGCACAGAGGCGAGTCGGTGGAGGCTCTGATTGGTTGGGAGTGCGCCAATGCTGACGACACCGGCCGGGGATATTAACGGGGGCCGGACGCCAGTTGGAGAGTTGATGAACGAGAGCCGAGCACCATTATGAGGCAGTCCAGCGCAGTTGGATTCGTTGTTGAGAGTTGGATCGAGTGTTCGTGTGCGCAGTTGGCAGTGACCAGTTCGAGTCACGAGTTGGGTGACGAGGGTCGGAACGAGACAGTTGGGAGTTGGATCCCGAGTTCAGGCAGTTCAGATCGGAGATTCTGAGACGAGGTGCGCACGAGTTCGAGTTCGGAACGGGAGAGTTCGTTTGAGGTGCGCCTGAGGAGAGTTGGCAGATCCCGAGTGCAGAGAGAGAGACCGAGTGGAGCTCGCTGTCCTGCTGTCGACCTCGTGGTGATTGGTGCTTGGAGCGAGGCCTTGTGGGACTTGGAGCGAAGGACCTCGTGGTGTGCGGTCGGGCCGAGCGGAGCGGTGTTGGACAGCAGCCAAGAAAGACGACGAGACAGATAAGCCCGAGCTCCGCGTACATTTTGCACAAAAGACGTGTTTCTTTCGTAATTCATAATCCCTCGTTTTGTTTCTGAAGTCGGTGTGCGGCATCCCGATTTAGGATATTTATTACCGGCGCGTGCTTTTACTGTCCTTGCTTTTCCCAATAAACCCTTATATTATTTTCTGTACATATTTCTGAATGCAGTTTACCGGGTGGTTGATTTTAATAGATAAGGCTGCGGGGCTCTCGCCATTCCCCTCCATTCCGCGTGCTTGGGGCTTTTGGTTTTGGAATCCGCCATTGAGTTTTCGCCTCGGAAGTTAAAGCCTTCGTGATTGGCAATCCGCAACTCTGGTGTTAATTGGAGTTGCGTGACAACTGGTGTCAGGAGTGGGATCTGGGCCCGTCGGACAAATTTTTTTTTTGTCCGCGGCGAGACATCGACACGGTCGGGTGTACATCGCGCCCGACGTTCGAACGCAATTTTTTTTATAGGCGAGGCGGAGAAATTTAATAGTCAATTGGGCATACGGAGTGCGATATCGCGTCATCGACAAATTTAAATCTTGGTTTTTTTGGAATTAAAATAAATAAGCGCGTGGGAAACGACCTTCCGAAAAGCGGATGTCGGAGGTTGACGAAATGGAGGTCCATTGCGAGGCTTCTGTCAGTGTAGGGAGTGAGCCGGAAATAGGGGAAATGGAGGATAGCGTTTGAACTTCCCTCGCCGCTGGAATGGCCCTGATAGATCTCCAGATCATAGTAAATTTATTAAATGCTCAGAGGGCCGATAGTGAGCGAACCAGTAAGGAATTGAAGGATGAAATGAAGGAAATGAAAAGTGGGTTGGAAAGCAAAATGGAGTCTCAGGGGAATGAATGTAGGGAAGGAATTAAGGGAATGAGTGATCGATTGGAGGGACAAATTGAAGGAATGGGAGGTATAATTGATGAATGTACGACTAAATTGAAGGAAAGATGAATGAATGGTGCCAACGGGGCACAGGAGAAGCCAAAGGTGGCAAGGTTAGAAAATGAATCTGAACGGGGGGGAAGGCAAATTGGGAATTGCAGCAGGAACGGCATGTGTAGAGGTGAAAGGGGAATGCGTACAGGTGAGTGTGGAGTGCGCACAGGTAGATGGGGAGACTGCATGTGAGAATTGTAATAGGGAATGTTTCCCACCTGGCCTGGTTGTTTATCGGGATCATGTGGATGCCACAACACCCCAACCGGGGGATGAATTTGAAATGGTGCAGCACCAGGGCGGTGGTGTGGAGCAAGAGGGGGTAGAGTTATTGGGGGTCCGTGCAATAGAGCCGGACCGGGTATTTATTGGGGATATTGATGAAAACCTGGCGGGGCCGGAAATGATTTGTGGTATTGATGATGAGGATGAGCTTGATGTGATTCAGCGGTTGGGGACCTGGGACAGTCCCATGGAGGTAGAGGTTGACCAGGCCCAAAGGTGTTCGGGGGATGAGGTGAGTTGGTCCATGGTGGTGGTTGTGGTGACCAAGGGGATCCTCACCGTACACTACAATTTGGTAACAGAGGCTCCAAAATTACAGAACCAGTTGGGGGAGTGTGTGGACTCCGGGCTGGATTTGGATCTTGGAGGATCGGGAGATAGAGCCTCTGGAGATTTGGTCCCCGTAGAGAATGTGGACCAGCTGCAGGGATGGGGCAGAACAACCTGTAAGAGTTGTTACCTGCAGCTGCGGTTTGGCAGTGGAAATGAAAATTTGTAAAATTAAATTTAAAATTAAATTAAAATGGGAAATGGATTTGGCACAGCCATGGTTGGAGTTGGTCCCCGGGCTGCGGGATTTGGACATGGGGAGGTCATTGGTGATGGCCTCGGGCAAAAGTTGCCCCTTTGGAAATTTAGTGATGCCAGCTAGCTGGGGGGCTGGGTTGGCGAGATTTGGACGTGGGGTCCAGCCATGGGTGTCATGGTACGACCTGGGCCCCACAGGGGTTCTGGTGGAGTGTTGATTGCCTTGTCCGTCAGGGCACCGTCCGGGCGAGTGGCTCGGGCCGGCAGGATCACCGGACCCTGGTGGGGGTTAAGACCTCCAGGGGGGTCCGAGGTGGTTTCTCAAGACTGGGATGGCATTTATTGAAGACCACTAGGGGGAGGTGTTGTGGGTCGCGCTTTGGTGGTGGCACTGCGGACGGCCAACTTGGGCCTGATGTGGTGACCACCCGGGCATGCGACCTGACACCCTCTCCCTGAGACTCTGGGACAACCAGCATGTGGTGACCTGGCATGGTGGTTGGTCTATGGACGCGGGTCGAACCGAATGGACAGGAATGAGACAGCCTGCCGGACAACCACTGGGGCATCTGTGGAACATGATGGTGTGAGAGTGACCTTCCACAGATGTTCCGTTATGATTTATGGACTCTCGGTTTGGGAAGAGAGCCATGGGGTTGGTGAATTTGAGATGTGTAACGAGCCGAGCATATGGGCCATGCTTGGCTGGCATGTGTATGGCAAAGCATCTTTCTTTGGTGAGGTTAGTGAAATGTGAAAAATGTTTGGCATGGGTAATCTGTGGGTTAGATGCAAATTTAAGGGTGAATTTTGTGAAGAGAAATTGTGGACACTGTATAGTGATGCCATTATTGATCCAGGTGTGTTAGACCAAAGTGTTGGAGGCTGTGATAAAATTAATAGGGTAGCAGGACACAGCTTCAACTGGTTGCGGGGGTGACTGTGCTGATATTTGGGACGCGGGATCATGGGGATGTAGTTGTGTGGTCTGGGGGTCAACGTGGTGCTATGGGTGTCCGAGGTGTCTGGACCATGTCTTCTGGGTGGGTCTCCTGGTGGAGCATGGCTGTTGACTGGACCTTAGTGTGGTCAAGTGTGGTTGAGCACTGGGGGGCTGCGGTTCTGTGGACTGGGGGACGAGAGGGCAGCGTAGGTGACGTGAGGGGAATGCAACGCACTGCGACCGTCTCCCCCAGGGCCGAGGTTGTGTGTGCGGTAGTGTGTGTTGTGGCAGCAGGTGCTCACCACATTGGCCAGCTAGGGCTGATGCAGCCGTGTTCCTCGCAGGGGGGCCGCAGGATGGATGGTGGGTCACACCCATATGGATACTCATGGGCCATGTTGGCGTTTTGACTGCTCACCTTGTCCTGATTACCCTTGCACGGTACAGGTGAAGAGCTGTCGTGGCCACAGGTAGTTGTGTAGTGATGATCACCGTTGGATGCGGATCCACATACCTGACAGTGTAGTGGGGACAAAAGAGAAATTTGGTGAAATTTGGTAGGCCCAATGTGAAATTTTGGGATTGTGATGGGTGGATTGCACTTTGGACCTGACCAACTGGAAATTGCCTGCACTTGAGGTGAGTGTTGGATGTGTACTGCCCCAATGTTCAGGACTTGCTTGTGGAAATTTAGGGGACATGTAATTTGGAGTTGGGAGGCAGGTGAGAATGATGACATGGCCGGTGAAAGGGATGGAATGGGGGCCACACAGTGTCTTGTGGGTGGCGTATGTTTTTGTGTTGTGGTCATGTGTTTTGATGTGGTCGTGAGAGTGGAAACTGGAGAGTGAGTGATGATTATTGGAGACTGAGGGGTGATTATTGTGCTTTTGGAAATGTGTAATGATTTGAACTGTGAACTGGGGAATTTCACATGAGAGCAGGCCATGGCAAACCTGTGAAACATTTTTTGAACCATCATCTTTGGAATTGTGCTGAGTTGTGTGAGAATTGAATGGCAGCGGGGGAGGAAGTGTGTTTTGGGGATCTTGTGGGTGGGGAAGGTGTGTGTGTCCGCAGGTACGGATTAAGCTCTGAGGAGCGATGTCTGCGGCCCCCCTCTGCGGCAATTACCCCTGGCAGCCGGTGGTAACTGGAAATTGGAGCTCGTCGGTGAAGGGTCTGGTTGGGCGCCGTGGGGTGAGGAATTCCCGCGGTGACCTGTGTTGCTGCGCTGAAGCAGGAGGCGGCAGATGAGCCTGGTGTGTGTGGAGACCCTCACCGGCGAGGTAACGGCGGAAAGGGGATGTTGGGCTGTCACGGGGCCAAGAGGTAAAGGTGGGGGGGCAAAGAACTTGTAAGTCGGTTGACTTGTTTTGGGACTGCGGGCACCACAGCCTGAAGCGCCCCCACCATCTTGTTGTGTGGTACCTCCCCGCTGCCTAGTTGAGGAATGCACACAGATGATATGACATCAATGCCATGGTCCTGCAGGGGGGTGTGGTGAAATAAGTGCTTTGAAACGATTGTTGTGTAATGATGAGTTTCGGAATGAGAATGAGTGGATAAGGGGTTTGTGTTGCATGAATGAGGGAGAAATCCACCGAGCCATGTCAATCACCTGTAACATCTGGACAGGGCCCGTGGAAATTTAGGGGCGCATTGGGGATGGCCCCGCAGGTAAGGTTGTGTCTTGTGGCATCCACCGGGGGATGCGGTCTGTAGACCGGGGTTGTACAAAGGTTAGAGTTTTGAATTTTTGTAAGTTGATTAAGTTTTGTGGTGAAGTTAGTTTGAGTGTTGTTTGTTTCCCCCCTCCACAGGAACAACGGATCGAAATCAATGTACATACTTGCATGGCTGTTAAGGGGTTTAGCATGTTAAGGAAGTGTAGGTATGTAGTCCGACTCACTTCCCACAGCCCTTCCTGATTTATTTCATAGGTTGATTAAGTGTGTGACAGTAAGTGTTAACCCTCAATAGCCCGGGCTATTTTGAAACTGCATAGCCCGGGGGGGGGGGGGGGGGGGCTAATTTGCCCCCCCTCAGATCTCGGCCATTTATCGACCGAATGTGACCAAACTTGGCGTGTCTGTGTCCCATCATGTATTTTACAAGAATGCATAGTCAAATTTATGATATCTATTGTTAATCTTAATTTGTCTAATTAATGATGCAAATATGCAAATTTTTTCAAGGAATTCTCATTTGTTTCAGTTTTCCCCCCATTTATTGAGAAAATGCAATCAAATTTGGCATGTTTGTAGCTTGTCATATAATCTAAAAGATAGCTTAGTCAAATTAATGACATGTATTGAAATTTCATATTTATAATTGTAATTAATTATGCAAATATGCGAATTTTTCTTGAAATTCTGAATTTTCACATTTTGATTACCACGTAAGGGCAGAAATCTTTTTTCTAGTTGTAAATTGAAGAAAGGTGATGTTTAGTGTATGTTTTGACAATTTATGATTGAAATGTGGGAAATGATTATGCAAATTAGAGACAAATGAATATTCATTAGCAACAAGAAAGTTGAATGTTTCACAGTAATTTATTAGATGTGACTTATGAATCAGCATGCTCAAAAGCAATAAAGAATGGCAGTTATATTTGGGTGTTGAAAGTCTACTGATGATAACATAACATTTATGCAAATCATATGCATAACTGTTCTCAGGTCACATAATATATCATACAGACAGTCATGAATACTAATTAGTAAAATTATCAGGAAAATTCAACTTTTGCATTGATATGATCTGACGACTAAATGACTGAAAACAATATTGAATGACAGGAACAAACAACTGTACCCTTGTATCTTCAAAGTCTAACTCGATCTAATTTATGCAAATCATGGACTGTACTGTACCCTAAAATTGTAGATGGAAAAGATGGCAAACATTTCTTTATCTGGTAATAACTAATAAGTATACATGTATGCAATCTTGACTGGCATACATGTAATCATTTGAACTTGGCGTACTGTAATTTATGTATGAAGAGATGTGCAAATTAGATCAATATCATAATCAAATCGAGATTGTTATTGTTTACAAAATGTAAGAGACACCTGACAATTGATAATCCTGAAAGTCCCTTTTTCAGCATGAAGTCCAATTTTCTTCCTTTTTCTTTCAGTTAGTTTTGTTTTGCATAGCATGCCAGACAGAAGTGAACAGTATGTTCTTTGCAACATGCCTCACCACAAACCTGGCACTGGCTTGGTGTCTTTGGCATGGCCTTTTTCCTCAGTTTATGTCCTTCTCCATGTGACTGATCTAAGTAGGCCCTGCAACGACGATGAGAATCGCCATGATGGTCCAACAGATCTCCCCCTGGCTCTCGATGTTGCACGCCGGCTGCCTCTGTTCCTAGTGCTCTCTTCATCTTTTGGGCAATGGGTGTCGATAATCCCCGAAGAGGACGCGCCTGTATGAAAGGGGTAGTCAGTTGCTCGGCTAACGTCAGTCCAAAGTCGAACGAATCGAGCTCTCGTGGTTTCTCTCCTTTGTTGAGAGCATAGATCGTCAGTGCGTTGACTCGGCAGGTATCGAGGAGGTATGCCAAGGCCACAATTGTCCACCGGTTGGATTTCGGCTTGCAGATGAAACTCATTGCCCGTTGATCAATGACGTCCGTCCCCCCCTTTGTGTAGTCGTACAGTTTGTATGCAGCCGGCTTCTGTTTCCCATCGTCTTTTGTGACTCCGAGGATGGGTTTCATGGATGTGACCAACAGTACATTCTTTGTCCCTGATGACTTGGTGTTTACCACGTATGAGTGGAGGCTCACGTTCTTGTTTTCCCTGAACCAAGCAACTTTGTAGGAATGCTCCTCTCGTCCATCAGTCGACTTCATTTCTTGGGGTAACCCCTTTCTGTTTGTTTGTATTGTGCCCGTGCCTGTTATTCCTTTTTCGAATAACCATTCTGTGAGTGGGAGTGACGTGTACAGCCGATCAATGGTGAGATTGCGGCCTCGCAACTGTTGGTGCTCCTCCATTTGATTTATGAGGTACTTGACTACCCCTTCAGTTCCTGTCACATAGTGGTGGGTAGGGTGGTCACCGGTTGGCTTCCCTGCATATGGTAGACTGAAGAACGTGTAAGGATGTCGCATCGTTCAGCGAGCGAAACAGTAGGCCATACTTTGCCGGCTTGCTCCTGTTGTATTGCCTGAACGAAATTCCAGATCGCAATGGATACAAGGTTTCAGCAATCGTGATGAAATCACTGGGTATCAGGGCCTCTGCACAATTCCTGTTCAGCAAGTCGTGGAGCTCGCGAAATGCTGCGAAACGATCGTTTCTCCATCGCTCTGGTCTTGTGTCCTTATCATCGGATGACAATTTGGTAAGCAGAAACTTGAATCGGTTCTTGCTCATTGGGTGGTCCCCCGTCGGTGAAGTGATGCGAGTTGACAAAGTGGAAGACGCAAGGCAGCCATCTTGGATTTTGACGTGGCGACCCAATTTTCAATAGCGTTCTTCGTTATGCCGAGATACACCCACACATCAAATTAGAAGTCGGTACTTCGCTTATTTTTCAAGATATTCCGCTCACAAGGTTCAGACATACATGGCGGCGGCCATCTTGGATTTTGACGTGGCGACCCAATTTTCAATAGCGTTCTTCCTTATGCATAGATAGACCCACACACCAGATCAGACGTTAGTAGTTCGTTTATTTTTCAAGATATTTCGCTCACACATTTCAGACATATATATGGTGGCGGCCATCTTGTATTTTGACGTGGCGACTCAATTTTCAATAGCGTTCTTCCTTATGCCTTGATACACCCACACACCAGATTATAAGTTGGTACTTCGCTTATTTTTCAAGATATTCCGCTCAAAAGGTTCAGACATACATGGCGGCGGCCATCTTGTATTTTGACGTGGCGACCCAATTTTCAATAGCGTTCTTCCTTATGCCTAGATACACCCACACACCCGAATAGAAGTTGGTACTTCGCTTATTTTTAAAGATATTCCGCTCACAAAGTTCAGACATACATGGCGTCAGACATACAATGCGGCGGCCATCTTGGATTTTGACGTGGGTTGCACCCACACACCAAATTCGAATGCGATCCTTAGCTTACGCACGCACGCATGCACGCACGCACGGACAGACGGACGGACGGACACACGGACGGAGGGGAAAACCATAGTCCCCCTGGTGCGACGGGGGACAACAAAGGTGGCATATGGTATTTTATGCCTCCACCCACGAAGATGGCCAGAGGCATTATGTTTTCATGTTGTCCGTCCATCCGTTCGTATGGGCTAAACCTAGTTTTTCTCAGCAACCATATGTCCGATTGTGACAAAACTTTCAGGGTAGGAGTGACACCCATGCAGAATGTTTTTTATGATCATTGTGTTGTCATATGTCACGTGGTATGGCAGCCATCTTGGATTAAACGCAAATAAAAATAATAATATTTCTTGGAAACCACTGAATGGAAAAAATTGAAACTTGGCACATTGTCAAATACTCCGAATGTGGAACAAAAGCATGATAATGATGACATCATTGGTGAAGTGGTACACCAGCCATAAAGGTTTTAATCGAATGCCTTATCCTAAAAACCTGAAATTGCATGCACATGATCTCTGACTCATTTGTATTGAAATATTAAATTTATGACATCATAGGTCACATGGTTTGGCAGGCATATTGGATTGAAGGAAAATATTAAATAATTATATGTGAAACCGTTTACCCTATCGATGTGAAATTTTGCAAATATCATCGAACACCATTGTTGCATATAATTTGAAAATGATGATGTCGTAGGTCACGTGGTTTGGCAGCCATCTTGGATAGAAACACGAGCCTTGTCCGATCAACATGAACCTTCACAAATGGGGTCACCTCTCCATACATATGCAGAGTGTACATTTTAGACGTCATAGGTCACGTGGTTTGGCAGCAATATTAGCTTGAAAGCTGATATTCAAAAAAAAACATTTCTCCGAAAACCCTTCAGATCGATGTGAAATCTGTCCTGTGGTAAAAATGTGATACTTCAAAATAGCTGAAGGGATTTAAACCAAACTTGTTTATTTTTATGACAGTGAACGAGGGCATCAACCCATTGTCACGGGCAACTACGACGCATATTGGCATATTGGCGACACAGTCGCATTGCTCTAGTTGTCCCCAATCGCACCGCGGAGCGAAAGGGGGACTATGGTTTTTCCCTCCGTCCGTGTGTGCGTCCGTCCGTCCGACTATGGTTTTTCCCTCCGTCCGTGCATGCGTGCGGACGTGCATGCGTGCGTAAGCAAAGTACCAAATTCTAATTTGGTGTGTGGGTGCAACTAGGCATAAGGAAGAACGTTATTGAAAATTGGGTCGCCACGTCAAACGCCAAGATGGCCACCACCATAGATATGTCTGTACCTTGTGAGCGACAAATCTTGAAAAATAAACGAAATACTAACTTCTAATCTGGTGTGTGGGTGTATCTACGCATGAGGAAGAAGGCTCTTGAAAATTGGGTCGCCACGTCAAAATCCAAGATGGCAGCCACCCTATGTATGTCTGAAACTTGTGAGCGAAATATCTTGAAATATAAACCAACTACTAACTTCTAATCTGGTGAGTGGGTGTATCTGCACATGAGCAAAATGCTATTGAAAATTGGGTCGCCACGTCAAAATCTAAGATGGCCACCTTGCATCTTCCACTTTGTCAACTCACATCACTTCACCGGGACCGAGGCGTAACGCTTGTTTTCTAGGAATAGGCTTGATTTGCAGTGATCTAAAGTTACAACCGTCAAAGTGGTTGTTGTCCCCCGTCGCACCGCGGAGCGAAAGGGGGACTATGATTTTCCCCTCCGTCCGTGTGTCCGTTCGTGTGTGCGTGCGGGCGTGCGTGCATGCATGCATAAGCGAAGGACCGAATTCTAATTTGGTGTGTGGGTGCAACCCACGTCAAAATCCAAGATGGCCGCCGCCATGTATGTCTGACGCCATGAATGTCTGAACATTGTGAGCAGAATATCTTGAATAATAAGCGAAGTACCAACTTCTAATCTGGTGTGTTGGTGTATCTAGGCATAAGGAAGAACGCTATTGAAAATTGGGTCGCCACGTCAAAATCCAAGATGGCCGCCGCCATATATATATCTGAACCTAGTGAGCGAAATCTCTTGAAAAATAAACTAACTACTAACTTGTAATCTGGTGTGTGGGTGTATCTACGCATAAGGAAGAACGCTATTGAAAATTGGGTCGCCACGTCAAAATCCAAGATGGCCGCCGCCATGTATGTCTGAACCTTGTGAGCGGAATATTTTGAAAAATAAGCGAAGTACCAACTTCTAATATGGTGTGTGGGTGTATCTACGCATAAGGAAGAACGCTATTGAAAATTGGGTCGCCACGTCAAAATCCCAGATGGCCGCCACCATATGTATGTCTGACCATTGTGAGCGAAATACCTTGAACTAGAACGGGCACTCGGTAGAGCGCATACCTTCGCCGCAGCTACTGTTCTGTACTTGGCATGGGAGTGTAGGGAACAGAACAGTGAACAGTTTGGTGCTGATTTCATGCAAATCGGATAAGAATTGACCGAGTTATGACAAAAAACGCACATTTTGCAAGGTCGTGACCCCCCTGACCTTTGACCCCCAACCGCTAACAAGGGTAATGTCTTCACTGGGTCATGTCGTATATCACAAGATCGGGCATTGAATTCTGAACATTTTGGCATTAGTTGCATGCCAATTGGATAAAAATTGACCGCGCTATGGTAAAAATACGATTTTGACCTTTTCGTGACCTTGACCTTGACCTTTGACCCGATTGCTCCCAAAATCTAATCAAATGTGTCCCGTATAATAACCAATCATCCCACCAAATTTCATGCAATTCGGTTGAATACTTTTTGAGTTATGCGAATAACATACACACACACACACACACAGACATACAAATAAATACACAGCGATCAAAACATAACCTTCCGCTTTTGCGAAGGTAAAAATAAACGAACTACTAACTTCTAATCTGGTGTGTGGGTGTATCTACGCATAAGGAAGAACGCTATTGAATATTGGGTCGCCACGTCAAAATCCAAGATTGCCGCCTTGCGTCTTCCACTTTGTCAATTCACATCACTGCACCGAGGGGGGACCTCGGCGTAACGCTGGTTAATATTGAATTTTCCTGCACTGCTCTTGCCATAGATTGAGGCTAAGACAAACACTACACCAACATCAATCGAATATAGTCTCATTGCAACATACAGAATATCCCCTTTTCAGCATATATTGCGCAAATATTGCGTAGGGTACGCTGAGAGTGAAAGATATGAAGAATGGGCAAAGGAAGGAAAATTGATTTAATGATTTATTAGTCAGTGAATATATAGGTTTTTGGATTCTTAGCTTCAGAAAGCATATTCGTACGTTTATGAGTCCTATCACATCACTATTGAAATGTTGGTAAACTCCAGATAGCTCCCTCGCCCGTACGACTGTTGTTGAAAATTTTGGAGCGTTGCTTTGGAACCGGAGCGATAAAAACTGCTTTACCAAGGACACTATATACTTGATATAGCAAATAAGAGTTGCAGTTTTTCAGCAGAACACAAAGCCGCCATGTGGAAGAAGACCATTCTCACCATCATTGGTTTCCTTCTTGAGAATATCATGAGAATGAGGTGAGTGTTCATTAAATATACTGTGAGAATTGCAAGTTTGCACATGCGCTGATGTTAACACTACTTGTTTCTCTCACCATGGTTATTACAAAATCCTGATGATGGAGAATGTATGAATAATTATTGCACAATTAAAATAGTTCTTAAATAAATAAATGTAATTATGAATTAATTTTTTTTATTCAAGATGTGCAAGATATTATTTCCCACGAGGAAGAGTATTTTTCCCGAGTGATGGGAAAAGCTAGTATAGGATCCCCTTCCCCTCGCTCTTCCCCCCCCCTACCCCCCACTTTCTCTCTCCCCCACTCCCCAGTCTCTCCATTATTTCCTCCCCTACTCTTACACCCCTCTCCCCCACACCCCTCTTCTTCCCCCAATCCCCTCTCCCTCTCATGTCTCCTCTCTCTCCCTTGTCTCCCCTCTCCTTCCCCACACATCTTCACGTATGTTTGAATGGAATATGTAACCATGCCAACGGTTTTTTTTTCAATCATGCAAATCGATGATTACCTTTCCAAAGGTAGATATTCAGGGGAAGGTAGAGAGCAGGGGTTGGAGTTCAATACCGCAAACAGACATTTTGTGGGAGCAAAATACGTTGCAGTGAAAGAAGATGTCGTTGTGTGCAGACATACATGGAAACACTCTGCTGGGACCTGTATCAATGACAGTCGCTACATGGATGGCGATGTTACACACGTATTGCACTAATTTATTAATAAACAAGACTAAATATGAGAGATATGCATAATAAAAGAACACTGTACTGGATTATTTTCAATTTTTTCATCAAGGCTCGTGGAAGAGCAACGATACGGAACAGACAATGACGTTCATGGGAGCAACAAAAGTTGATGCAAAAAGTAGAATCCAAATCCAAAAACATCTTAACCGATGTCCCTGGCCGGTAGTAAAACAAAATCAAAATATGGAGTGAAATACAAATGAAATAATCGAATATATCAGCTTTTAATAAGCATATACGATACAATCATGATGGGTTCACAAAACTCAACAAAACACGGGGGATTATACACACAAAGTTATGGATTATGTCTGATGAATTATTTGCAAGGAGGGAATGGGAAATGCGAACAGGTCGAAATGGGATTTTAACATGAATGGGTCAAAATGTTAGGTGGAATTTTGGCCTGCAAAATAGAATAGAGGATTAAATCAACGGGACAAGCACGATGTCCGAAAGGTATTCACACTCGCTCTAAACCATCTTTTCTGGGTTCGAACCATGACCGGGTTATAGACTGTCATCAGTATTGCACAGGCAGGATGATTCATCAATGTGTGTGCCATCCCTCAGATGGATGTTAAACTGGGTGTCACATCTGCTGGATTTTCACCCCCCCCCCCCCCCCCACTATCCACACCCCACTCTTCCATACCCCCTTCTTCATTCTCGCCCCATCACTCTCCCATCTCTCCTCTGTCCTATATCTCTCCCCTCCCGAACCTCACCCCTCCTCTTCCTCCCTCTCTCTCGCTCTCTCTCTCTCTCCCTCTCTTTCCCTCGGTCCAACACCCCTCCTCGCACCACCTCTCACTCCCGGAATGTAAAGTACAACGACATGTGGTGAGGCTTCGGTCTCCCCCTGCCCTCCTTTCTCCCTCCCCACCCCCTCTCTCTTCCCTCCCCTCTCTCTCTATCCACCAACCCCCTCTCTCTCTCTTTGCCTCACTCCCACCCCCTCCTCGCACCACCCCTACCTCCCGGAGTGTACAGTACAGCGACATTTGTTGAGGCTTTGCTCTCCCACCATATTTTCTCCCTCCCCTATTCCCTCTCCCGTCTTCCCCTGCAATTTCTCTCTCCCCCACCCCTCTCTCTCCCCCACCCCTCTCTCTATCCCCACCCCTCTGTCTCTATCCACCACCCCTCTCTCTCTCTTTCCCTAGCTCCCACTCCCCTCCTTGCACCACCCTCCCTGCCAGAGTGTACAGTATAGTGACATGTGAGGCTTCGCTCACCCCGTCCTTTCTTTCTCCCTCCTCACTCTCTCTTCCCTTCCAGTCTCCCCCATCCCCTCTCTCTCTCTTCCAACTCTTTCCCCTCCCTTCTCCCCTCCCTCCCCCCTTTCCACTTCATCCCTCCTCCTCCTCTCTCCTTCACTTCCCCCACCCCTCCCCTCCTGCTCCCTTCACCACACCACCTTCCCCTCCCCAAATCTCTCACCCCTCACCTCCCCTCCCCCTCCCGATATTTCTCCACCACCTCCTACTCGCCATTCCCCCCGGAGTTTATTGTATAGCGACGTGTGGTGAGGCTTCGCTCTCCCCCCTCTTTTCTCCCTCCCCTCTCTCCCCCCTTTCCCATCTCACCCCTCCCATTTCTTTCTCCCTCAACCCTTTCCCCTCCCCCCCCTATCCCTTCCCCTCTTACCTCTCTACTCCCCTCTCTATTCCCTCCTCTCTTCATATTTACGTCACAAAGTACCTTTGCCTCCGGGTACCTTTGCTAGTGTGTGTGTGTATATATATATATATATATATATATATATATATATATATATATATATATATATATATATACATACACTATATATATATATATGCTTGGCTCGGCTCGCTACGCTCGGCTCACCAAGCGTCGTTACTGAGGAACGGGCTTATTTTAGCTGAGGCTAATGACTGTACCTGAGTTGCTGTGTTGTCATGATTTACACCAATCATAATACAAACAATTACTTTGCACAAATGTATTTGTTGTGTTTGTGATATTACATTTTTATAGGCAATTTCGGTTGAAGATTTAGGTTGAATGTTATTTTTTTCAAGAAATAACCCCTCAGCACACACATAGGGGAGGGGTAGTTGCAGACTGGAAGTTTGGGACGATTACACCTCACCACCACGTAATTCAAAACACCTCACAGCCATAAAACACGTAATGAAAACACCTCACCACCACAAAACTAAAAACACCTCACCACCACGAAATTGAAAACACCTCACAGCCATAAAACACGTAATAAAAATACCTCACCACCACAAAAATAAAAACACCTCACCACCACAAAAATAAAAACACCTCACAGCCATAAAACACTTAATAAAAACACCTCACAGCCATAAAACACGTAATAAAAACACCTCACCACCACAAAATAAAAAACACCTCACAGCCATAAAACACGTAATAAAAACACCTCACAGCCATAAAACACATAATAAAAACACCTCACCTCCACAAAATAAAAAACACCCCACAGCCATAAAACACGTAATAAAAACACCTCACAGCCACGAAATTAAAAACACCTCACAGCCATAAAACACGTAATAAAAACACCTCACAGCCATAAAACACGTAATAAAAACACCCCACAGCCATAAAACACGTAATAAAAACACCTCACCACCACAAAATTAAAAACACCTCACAGCCATAAAACACGTAATAAAAACACCTCACAGCCATAAAACACGTAATAAAAACACCTCACCTCCACAAAATTAAAAACACCTCACAGCCATAAAACACATAATAAAAACACCTCACCACCACGAAATTAAAAACACCTCACCGCCATAAAACACGTAATAAAAACACCTCACCACCACAAAATTAAAAACACCTCACCGCCATAAAAAATGTAATAAAAACACCTCACAGCCATAAAACACGTAATAAAAACACCTCACCACCACAAAATTAAAAACACCTCACCGCCATAAAACACGTAATAAAAACACCTCACCACCACAAAATTAAAAACACCTCACCGCCATAAAACACATAATCAAAACACCTCACCGCCATAAAACACGTAATAAAAACACCTCACCACCACAAAATTAAAAACACCTCACCGCCATAAAACACATAATAAAAACACCTCACCACCACGAAATTAAAAACACCTCACAGCCATAAAACACGTAATAAAAACACCTCACCACCACGAAATTAAAAACACCTCACAGCCATAAAACACGTAATAAAAACACCCCACAGCCATAAAACACGTAATAAACACACACCACCACAAAATTAAAAACACCTCACAGCCATAAAACACGTAATAAAAACACCTCACCACCACAAAATTAAAAACACCTCACAGCCATAAAACACATAATAAAAACACCTCACAGCCATAAAACACGTAATAAAAACACCTCACTACCACGAAATTAAAAACACCTCACAGCCATAAAACACGTAATAAAAACACCTCACTACCACGAAATTGAAAACACTTCATAGCCATCAAACACGTAATAAAAATACCTCACCACCACGAAATTAAAAACACCTCACAGCCATAAAACACGTAATATAAACACCTCACAGCCATAAAACACGTAATAAAAACACCTCACAGCCATAAAACACGTAATAAAAACACCTCACCACCACGAAATTAAAAACACCTCACAGCCATAAAACACGTAATAAAAACACCTCACCACCACGAAATTAAAAACACCTCACAGCCATAAAACACGTAATAAAAACACCCCACAGCCATAAAACACGTAATAAACACACACCACCACAAAATTAAAAACACCTCACAGCCATAAAACACGTAATAAAAACACCTCACCACCACAAAATTAAAAACACCTCACCGCCATAAAACACGTAATAAAAACACCTCACCACCACAAAATTAAAAACACCTCACCGCCATAAAACACATAATCAAAACACCTCACCGCCATAAAACACGTAATAAAAACACCTCACCACCACAAAATTAAAAACACCTCACCGCCATAAAACACATAATAAAAACACCTCACCACCACGAAATTAAAAACACCTCACAGCCATAAAACACGTAATAAAAACACCTCACCACCACGAAATTAAAAACACCTCACAGCCATAAAACACGTAATAAAAACACCCCACAGCCATAAAACACGTAATAAACACACACCACCACAAAATTAAAAACACCTCACAGCCATAAAACACGTAATAAAAACACCTCACCACCACAAAATTAAAAACACCTCACAGCCATAAAACACATAATAAAAACACCTCACAGCCATAAAACACGTAATAAAAACACCTCACTACCACGAAATTAAAAACACCTCACAGCCATAAAACACGTAATAAAAACACCTCACTACCACGAAATTGAAAACACTTCATAGCCATCAAACACGTAATAAAAATACCTCACCACCACGAAATTAAAAACACCTCACAGCCATAAAACACGTAATATAAACACCTCACAGCCATAAAACACGTAATAAAAACACCTCACAGCCATAAAACACGTAATAAAAACACCTCACAGCCATAAAACACGTAATAAAAACACAACACCACAAAATTAAAAACACCTCACAGCCATAAAACACGTAATAAAACACCTCACAGCCACGAAATTAAAAACACCTCAACACCATGTCATTTAAAAACACCTCACCACCAAGTAATTCAAAACCCCTCACCACCACGTAATTCAAAACACCTCATCACCAACTAATTCAAAACACCTCACCACCACATAATTAAAAACACCTCACCACCACGTAATTATAAATACCTCACCACCACGTAATTCAAAACACCTCACCACCATGTGATTTAAAAACACCTCACCACCATGTGATTTAAAAACACCTCACCACCACGTCATTTAAAAACACCTCAACACCACATAATTCAAAATACCTCACCACCACGTGATTCAAAACCACCACAACGTTATTAAAAACACTTCACAACCACGGAAACAAAAGTTTGAGGGAGTCGTTAAGTGACAACACAGACACTGCCCAGATGTGTAGATATATAGATAAATGACTGTACCCGAGTTGCCGTTTTGTCATGGTTTAAACCAATCATAATTCAAACAATTATTTTGCACAAATGTATTTGTAATATACGTGATATCACATTTTATAAACATTTGAAGTTGAAAAAAAAAATTCCCCAAAAAATTCCAAAAAAACAACAACAAAAATTGGAAATTTTTCAAAAAAAAATACCCTTAGGACATACCGACGGGAGAGATTATGTGCATACCAGAAGTTTGCTACGTTTGAGAAAGTAGTTCAGTGACAACACAGGGCAGATGCTGCACAGATATATATATATATATATATATATATATATATATATATATATATATATATATATATATATATATATATATATATATATTGTTACGGATCTCCGACGTCGGCTCTCCCCTTATCGAGAGGGAGTTAATCCCCATGTCCTTTATCTGGCCGACGTGATCCTGGGGGTTATAACGTCCTCCCCGGGCAGCGTTAGGTAGGGTTTTTAGGACTAGGGATTCGCTATTACCTAAGTACTAACGCTGACCGGAAACGAGGGAATAACTCCCGCCCAAATCACGGATATTGATAGAATATGCCGAGTGGACAGCAATCCGCGATCCAAGCTGTTAACCACTGACTAGACCCGATTATAGCGGTTCCGAATCGTGCCACGCTTACCCAATTGAGAAAAGACTAGGACGATCGGATTAGGAAGAATGCAGGAAGAACAAGGCAATTTATTCACAATGTACAAAGAAGAGGAAACAAAAGAATGTACAAGGAAGAGGAAGAAAAAGGACACAGGGCAGCCTTAATAACAGTCTTATTCTATTCCCTGGACCTGGGCACGATCACTCTCAGATTCGGTCTCAGACGTAGACTCACACGGGGATGTAGAAGGTAGGGTGGAAAGTCTGGCGATGGTGTTCAGGCTCCGGTCCAGCTCCGGTCCTCGACCCGTACCAGGCGATGATGGTGGACGGCAGACAGCTCTCTGCATAGCGTAGGCGCGAGCGGACAATTATACAGGGGAAGGTTGGTAAACTGGCGGTTATACGAAGCGCTTTTCACACACATCCTTCCAAAGCAGCCGCCTCAATCAAGGCTCATAACACGAGTTCTTGCAATAAGTCGTTGTAACACCGTTCTTTAGCGCGCTCTCCAATGAGTCCTTTTACCATCTCCTCTCCACTCTCTCTTGGCGCGAGTCCTCTCAACAATGCGCTCGCCCCTCAAGTCCTCTCAACCACGATAAGTTCTTTCGACTCCTCATATAACGAGTGCAGTTGCATCAGTCCTCTCCGCACAGTCCTATGTAATGAGCACTGCTGCGTAAGTCCTCTCCAGCACTAGCTCCCTCTGTCAGTCCTCTCCACCACGAGAAGTTCTCTCGAGTCCTTTAGGTCAACCTCTTATAATGATTGCAGTTGCGTCAGTCCTCTCTGCACAGTCCTCTCAACAACTCGCTCGCCCCCTCAAGTCCTCTCGAGGGCTTTGTGTCCGCGCTTTTATAAGCCAAGCCAGCGAACGCTCTGGAAGCCCCAACCACACCCGGTCAGGCGATCTCACCTCAGCCCTGGTTGTTGGCTGGTGATGGCTTACCGGCTCCGCCTTGATGGCTGTTTGACGTGGCCGCACCTCCATCCTTGCGCTCCACCCCCCTTTTCGGGCCTCACCTCGTGGCTTTTGGGCTGGGTCGAGCGAGCCCAAGGGCAGCGAAGGCTGCTGGCCATGGAGCGTAACAAATTGGGAGGGCCGATGGGGCATAGACTGGAGAGTGCTTAATGGCGTCGCTTGGAGGGAGGCTGCCAAAATGAACGAAAGGGGCCTACTCTTATTTGTTTTACGCAACGCAGATGCAACTATTGGGAATGGCCTTATCTAAACACATACTATGAAATAACTGACATCTTATGGTGACCTACGTGTTGCTTGTGGCCTATCTATGGGGTGCAACCTTCAACCTTTAATGATGTTTTATTTACAAGTGTGGGTTCTCAAAACCACAACATTATATATATATATATATATATATATATATATATATATATATATATATACATATATATATATATATATATATATATATTGTTGTGGTTCTCTACACTGCCCTTCTTCCCTTTACCAAGAGGGGATTAATCCCCTTGTCTTTCTGGGCTTGGCGGAACCGAGGCTTGCAACGTCCCTTCCGGACAAACGCGGAGTAGGGTCTCGGGACCACTTCTCGCTCGTACCTAATTCCCCGCGCTGCCCTGGAAGCGAGGAAACAAGCCTCGCACGAACCACGTGTGGTTTGATTATGCCAAGCGGATTGAGTACCACGTGGTCCATGCAATTTTAATTAGTGGAACCCAATTTGAGCGATCCTATTTGTGCCACGCTTAGCCAATCGAAGAAACCACAGGAACGGTCGAATGGCAGAAAGGAAGAACATAGGTTTAATATTTCCCACACGTATTTACAATGATCAGGGATGCAGAGACACAGAGCAGCCTTAAGCAGTCTTAACCCCAAATCCAGACAACGGGCCCGCCTCACACTCACACAGGGAATTGCAGATGGGTAGATGTTCCCCAACGCGTCGACGTGGTCGTCAAGAGACGGTCCCCATCCGGCTCTCCACGGCCCCAGCACGTCCCGCAAAGATGGTAGCAGGCGATGGCAGGAACCCATAGCGCGTCTCCCGAACAAGGCAGATAATGAGGTGGAACGGCAAAGGGCGGGACTTTCAGCGTGGCTGGCGATTACTCAGCCGTTTTCACTCGCATGACTTAAATGCGCTGTATATTGGTTCATGCGCGTCTGGCTGCGCCCGCGTATCTGTACAGCTCTCGGATGCTGACAACTCCTCTTCCTCGATCCTCTGAGCTGGTTGGTCAGTGCGCGCAAGTTCGTTGCTCATCAAGTCCCTTAGGCAGCAGTCCTTTCGTGCAAGTCCTTTGTTCATCAGCTTTCCCGCGCTAGTCCTCTCTACTGTTGCATGCACGCCAGTCCTCACTTCAGTCCTCTGCTTCAGTCCTCTTTACTGTTGTGTGCGTGCCAGTCCTTTCGTGCAAGTCCCTTGCTTCAGTCCTCTTTACTGTTGCGTGCGTGCCAGTCCATTCGTGCAAGTTTCTTGCTTCAGTCCTCTCGAGGGCTTTGCACAGCGGGTTTTATAGCTACGCCCCCCGAACCTTCTGGATCCCTCTCGAACCCTCTCACCACGCCCTGTGATGCCATGCCGCCGCCACCACCTCTGAGCTCTGATTGGCGGCTCGTGCTTACCATCAGCGCTTCTGCCACTCCGCCTCGGTCCTCCTGACATTCCTAGCCTGCCTCGTGTTAACTCGCCCAAAATGAACCCAACATTGGCGCAAAAGGGCATGAGGCTACAGACGCGGGATTGTCGGTGACAGTAGGTCCTATTCTCTTGGCTCTACTCAATGCAGAACTAACAATGGAAAAGGACTAAGCTTACAAATACTAAGACATAACTATACTATCGCGAGGCTACATGTTGCTTGTGTGACTAACTATGAGGGGCAAATTTCAACCTTTATTAGACTCACTGTACAAACTCAAAACCGCAACACTGCCCCCCTCCCTCGTCAGACTCGTCCCCGAGTCGAACCTACAAAAACTGGAACGACCGGTTTTGAGAAAGATCTGGGACTAACTTTTAATTACGTGTGACATACAGATGTGGTTCCCCCTAACATTTATTCTAACTCATGTATGTGACAGTTTTACAACACTAAATATGTCCCACCTACTGCGTTGAGTAGCTACTCTAACAGAATCATGCCCACAATTAACCGAATTGCGGAATTATTTTCAAACTAAACATAAAGGCGGTGGGCAGCATTTTTATATATAAGCACAAAACCTAACCTTATTTACAATTCTATGACCCAGGACCTGTCCTTTTTGGAAAGAAGAATGGAGGGGAGAGAAAGCACAGCAATGCACAAAAACACATTCAAAAGTCACATTTCATTTGCTGTTGGTGTCTGGCATCTTCTATCTTCGGTGTGCACATATTGAACCGGCAAGCCCCTGGACCGGCATACAGGCCATTCCTGCTCTTCGGGGCTTAATAAGCTTACAATCTTCTCGGCCCTAGCACACAAAAATAAAAAAATGCACAACAAGTGTGTTCGTTTATTTGCCAGCATGGCCAACCCTATGTGATCCGACTGCGTGACATTGATGCCACTCAAAACAAGTGGTCCGAAGATGCAAGGTGAGTTTGCAGCAAAGTGCTGCACAGCAGAAGTGTAAGGCCACAAAACTTGTGGTCCATAAGTGTAATGTGATAATGTGCAGCAAAGTGTTTGTGGCAAAGTGCTGCACAGGTGCAGCAAAGTTACAATAAAGGATACGGCAGCAAAGTGCTGCGCAGTTCGTCTGCACCGATGTAACAAAGTGCAGCGGGGGTGCTGCACAGGTGCAGCTGCACAGGAATGCTGCACAGTTCCACCTCCAAAATGGTCCTGGGGTGGGGGGAGAGACACAGCACCACCAGCAAAGCAGAAAGGGCACAGAGGTACACAGCAATACAAGGTAATGCAGCATGAGGGGCGCGGAAGAGCGAGCAGAGCAAGCTCGTCCCTAACCGTTCGTGCCCCCTAACGTCATCTTACACTACCCTTGCCCTTCCCTGTATTTACAAATTCAAATTCGTCTCTACGTCTTGTCTCCCATATCCCCCTCAACTTCAAATTCGTCTCCCAATCCCTCCCAGGAAGGAAGGAATGGAACAAACACAATGTCTCATCATGTCATGATGCGTCTTACTCACTCAACAGGTTACTTGGTCTTGGTGCGGAGCTTCGTTCTCCTTGGTGAATGGATGTGGATGGCGGGAAGGGAATTCTCTCATTCTAAATACACTACTTACATTAACCCATTTACACTACCCGGGGTCATACCCTGCCAATCGGCCATCTTTAAACTATGTGGTTCTAAAAACCAAATTTCCCATTGACCACCCTGTGATGCCATCCGAATTTGGGTCTCACTCCCCAATTTTTCACACTGTGCCCTTGCACAATTTCGGGGCTGGGTCGTGTGGCTCCACTAGCAGGTCTACCTACCTGCGCACCTCCACCACTGAAGTCGCCACCCGAACTTACCTACTCCTGCGACTACCTAAACTGGGGAAGGCCCCTCCTGGCACTTTACCCCTCTGATGACCTCTTTGGCATTGGGCTACCCGGGTCCTTCCCTTGGATCCTCGGGCCCCACTGAACAACTCACCACTACTCTAACTGGCTCCCAGAGCCTACCTGCGGCCTCACCTGGCCGACAAACTACCAGTGGCAGAGTGCCCCAATAACCATACGCACCAATTAAACCACACGCCCAGCCATGTCACTGACTCATGCACCCAACCAAAGCACTACTTGCCACTTCCCGCACCACAGGTGTCAATATCCAAAATTTACCTGAGCCCTCTTCCTGCCTTTACACTACCCCCGCCCGGGCATTCGTGAATGGGTCCATCTCCCCCCATTCACTCCTTCGCACCATGCATTCCACACTTTTTATTCCCACACCAGGGCATTCCACACCACTTATTCTCACACCTTTTGGGCTCTCATACCAAATCTCTTGCACACCTTTTGTGCTTTCACACCTTTTTCCACGAACCCCTCAAACACAGTTGCTTTTATCTCAACACAATTCCTCACCAAGCACACAGCATCATCTATCGAACTGCTTTTCCCCTAAAACTTGTGCTTCCCCGTCATACAATTACACTATGCACTCCCCTCGTTATTAACATCCACCTAATCTCTTTACGTCCCCTCTACAGTACAAATGTCTCTATTTAAATCTTTTGTCCTCTACTGTCCTCTAATTTCTGAACAATTATCCTAGCCCTCCCTTGGCTAGCTTCGGTGCCCAATGGAGGTAACCATTGCTGGCCCCCCTTGTGCCTAACACTGCCATCCCCCTAATCTAATGCCCATGAGCCCGGTGTGAGGAATGGTAAAACCACCATTCCTCCACGCCGGTACCATTCCCCAACACTATTGCTATTTGTCCATTCCACTTGAGCCTCTCCGTGTGGAAATACATCGTCATTACGGCTCGACCTCGGGAGGCCGAGCGATGCGTGCAGGTGGTTGGTCTACTGTCGGTTGGGTCTGTCCGGCATTTTCGATCCAGGGGAGGAGGCATGGAAGGGCCTTCAGAGCTCCATCCCTGCACGGTGCCTTGCGGTCCCACGCACAATGGCCCAACTGCCAACAGTCGGAGCACCGCACCCGCCAGGGGCGCGCGGCTCCGAACTCTCCTACCTCCCCTTGAACCTTTCCGTTTTCCTCTTTCACCGCGGCATGGCACCGACCATACAGGGCGGGGTCCGGCACGAATCGTGCATGGCGGTCCTTGTGAGACCGCCGTGGCACCGATCCCCGCTGATCCCCGCTGCACACAAAGCACACACTCACCAAGGGCTCACGTCGGCTATTCTTCACGCTAAATGCTACACCGGTCTGTGTCGATGCTTGAGCCGCGTTCTCACCACACGTGACCCATTCCACACATGTTGCTTGTGTGACTAACTATGAGAGGCAAATTTTAAACTTTATTAGACTCACTGTACAAACTCAAAACCGCAACAATATATATATATATATATATATATATATATATATATATGTATGTATATATATATGTATGTATATATATATATATATATATATATATTGTTGCGGATCTCCCGAAGCCCATTCCACGTTACAAAGGGGGGATTAAACACCTTTTTCGCCCTGGGTCTTCGTGTCTATGGGGCCGAATCGCCACTTCCGGAGCAAGCGTGAAAAAGGGTATCGGGTCGAAGCCGCAAGTACTGTTAACCCACGCTGCCACGAAAGCGGGGACCGGACCTCGCACGAGCCATGCTTAATCGAGTTTTCGCCCGAGCGGTATGCGTATCACGTGACTCGTGCCGTTACTGTTATGGAACCCGATACGAGCGGTTCTATTCGTACCATGCAAGGCCAATTAATGGAAGGGATGGGAATGGTCAAATCAGAGGAAGAACACAATTTATTTACACAATGTACAATGATTCGCAGAGACACGGAGCATGCACTTAAACAATGTTAACTTATTCCCAGACACAGGGCCCACTCACGCACACGGGGAGAAGAAGAGAAGAAGTTCGCGCGCCAAATGCGCTTCACCGTCGGTCGCTCCGGGACAGCTCGCTCGGCGTGGCCCTCTGGCAGTCACGGCATGTATGCAGGAAAATGCAGGCAGGGAGGAGATCGCGCGTCTGTGGCCCGGAATGGGTCGTTCTCTCAAGCGCGATTAATACAGCGCAGAGCGCAGGGCACGTTCGTGTACAAAGAGGATAACAGGCAGTTGTTCCGGGGCTGGGTGATTGACAGACTCACTCAAGCATCAACTCAGGCGAACTCCGAACTGTGCACATGACTCAACTCATCTGAGAACTCCAACTCATGGGCTGCGCAACTCTCATCTCCGTCTGAGGTGGGGGGCTCGGAGCAGGCTTTTATGGCTCCGCCCCAGCCTTACTCGAATGTTCAAAGCCCCACCTCTCATCGCCGTCGTTAGCCACTCCCCGCGAGCTCTGATTGGCGGCTCGTGCTTACCGGCCACTCCCCCTGCAGCTCCTCCCTTCGGCCTTGCCAGACTTGTTGAAGGCCTACCACGTGGCATTCCAGCGCCAAAAGACCGCCCTACTCATGGGCCTGCTCAACGCAAAACTAACACATGAAAGGATTACGCTTACATTTACTAAGAAATAACTGAACTATCGCGAGGCTATATGTTGTGGTGCATCTACCTACGAGGGGGATGATCCTTTATTCCAAAACCGTAACACTACACCCCTCTCTCACCAGACACGCCCCGAGTCGAACACACCAATAGAACGACTGGTAGCGCCTGACATGCAAAATTAATATTACATTTAAATGTGAGACATAGGTGTGGTTCCCCCTAGCATTTACTCTGACCCACGTGTGCGACAGTTTTAGCACTAGATATGTCCCTCCTATTGCATTGAGCAGCTATCTAACAGTTTCACACCCACAACTGCCCGAGTATTTCCAGAATTTCAAACTAAACACATAGCCGGTGGGCACATTCTTATATTTACAAGCACACAACTTAACTGTATTTACAATGCTATGACCCAGGACCTGTTATTTTTGGAAGAGAAGATTGGAGGGGAGAGAAAACACAACAAAACACTCATAAATGGCACTTTCTGCTTGCATCTTGCTTCTTGCTTCTTCTATGTGCGTCTAACAAACCGGCTGGCCCCCTGACCGCCATACAGGCCATTTGAAGCATCAGGGCCATCTAAACTTGCAGAACTTCTCTATCCCTAGCACACAATAATAAAAATGCTTTTATTTGGCCAGCAGGGCCACTCTCACATGGTCCAACTGCGTGGCCTCAGTGCCACTCAACAAGTGGTCCGAAGGTGCAAGGTGAGATGCAGCAAGATGCTGCACAGCAGAGGTGCAAGGCCACAAGGCTTGTGGTCCATAATGAGTGACAAGGTGCAGCAAGGTGGTTTGTGGCAGCAAAGTGCTGCACAGGTCAGCTGCACAGGTGCAACAAGGACATGGCAGCAAGGTGCTGCACAATTTGGCTGCCCATGTGGAACAAGGACAGGGCAGCAAGGTGCAGAAGGGAAGCTGCACAGGTCGATGGTGCTGCACAGTTCGGCCTCCAAAATTGTCCTGGGGCAGGGAGGAAGACAAGGCACAACAAGCAAGCGGAAAAGATGCAATGGCACACAGAAAAACAAGGCGGTGCGGCACGAGGGACGCGGAAGAGTGAGCAGAGCAAACTCGTCCCTAGCCGTCCGTACCCCCACCATTGGCGACACCACCCTAGCCCCCCTTGTATTCACAATCCGTCACTACGTCTTGTCTCCCATATCCCCTTCTAATTCCGAATTCATCTCCCAATCCCTCCCAGGAAGGAAGGGATGGAACAAACACAATGTCTCATCACATCATGATGCATCTCACTACTCAAATCAGCCTACAGAGCCTCGGTGTGGAGCTCGTCCTCCTTGGTGAATGGCCGTGGATGGGGCGAAGGGATTTCTCATCCTAACTACTCTTGTAACGTTAACTCTTGTTAACTACCTGGGGTCGTACCCTGCCAATCGGCCTCTTTAAACTATGTGGTTCTAAGAACCCGAATTCCCATTGCCCACACTGTGGTGCCCTCCAAATTTGGGTCTCACTCCCGCAAATTTTCACTCGTGCCCTCACACAATTTTGGGGCTGGGTCGTGTGGCCCTACAAGCAGGTCTAATTATCTGTGCACCTCCGCCACTGAAGCCGCCACCCGAGCTTACCTGCTCCTCACGACTACCTAACTGGAGAAGGCCCTCCCTGGCACTTACCCCCTCTATGCCCACCTTGGCATCGGGCATCCCGGGTCCTCTCCCGAGATCCTCGGGCCCCACTCACGACTAAGCTACCCCTGCTCCCAGAGCCTACCTGCGGCCTCACCTGGCCGACAAACTACCAGTGGCGGAGTGCCCCAATAACCATACGCACTAAGTAAGCCACACACCCAGCCATTCCACAGACTCATGCACCCTACAAAGCACTTCTTGCTACTACCCGCACCACAGGTGTCAATATTCATACAATTTACCTATGCCCCCGACCTGGCTTTACACTACCCAACCCGGGCTTTCGTGAATGGGTTCCACTCCCCCCATTCAATCCTTCGCACCATGCATTCCACACCACTGATTCCACACCAATTACTTCCTCACACCAAATATCTTGCACACCATTTTCCTCACACACCTTTTGTGCTCACACACCTCAACACAATTCCTCAAACACTACTACACAACTCCATTTGTTCTCAAACACAATTCCTCAAACACACAGCATCATCTATCTAACTAAGTTCCCCTAAAACTCGTGTTTCCCCATCGTCCCTTTAAACTATGCACACCCTTTTCTTTATCATCCACCTAAACTCTCTACGCCCCCTCTAGAGTCCAGGTGTCCCTACTTAAATCTTGTCTCTACTGTCTTCTAGATCCCTAACAATTATCCTAGCCCTCCCTCGGCTAGCTTCGGTGCCCTATGGAGGCAACCATTGCTGGCACCTCCATGTGCCTAACACTGCCATCCCCCTACGCTAATGCTCATGCCCCACCCCCCCCCCCCCCCGGTAGGAGGAATGGTGACACTACCATTCCCCCCACATGTGGTACCCTACTCTCCAGTCCTCTACACTACGAGCCCCCCTCTGTGGAGGTACGTTGTCACAGCTCGGCCTCGAAGGGCCGAGCAATCCATGTGGGTGGTTGGTCGCCTGTATGTGGTGTCCGTCCGGCATTTTCGATCCATGGGAGGAGGGATGGATGGACCGAGGTGCCAGGCTCCATCCCTGCGTGGGGCCTCACGGCCCCAAGCACGATGACCCAACCGGCCACGGTCGGAGCACCGCACCCGCCAAGGTGCGTAGCTCCGAAAACTCCTACCTCCCCTTGAACCTCGCCGATCGCCTTTGCCACCACGGCACGGCACCAACCATACAGTGCGGGGGCCGGGGGCACGAATTGTGCATGCCGGTCCTTGTGAGACCGATGCGGCACCGATCCCCTCTGGTCCCTGCCGCACACAACTCACCATCACACGCCCTTTTTCCACACCCCCAGGTGCACACTCTCGCTCATACTCTGGTGTGCATTCTCGCTCACACTCCGTAACACACTCTTTTCCTGCACACTCCAGTGCACACTCGCTCTCCACACACTCGGGCCTCGCACACTCTGGTGCACACTCGTCTATCACACACTCGGCCCTCGCACACTCCAGTGCACACTCTCTCTCCACACTCTCGGGTACGCACTCTCTCTCATACTCCGTGCCACCCTCACTCGTACACCGCACAATGGGCCCATCGCGAACGCCCGGGTCTCGCCTTTCTCCCAAGCGCGCCGAACACCCGTTCGCTCCAAACACATTCGCGCCATTTTCGCTACTCACCTCGGAGCCCTCCTTCTCCGCCAGCACCTGCAAACTTTTTATTGAGTTAGCAAGCCTGGCATCACGGTGCAAACACAGACTTTGTTCACATTCCATCTTTTTCTCCCGTGATTTGCTCTCTGTTTCTCCCTTCTCTTCAGCCCCAATTGTTTCTTCTTTTTCTAGCTCGACGATCGTCGGCGCCCCTAAAATTTCTTTTTTCAATTCGACCTTCCTCGGCGCCCCTGCAATTTTATTTTCCAACGCGACGATCATCGGCCCCTCTACACCCCGTGTCGCGACCCTCATTGCCCCAATCAACTTGGCTGTCCTCTGCTCTACCTCGCTCTCCATGCGCTCTCCGCACCGCTTCACCTCGCCACGTACCACCGCAACTTCCTCGCTCAACCTGCGCCAAATGTCCTCCCCCATTTTAAAAATTTCTTTCTTCGATGCTGCCCTCATCCTTTCCATTTCGCACCTGGCTTCGTCCC
The DNA here is from genome assembly GCF_964187855.1 of Myxine glutinosa. Classification (NCBI taxonomy): domain Eukaryota; kingdom Metazoa; phylum Chordata; class Myxini; order Myxiniformes; family Myxinidae; genus Myxine; species Myxine glutinosa. Next base: position 263,654,565 of record NC_136261.1, on the reverse strand, counting down.
TCTGAGTGTCCATTTTGCTTGACAACCAATTTTTCATTTTTCCCAATTCCCGGGTGGATTTGTCCCCCAATTCTTTCAATTCCCGGGTGGATTTGTCCCCGATTTCTTTCATGTTATCATTCACTCTATCAAAGCTCCCCGTGAGTTGTACCATGAAAAGGCCCCAGTCCATTGGCACTGTGGGCCCGGCTCTCGCCGCCACGTGCGAGGCGCCGCCATTTCCTACCCCTGCTGCCACCCCCTCTTCGGCTTCCTCCACTACCAACTCCTCCTGTTGGTCCTGGGTCATTAGTTCTTCTTCTTCTACCACCACCGGCATTTGACTGTCTTGGCCAGCCATGGTACGAATTTAATTTTGGTTTTAAATATTAAATTTCGTACGCTCGTAATTTTGAGTGCATGAAGCGCACTCTAGGTCCAATTATCCCACTCCTGACACCAATTTGTTGCGGATCTTCCGAAGCCCGTTCCACGTTACAAAGGGGGGGATTAAACCCCTTTTTCACCCTGGGTCTTCGTGTCCACGAGGCCGAATCACCACCTCCGGAGCAAGCGTGAAAAAGGGTATCGGGTCGACGCCACAGTCGCCACACGCACCTTTAACCCACGCTGCCACGAAATCGGGGACCGACCTCACACGAGCCACGCTTAATCGAGTACACCCCAGCGGTATGCGTATCACGTGACTCGTGCCGTTACTGTTACGGAACCCGATTCGTGCAGTTCTATTCATACCATGCGAGGCCAATTAATGGAAGGGACGGGAATGGTCAAATCAGAGGAAGAACACAATTTATTTACACAATGTACAATGATTCGCAGAGACACAGAGCAGGCACTTAAACAATGTTAACTAATCCCCAGACACAGGGCCCACTCAGGCACACGGGGAGAAGAAGAGAAGAAGTTCGCCGCTTCGCCGTCAGTCGCTCCGGGACAGCTCGCTCGGCGTGGCCCTCTGGTGGTCACGGCACGTATGCAGGAAAATGCAGGCAGGGAGGACACCAACTGTTCCCACTCCCCAACACCAATTGTTACGGAAACGGGGACGGCGCTCCCCTGACCAAAGGGGGGGGGGGGTTCATCCCCCTTGTATTTTGCACTGGCCATCTCCGACCCTGAAGCTACCCCGCTCCCCTGTGGGGTGGGATTGGCCAAGGTGATTGGTCAAGGGATTCTCATACACCTCCGCCAATCCCTCCACAAAGCAGGTGGGTAACTCCACTCGAATCCCGGACAAGATGGAGGTTGCCGAGCTGTTCAGCAATCCGAAATCCGAGCCATTAACAACACTAACCCGATTCTGAGCGGTTCTGCCAAATTGTGCCACGTATATTCAATAGGGGACAGGACGAAAGCGATCGGATGAGAAAGAAGGAACCAAAGGTAAGAAGGAACAGATATTTATTATTATTTACACCAACAAAGAAACCAAAGGAGAAGGAAAGAAACGAAAGTAATGTACAGAAGAAGAAGAAGACACAGTGCAATCCTTAGCTTATACAGTCTTACTTACTCCCAGGGACAGGACAACACAAACAGACTCACACGAATGGGGAATTGCAGGTTGGATTGGCTGGAGGGAGAAGAAGGTGGGACCACAGGGCTGGAGGGATGACGTTCGATCCCATACAGGACGGCAGGGCTGGAGGCGAGCGGCCGCCGACTCTCCGTGCTCGGGTCCACACAGCAAGGTTTGCTTGAAGCAGCACGTCAGAGCTGCACGCGGCTGGGGGCTGTTTGAAGCAGCGTCCCTCCTCTCGCTCGTACCTCTCGCAAGCGCCTTCCTCCTCAGAACCCAACTCGGTCAATGCACCTCCCTCCACGTATCTCTCAGTGCGTGCTCCCTCACTCATCTGCATAAGCAGTCCCTCTGTCACCCTTTTATTGCCCTTCCCGAGATCAAGCCGCGGGCTAAGAGGGCACGCCTACCGGGTCGCTCTCCGCAGTGCCGATTGGTGGGCACGGGCTCTTCCCAGCTCCGCCCATGATGACGAGGGGCGGGCAACGCCCTTCTTCTCCGAGCTGACCACGCCGTAATGGAGGCGAATGCTGTTGGAAATGTAGGCAACGCTGCTGGCAATGTAGTTTCGGGGCTATTGTAAAGGGGATCTATCTTATTTGATTTCATGCAACGTAAGATCGACTAGTGGGAACATAGCCTTAACTGAAACACAGACTAATGGAATAACTATTGAGAAGGTCCTATGGTGGCCTACGTGGGGTGCATGGACTAACTAAGGTGCACTCATTTCAATTAACAGCCAATTAAAGGGGAAATGTATACAGGGGTTATTTATAAGGGATTTGTAATACTAAATTTGATAAAGTGAAGGTTCTAAAAACTGCAACACAGCACCCTCATTCCTCACGGGACGTCCCGGCCCAAAACCTTTAACTTAATGTGACACTCAGGTGTAGTTCCCTCTACAATTAACCTGACTCTGAGTGTGACAGTTTTAAAACACCAATAAATATGTCCCCCTATTATGTTGCACCCTACCTAACAGATTCACACCCACAACTAACTGAATTGCGGGTTTAATTTTCAAACTACACATGAACGGTGGGGAGCATTATTTACAAGTGACTTATTTGATGATTTACAAAACGCAACCCAGGACCTATCATTTTTCTTTTTAGGAAACAAAAAGAATCCTGTGGGAGGGAGGAGGCAGCATGCACTGCATCGACGCACCAGCACCAATAAACACCAAAGCACCAAAATGCACAGTCATGCACCATCCAGTGCGACATTGCACAACACAATAAAAAAAAACAACTGGTGGTCTTGTCCTTGCTCTGTTGCTCCCTCTGCTGGCTGTTGTCTCTTCCTGATGTTGTCTCTTTCTTGCTCTTCTTTGCTTGCGGCCTATTTGCAATAATCACAATAAAAACAGCACAGAACGTGTCCCATGTGTTTATTTATGGCCAACAGGGGCCGACTATGGTGGTCCACCTGTAGGTTGGTGCCACCTCACCGAGGTCCGCAAGCAAGATCTTTCTCTGGCCAACCTGGCCGGTCCCAGCAGAGGGGCCATGCCACAAAATGGGTGGTCCATAAATGGTGCTCCGCCACAGTACTGTGGTCCATATGGTGGTGCATGGATGCAGGCAGCTGGTTGCGGGGATTCGGGCACACAATTGCGGGCTCCCGCACGTTCCCCCTCAGTGCCCAGAGAGCACGGTCCATGGGTGGGGAAGGAAGACAAAGCGGCAGCGTTAGCGAGGGGTAAGGTCACAAGGGTACACATCCATCAAGGTAATGCAGAGCGAGGTGCGCACAAAGAGCGAATTGAGAAAGCTCGTTCCTAACGTACGCCACCCCCCCTGTCACCTACTCTACCCTTGCCCTTACCCCATATTTACAATAATTTACAATTCGTCTCTAGCATCACGTCTTCCCCATATCTCCCCTAATTCCAAATTCGTTACCACAATCCCTCTAACCAAATTTGCCATCACCCAATTCGCCATCAATCCTCATAAGGAGGGAGAGATGGACCATTAAGCACAATGTCACACCCACGTCATGATGCATCTCACCTTTCCAAAACATTTGCACAAAAATAAACAAAACAACCATGGCATGGTGTGGAGCACCGTCGTCACCTCAGGTGAGTGGGTGCAGATGGTGCGAGGAGATTCTTAATCCTAACTACTTCCTAAATGACATTAACACACTTTACACTACCCGGGGTCTTTCCCTGCCAAACCATTGGCCGTCTTACTCTATGCGGTTCTAAAAACTAAACTCCCATTGACCATCTGTGGCGCTCACCAATTTGGGGTCTCACTCCCCCGATTCAACTCCCTGTGCCTTCGCACAATTTCTGGGCTAAGTCGTGTGGCTCCCCTAACATGTCTACCTACCTGTGCGCCTCCGCCACTGAAGTTGCCACCCGAGCTTACCTGCTCCTTTACCCTAACGTATCTAATTGGGGAAGGCCCTCCCTGGCACTTACCCCCTCGGTGCCCTCTCTGGCACTGGGATACCCGGGTCCGTCCTCCGGATCCTCGGGCCCCATGCACAACAACTTTAACTGGCTCCCAGAGCCTACCTGCGTCCTCACCTGGCCGACGGACTAACAGTGGCGGAGCGCTCAACCAACCATACCTCTAACAGGCCACACGCCCAGCCATTTCCGCGTCACTAATGCACCCATCCAAACACCATTCTTCCACACGCACCACAGATGCCAATATCCAACCACAATTTACCTATACCCTCTACCTAACTCTTAAACTACCCTCCCCGGGTATTCGTGATGAGGTCCATCCTCCCCATCCACTGCCTTCACACCAACCACTCCACTCCACAGTTTCCACCATACTCACTCCACACCATCCATTCCATACTCCATGTATTCCATACCAGCTATTCCACACAACCATTCTCCATACACCTGTTCTTCACTTGCACACCTGTGCTCACACACCTGGTGCCTCCTGCACCCTCCTTCCTCCCAGGCTTCTTCATTCAATACAACGCCATTCACCCACACTCACAATACTCTGCTCAATACTCTTTCTACACACACACGGCACCATTCACGAGCATTGCCTCATTTGCTCAACACCAAGATTCTTCCATACGCAATGCCTCATTCGATAAACCACAAACACACTGCATCATCTGATCTACCTGGTGCCCTTCTAAAACTTGCGCTTCCCAGTCGCCCCTTATATTATTGCGCTCCCTCGTCGTTATAATCCACCTAACCTATTCTACGTCCCCTACTACTTGTACAATGTCACTACTTAACCCTACAGTTACCTATGGTCATTTCTAAGTCCCTAATCCATTATCCAAACCCTCCCTCGACGAGCTTACACTGCCATAACCCCATAACTAATGCTCATGTGCCCGGGGGATGTGAGGGATGGCAGAGTTGCCATTCCTCTACATCACCATCGCCAATCAAATTTTGCCCATCACGCCAATCAAATTTTCCAATCATGCCAATCAATTCACCCATCAAATTTTGCCAATCAAATTTCACTGCTAATCATATTCCCTATCCGTACTCGTCCATTAACTTGAGCCTCGGTGCGTCTTTACATTTTCAAAGCTCGGCTTCGCCAAGCTGAGCAATGAACGCAGGTGGTTCGTTTCCTGCAGTTGGATCCGTCCGGCACTCGGTTCAGGGGAGGGGGTTTGCTCGGGCCGAGATTCCAAGGTCCACCTCGGCGCGGAGCCTTTCGGTCTCCCGCCCGATGCCCCAACCTTGCCCGGCCAGAATGCCGCAACCACAAGGGGGCGCCGTCCTGACCCTTTTTGCCTTCCCTCGCACCGGGCCACCCGCTCCGCTTAGCGGAGCGTGGACGCGACCGTGCAGGGCGAGCCCCTTGCCCGGATCATGCACGACGCTCCGGAGAGACGCGACGCTGCACCGATCCCCGCCAGCTCCCGCAACAAACAAAGCGCACCGCGCACCGAGTGCTCACGTCGGCTATCCATCACCCTAAATGCTGCCCCGGTCCACGTCGATGCTTCACTTGCAGGCTCACACGCATACGCGACCCCTTTCACACTCACCAAGCCCGGCGTCTCCATACACTTCGTTATTGTACCTTCTCCTATACACCACCCAGGTACACTCATTCCGCTCACAGACTTCGTTACACACCTGACCACCGCACACCTTGGCACACACTCGTCGTTTGCACACTTCATCAACACACCTCCTCGCGCCCACTCCTCGGTCACATCCTCTGTGACAACCATGGGTGTGCACTCTTCTGCACACCCGATCACGCGCTTCAATGTGCCCTCTCGCACCCGCGCCACCACCAACTCAGGTGTACATTCCCAACACACGCTCAACCATTCCAGGTGTGCATTCTTCCATTCCAGGTGTGCATTTCTTCTCACCTGCCACAACCAACTCGTACTCCGTGTCACTCTCACCAGCACACTCTGCCGTGCATTTACCCTCACTCTCGACAGAACACTCACTCCTCGGCACACACTCTTGCTCACCAATACCCCTCGCATTCCCCATAGTCGGACCTCCTTGCACACCTCCTCTTTCCACGCACTCTGCACCTGTCGCACACCTCACCAGCGGCCTCTCACGAACGCCCGGGTCTAAACCAACACCCAAGCTCACTGAATCTCCCATCACACCATATACATTCCCGAGCATATCGCCACTCACTTCGGCACCTCTTCTTCGCTCCTCCTCCGCCACCTGCAAACTCTTTATTTGGTCAGTAAGGACATCATCACGCTGTGAGCACAAACCTTGTACCAATTCCATCACCTCCTCCTTTATCTCCTTTTTAGTCTCCCTCCGTCTCTTTTTAATTTCACTTATCCCCTCTTCCACTTCCTCTAATTTTTGTCTCACCTCTTTTATTTCCCGGTGTGCCCCTTCAATTTCTTCCTCTAATGCTACCTTGGTCGTCTCTATGTGCGTTCTGACTTCCCGTTCTTTTGTCTCCATTGCCTCTGTCACCTCATCCAACCTCTTTGTCAACCCCTCATGTACCATCTGACATTCCTTCTTCGTCGCTATCAGTTCTTTTTTTTATTTATTTCTGTGTCGCATTCAACCGCCCGATTACCGCCGTTTTCTTTTCCACTTGCTCCCCTAACTCGTTTTGTCCCACCGTCAGCTGCTCTACTCCCCGCGTCAGGTCTTCTATGCCCCCCTGTAACCTAGCCGTACTATTCCTCACCTCTTTCTCCATGCGCTCCTCACCCCGCTTTACCTCCTCGCGTACCCCCGCGACCTCTTCGCCCACTCCACGTCTTATCTCCTCTCCCATCTCTTTGGTAGATGCCGCCTTCATCTGTTCCAAATCATTCCTCTGGGCATCCAATTTACCTTCCAACCCTCAATTTACCTCTCATCTCCCCTTCCTGTTCAGGCTGGAGTTCCCCAAGGCAGGGTTCTGGGCCCTGTGCTTTTTCTGGTCTTTATCAATGATCTCTCCGACTCTCTGGAAAATCCTCTCTATCTCTTTGCTGATGACTGCAGTCTCTGCCGCTCCATTCCTCTTCCCTCAGATCGGCAGTCTGCAGCCTCCTCACTCTCTGAAGACTTGGACAAAATCACAGACTGGTCAAACAAGTGGAACATGTCTTTCAATCCTGACAAATCTCACACTCTTACTATGTCTCTCCGAAAAGATCGACTGGACAACCCTCCCATCTACTTTCTCAACAATCCTCTCCAAGAAGTTCTGTCGCTCAAGCTTTTGGATCTCACTATCTGCCATGATCTTTCTTGGGAAAACCACATTTCCAAGCTGGCCTCCAAAGCCAGTCGCCGACTGGGCATCCTCCGTCATGCGAAGTCCTTCCTCGGCACACCTGAGCTCCTCACCACATACAAGGCTTTCATCCGCAGCTCAATGGAATACTGTTCTCCCCTATGGGCCGGTGCTCCTGCCTCACACCTAGCTCGGCTTCACGCTGTTGAAACCAAAGCTTTCAGAATTATTGGAAACTCCCGCGATGAAGCTATCTCTGAGGGCCTTTCACTCACTCACCGCAGGCAGGTAGGTGGTCCTTCTGTCTTCTACCGACTCCTCTCCGGCCTTGCTCCCCCAGCTCTCTCTGTGCTCTGTCCCCCAAATATTCTGACAGGTCGCACAAGATCTGCCAGCAACCCTCTGATGGTTAAACTGCCGAAATCTCGGCTCTCTGCTCACCTTCACTCTTTCATTCCTCTCTTCTCCCGCCTCTGGAACAAACTCCCTCAGTCTCTTCAATCCCAATCCTCCCTCCAGGTCTTTAAAACAGCTGTTCACCACCATCTCTTATCTTTCCCCATCCAAAACCTTGATCTTTTCTGCCCCCGCTAATTCACCTCAGATCCACCTTGTTTGAAATTCCAACTTTCCTGGAAGTCCTGGCAGTCTCCATATGTTTTATACCTCTCCCACCCCCCCCCCCATTCCCATGCCCCCCCCAAAGCCCTCTCCCTCTCACAGATCTCTCGATGTCTCCATGTCTCTCGGTCCCTGCTCTCAAATGTTGTGTTTGTGTCCTTCCCCCTCTCTCCCCATCTTGTCTACCGCTCCCGATGTTATATGTTTCATGTGTTGGGTTGTCTTTCTGTGTGATTAATGTTCGCTCTTTCACGAGCCTCGATCTTGTATACAAAAAAAACAAACAAAAAAAAAATTTGGAATATTGATTCTAAATTTTGGCCGCTCGTAATTTTGACCAAATTTTTTTTCAGATATAAAAATTTGGTTCGGGCCTCAAATCCTACTCCCCAACAACAATTGTTACGGAAACGGGGACGGCGCTCCCCTGACCAAAGGGGGGGGGGGTTAATCCCCCTTGTATTTTGCACTGGCCGTCTCCGATCCTGAAGCTACCCCACTCCCCTGTGGGGTGGGATTGGCCGAGGTGATTGGTCAAGGGATTCCCGTACACCTCCGCCAATCCCTCCACAAAGCAGGTGGGTAACTCCGCTCGAATCCCGGACAAGATGGAGGTTGCCGAGCGGTTCAGCAATCCGAAATCCGAGCCGTTAACAACACTAACCCGATTCTGAGCGGTTCTGCCAAATCGTGCCACGTATATTCAATAGGGGACAGGACGAAAGTGATCGGATGAGAAAGAAGAAACCAAAGGTAAGAAGAAACAGATATTTATTATTATTTACACCAACAAAGAAACCAAAGGAGAAGGAAAGAAACGAAAGTAATGTACAGAAGAAGAAGAAGACACAATTCAATATTTAGCTTATACAGTCTTACTTACCTCCAGGGACAGGACAACACAAACAGACTCACACGAATGGGGAATTGCAGGTTGGATTGGCTGGAGGGAGAAGAAGGTGGGGATGACGTTCGATCCCGTACAGGATGGCAGGGCTGGAGGCGAGCGGTCGCCGACTCTCCGCGCTCGGGTCCACAGAGCAAGGTTTGCTTGAAGCAGCACGTCAGAGCTGCACGCGCTGGGGGCTGATTGAAGCAGCGTCCCTCCTCTCGCTCGTACCTCTTGCAAGCGCCTTCCTCCTCAGAACCCAACTCGGTCAATGCACCTCCCTCCACGTATCTCTCAGTGCATGCTCCCTCACTCATCTGCATAAGCAGTCCCTCCGTCACCCTTTTATTGCCCTTCCCGAGATCAAGCCGCGGGCTAAGAGGGCACGCCTACCGGGTCGCTCTCCGCAGTGCCATTTGGTGGGCAAGGGCTCTTCCCGGCTCCACTCACGATGACGAGGGGCGGGCAACGCCCTTCTTCTCCGAGCTGACCACACCGTAATGGAGGCGAATGCTGTTGGAAATGTAGGCAACGCTGCTGGCAATGTAGTTTCGGGGCTATTGAAAAGGGGATCTATCTTATTTGATTTGGTGCAACGTAAGATCGACTAGTGGGAACATAGCCTTAACTGAAACACAGACTAATGAAATAACTATTGAGAAGGTCCTATGGTGGCCTACGTGGTGTTCATGGACTAACTAAGGTGCACCCATTTCAATTAACAGCCAATTAAAGGGGAAATGTACACAGGGGTTATTTATAAGTGATTTTAATACTAATTTTGATAAAGTGAAGGTTCTAAAAACTGCAACAATATATCTATATATATATATATATATATATATATATATATATATATATATATATATATATATATATATCTATCTATCTATATATATATATATATATATATATATATATATATATATATATATATATATATATATATATATATATATATATATATATACAGACTTGGCATTTAATATGGAATATTTTTTTATTCTTGACTTGGGTTTACTTTCTGAACTCAGTATATCAATCTGGTGAGTTTCTTTTACCCTTAGGTGATGTCTTTGTTGAAAGAACCATGTCACTGATTGTCTTTCGCAGCAGGAAGTCAATAACAGGATTATATCACAGGTGGCGTGACAAAATGTAAGGACAGGTACATTTGACGATTGGCTTCACAATCGGGTATATAAGGGTTGTTGCGTTCTGTATTAGTGGAAAACAACTGCTGCACGTCTACAAAAGTTATTGCCACTTCCTCTGCAGATGGTCCGTCAACTTGACAATGCTGTTTGTCATGCAGGGGTGGCTTTACGAAATTCTGGCATGAAACAGCGTGCTATTGCTCGGCAGTATGGCATCACTCAAGGTCAGGTGTCAAAGATCCTGAAACGAAATGCTCAGAGGGGTGTCCCTACTCCAATACTGAAGCCAGGACGTCCACGCAGAACAACAAGGAGGGATGATCGCCAGCTGCACCGGTTAGTCCGCAATGGCCGTACCAAGTCAGCTAATCGGCTTAGGGCTGAGTGGCAGCAACTGACAAATGTGCCTGTATCCAGAAGGCTAGTCAACCAACGACTGGTTCAAGCAGGCTATCGTGCCAGGCGTCCCCTGAGAAAGCCACGCCTGACCAGACAACACAGCCAGCGCCGATTGCAGTGGGCCAGAGAGCACCGTCAATGGCAGCCAGGACACTGGAATCACGTGACCTTCAGTGATGAGTCTAGATTTCTGGTCTATCGTCAAGATGGCCGCGTCCGAGTGTGCAGACAAGTGCATGAAGCCCCCAACAAAGATTGTATAGTGCCAAGAGTCCAAGCTGGAGGTGGTGGGGTGACCGTTTGGGCTGCTTTTCATGCAGGGGGCAAAACTGACCTGGGTGTTCTGAATGGAAACCGGAACCAGTTCATGTCCAGGGCCATTCTGGAAGAAACATTACTTCCATTTGCTCGTGCAGCCTTTCGAGGAAACTTTGTCTTCCAAGATGACAATGCACGGCCTCATCGTGCTCGCATGATCCAACACTTTCTTGCTGACCATGGTGGAGAGCATATGGAGTGGCCTGCCATGTCCCCGGATATGAATCCGATAGAGAACTTGTGGGCAGAATTAACGCGTCAAATCGACCACTTGGACCAGCAGCCGACCTCTGTGCGTGAATTGCAGCAGGCTATTGTCACTGCATGGCAAGCGATTCCTGTCCAAACCTTGGCAAATCTCGTGAACAGCATGCCTCAACGTGTACGTGCTCTCCTGAATGCTTGGGGGTTACACGAAGTACTGAACTGTAATTTTACTGTCCGTAATCCCAGTCGTAATTTAACTTTTGTTTTTGTTGAAATTTTTTTTGCCTAATGTGCAAAATAAAGAGATACTTCTGGAAAACGTACAGAAGTTTAACACAGTACTGTCCGTGAATTGAGTTCGATATCAGTTTACATCACCTTCAAGGATCAATTTATTTGTTTCGAAATTTCAAATGTGGTTTTTGTTTCTTTTGAAGGTCACATTAACAAAATCTAGGATAATTTCAACATAATTCCAATGAACTTTTGGTTCTAAGACATCTTGAAAAGTAAGTTCACCCCCACAAAAAAAATAATCCATATTAAATGCCAAGTCTGTATATATATATATACAGTATATATATATATATATATATATATATATATATATATATATATATATATATATATATATATATATATATATATATATATATATATATATATATGTATATATGTATATATATATATATATATTTATATATATATATATATGTATATATATATATATATATTGTTACGGACGCGGTTAAAGATGTTATTTACCGAGCGGTTGGTATTACCGCGACCGAACTAATACCCGATTTGCCCCAAACTTTGGCCGGATCGCGCCACCGCTATTCAATCGGGAAAACTCTAAAGCGACCGAATGCAAAGAGGAAAACGAAGGCAAAGAAAGGTTTGGAAATACTACTAAATTTATTTACTATTCACACACATAAGCAAAAAGACAGCAGTCACGTTTATTTACAAGCACATGAGACGCAGGTGACACAGTGAAAATACTAGCTTATTCAGACTTATTGTTACTACCCAGGGACAAGACAAAAGACAGACTACGAGCACACTTACATGGGGAATGATGTTAGGGATGGCAGGTGGGTGGCTGGTGGATGGCTGGCGGGATAGGGAGGTCCAACTAGTTCTGCAGCTGATCGACTCGTGGGCAGCCGCCGCTCCTTCGCGGCCCTGCTCCAAACTGCCGTCCAGGCCTCACGCTGCTGTGGCTGCAGTTTCGGTGGCTCCAGCTGCAGCAAATGCAGTTTCAGTGGCTCGAGCTGCAGCAAGTGCAGTTTCGGTGGCTCGAGCTGCAGTGAGTGCAGTTTCGGTGGCTCGAGCTGCAGTTCAACCCTGGACTTCTCTCGCAGTTTCTCCGTCAAAGCTCGTCTCTCTTGTCTGCTACTTGGGAAATGCCCTGCCGTGGGTTATATAGGCCCCACCCCTCAACCTTCGCGAACCTCCTCGATCTTTCTTTCCACACCCTCTCCAAGTCCAACCCCTTGTTCGTGGTTGGTTGAGTGGGGCTGACTCACTCCTCCCCTCTATGACGAGGTGGGTACCCGCCTTTCTTCCCCAACCCTGCCTCGTGGTCAATGGCGGCAATTGGAGCGGAGGTAGTTTCCAATCGACGAAAAGGTGGAATGGAGGTTTTGGGAATGGGAATGAAGGGAATCTATCTCTTTCACTTGGTGCAATGGAGTACTTCTATTAATGGGAGACACAGCCTTACCCTAAAACACAGAATAAGATATAACTATCGAACAGGGGTATTCTATGATTGGCTGACGTGTATGCTTGTGGACTAATTATGGGACGCCCTTTTGACCTTTACACAGCTCCGGAGGCAGGAGGCGCAGAATAAGCAATAATAATAATAATAAAGCACACAATAAAAAAAAACAGTCCTCATATCCGCAACACTGCACCCTCCTCCTCTTAGGCAAGTCCCGGGCCTACAACTTTTATTTAGTGTGACACGTAGGTGTAGTTCCCTCTACTTTTAACCTGACCCTGAGTGCGACAGTTTTTAAAACATAAATAAATGTGTCCCGCTGCTCCATTGCACCCTGCCTAACAGACTTACGCCCACAGTTAACCGAATTGCGGAATGGTCTTCAAACTATACATTGATGGTGGGGAGCATTATTTACAATGACTCTGCTTTTATTTACAAGACTAACCCAGGACCTGTAATTGTTCTTTCTGGGGGGGAGACAGTCTGCTCTGCATCAATGCACCATTAAAGCACCCAAAAACGCACCAATACACACCCAAGCACCAATCGGTGCAGTCACCATTGTTCAAGAAAATAAAACCAACAACCCCTAACCCTGCAGGTGATCTCTTGCTCTTCGGCTCCCTCTGCTGGCTATTATTATGTCTTCCAGTTGTTGTCATTCTCTCTCATTTTCTTACTGGCGGCCTATTTGCAATAAAGTGTGCCCAACATGTCCATTTTATTTTCTTTATTTATGGCCCACAGGGCCGACTACGTGTGGTTCACCTGTGGGGCATCGGTGCCCTGTGGCCAAGGTCCGCCAGCAAGATTTCGGGCCCTCGTGGCCGGTTCCAGCAGAGGGGCCATGCCCCAACCCATGGGGTCCATCAGTGGTGCTCGGCCACAGGCATGTGGTCCATAATGTGGTGCATCGATGCAGACAGCTGGTTCTGGGAATTCCGGGCGCACAATGGAGGACTCACGCACGCTCCCCTCGGCGCCCAATGGCGCACAGGTCATGTGGGAGACAAAAAGAGACAAATGAGCGAGGGGTAAGGTCACAAGGGTACAGATCAAACAAGGCAATGCAAGGCGAAATGCGTACGGAGGGCGAAGTGAGAAAGCTCGTCCCTACCGTACGTCACCCGCCCTGTCACCTACACTACCCTTGCCCTTACCCCATATTTACAAAAATCTACACATTTACAAATTCGTCGCTATTGTCTCGTCTTCCCCATATTTCTTCTCCACCAAATTTGTCACCACAATCCCTCTAACCAAAATTTGCCATCACCCAATTCATCATCAATCCTCATAAGGAGGAAGAGATGGAACATCAAGCACAATGTCACACCCACGTCATGATGCGTCTCACAATCCAAACATTTGCATCATAAAATAATCAAAACATGGCATGGTGTGGAGTACCTGTCACCTCAGGCGAGTGGATGCAGATGGAGCGAGGAGATCCTGCATCCTATCTATCCTCTAAATGACTTTAACACACTTTACACTACCCGGGGTCTCTCCCTGCCAATCCATTGGCCAACTTACACTATGGGTTCTAAAAACCAATGCCCATTGACCAAACTGTGGTGCTTCTCAATTTGGGGTCTCACTCCCCCGATTCATCTCCCGGTGCCCTTGCACAATTTCTGGGCTGTGACGTGTAGCTCTCCCAGCAGGTCTACCCACCTGCACACCTCCACCACTGCAGTTGCCACCCGAGCTTACCTAGCTCCTCAACCTAACCTATCTACTGGGGAAGGCCCCTCCTGGCTCTGTCACCCCTTGGTGCCCTCTGGCACTGGGCTACCCGGGTCCGTCCTCCGGATCCTCAGGCCCCATCCACAACTACCGGCTCCCAGAGCCCACCTGCGGCCTCACCTGGCCGACATCCTCACAGTGGTGGAGTGCCCAAACCAACTACACACACTAACAGGCTACACGCCCAGCCATTTCCACAACACTAATGCACCCATCCAAATACCATTCTCTCACCCACACCACAGATGCCAATATCCAACCACAATTTACCTATACCCTCTACCTAACACTTACACTACCCGCCCCGGGTATCCGTGATGGGGTCCACTCTTCCCCCATTCACACCTTCGCACCATCCACTCCACTCCATAATTTCCACCATACTCACTCCACGACCATCCATACCAATACTCCATTTATTCCACACTCCATGTATTCCATACACCTGTTGGTGCACACCTGTGCACTCACACCTGGTGCCACCTGCACCCTCCTTCCTTCCTGGACCATTCGGTCAGCACAATACACAATCACCTTCACTCACTCATACACTGCTCCATCCACCTGTTCAGTTGCACACCTGTGCAATCACCCCTGTTCAATCCTCAAACACACGGCATCATCTCATCTACCTGTTACCCTGCTAACTTAGTGCTCCCCGTCTTCCCTTTAAACTAAGCACATACCACGTCATTATCATCCAAACTAATCTACCTGCGTCCCCACTACAGGTGTCATTGTCACTAACTAATCTTAACGTTACCTAATGTCATCTTCTAGGGCCCTACACACAATATCCTAACCCACCCGGGCTAGTTTTCACTGCCATAAACCCCATAAGCTAGTGCTCCTTTGCCCCCCTCTGTGAGGGATGGTGGATTGGCCATCCCTTCACATGGGGCATCTCTTACTGTAAATTTTGCTCTTCCAAATCCAACAAATCAAACATTTGCCAATCATCTGCCAATCACTGTACCATTACCAATCATCACTCTGCCAATCCTTTACCAATCATCAAATTTTGCTTTTTTTCTAATTTTGGCTCCAAAACACTAACCTCATCACCCGTCTACTTATTAGATCCTCTCGGTGCGCCAATTCACTTCGAAAGCTCAGCTTCGTACAGCCGAGCAATGAACGCGGGTTCTTTGGTGCCGGCGGCTGGATGCGTCTGGCACTCGGTGCAGGGACGGGGGCTTACCCGTGCCGAGATCCCACGCACCACCTCGGCGCGGAGCCATCCAATTGCCCGATCTCGACCTGCCGGAACGTCTCAATAAAAAGTGGTCGCCATGACGACCCTTCCTATCGGGCTGCCCGCTCCGCCTAGTGGAGCACGGACGCGGCCGTTCCAAGCGAGGCCCAGCGTGGATCGCGTACGGCGGTCCTTTCAAACCCGCCGTGGCTCGGATCCCCGCTGGTCCTCGCGGCACGCGAAACTGCCCGACGCGCACCGAGGGCCCGATTAGGCTAAGAGTCGCTCTAACCGCTAACCCGGTTACCGTCGATGCCTCACCTGCATGCTTACACGCATACGCTACCCCTTTCTTGCTCATACATCCAGCTATTCCCATGCTCCTTGTCATTGCACCTTCTCTTCCACACCCAGGTACACTCATTCCGCTCACAGACTTGGTCACACACCTGACCACCGAACACCTTTTCACACACTCGTCGCTCGCACACCTCACCAACACACCTCTTCGCGCCCCCTCCTCGGTCACCTCCTCTGTGACAATCACAGGTGTGCTCTCACTCGCACACCCAACCACGTGCCTCACGACCAACTCAAGTGTGCATTCCCACACACGCTCTACCATTCCAGGTGTGCATCCTTCCATTCCAGGTGTACATCCTCGCTCACCTGTCACAACCAACTCACGCCCCGTGTCACTCTCACTACTTTCACCACCACTCTTGACAGCGCACTCACCCTTACTCTCGACAGCGCACTCTTTCCTCATGCACCCGTCCGTTACACACCTTTCTCGCGCATCCTCTTGCGCACACTCTCCCGCTACTTCCTCTGTAACTCTCCTCACTACGCGCTTCCATGTTCTCCCTCGCACACGCGCTATAACCAACTCACTCTCGACGGCACACTCACTCCTCGGCGCGCACTTTTTCCTCACACACCCCATGGTCGGACATTCTCGCACACCTCTTTTTTCGCACACCAGACCTGTCGCACACTTCACCAACGGCCTCTCACGAACACCCGGGTCCACAACAACCCCCAAGCCGACTGAAGCTCCCCTCACATCATGTACATTTCCACGTATATCGCCACTCACCTTGGCACCTCTTCGTCGCACCTCTTCTGCCACCTGCAAACTCTTTATTTGGTTAGTGAGAAGCACATCATGAGTTGAGCACCGACCTTGTACCAATTCAATCACCTCCTCCTGGATTTCTCTTTTAGTTTCCCTTCGTCTCTTCTTAATTTCAATCACCCCTTCTTCCACCTCCTCTAATTTTTCCTTTACTTCCTTCATCTCCCGGTGCGCCCCCTCTATCTCTTCCTCTAACGCCACTTTAACCGTTTCTATGTGCGTCCTCACCTCTCGGTCCTTCGTCTTCATTACTTCTGTCACCTCTTCCAACTTCTTCGTCAACCCCTCATGTACCATCTGACATTCCTTCTGTGTCGCTATTAATTCGTTTTTAATGTCTTTTTGTGTCGCTTTTAACCCCCCGATTATTGCCGTGTTCTTTTCCACTTGGTCCACTAGTTCCTTTTGTCCCACTGTCAGCTGTTCTACTCCCTTCGTCAGACTCTCTATTCCCCCTTGTAACCTCGCCGTATTATTTCTCACCTCTTTCTCTATACGCTTTTCGCCTCGCTTTACCTCCTCGCGTACCCCCGAGACCTTTTCGCCCACCATGCAATCCATGGTCTCCCCACATTTTTGCATGCGGCCACCCATTCTGTCCCCAATCTTGTCGATTCGCTCCATATCGGCCCTCATTCCATTCGTTATTGCTTCAATTTGGTTTCCCAATCGCTCACTGTTAGCCCTCATTTGCTCACTCTGAGCATCCATCCGGTTCCCCATTTGTCGCATTCGCTCACCATGAGCATCCATTTTTGCTTCTAGCCTGTTCATAAGGGCCCTCATTTGTATCATCATAAAAAGGTCCGAATCCACCGGTGGCGCTGCTACGGTCACGGGCGCAGCGAGATTTGGTGCCGCTGTAACCGCGTGCGCAAAGGCGCCATTTTGTGCACCTGAAACCTCGTGCGCGAGAGCGCCATTTTGCGCGTCTGATACCCCCTCAACCACCTCCTCCATATACATTACCCCAAGGTCCTGGGTTACTCCTAACCCCTCCTCTAGCTCACCCACCGGCATTCGATCGCCTTGACCAGCCATGGCGCGATTTCAAAATTCGGGTTTTTGCTTTTCAACACAAATTTCCAGCAGCTTGTAATTTTGAGCGCGTTAAGCGCGCTTCGGGTCCGTATCCCACTCCTGACACCAATTGTTACGGACGCGGTTAAAGATGTTATTTACCGAGCGGTTGGTATTACCGCGACCGAACAGTTATTCCCCGACTAATACCCGATTTGCCCCAAACTTTGGCCGGATCGCGCCACCGCTATTCAATCGGGAAAACTCTAAAGCGACCGAATGCAAAGAGGAAAACGAAGGCAAAGAAAGGTTTGGAAATACTACTAAATTTATTTACTATTCACACACATAAGCAAAAAGACAGCAGTCACGTTTATTTACAAGCACATGAGACGCAGGTGACACAGTGAAAATACTAGCTTATTCAGACTTATTGTTACTACCCAGGGACAAGCCAAAAGATAGACTACGAGCACACTTACACGGGGAATGATGTTAGGGATGGCAGGTGGGTGGCTGGTGGATGGCTGGCGGGATAGGGAGGTCCAACTAGTTCTGCAGCTGATCGACTCGTGGGCAGCCGCCGCTCCTTCGCGGCCCTGCTCCAAACTGCCGTCCAGGCCTCACGCTGCTGTGGCTGCAGTTTCGGTGGCTCCAGCTGCAGCAAATGCAGTTTCAGTGGCTCGAGCTGCAGCAAGTGCAGTTTCGGTGGCTCGAGCTGCAGTGAGTGCAGTTTCGGTGGCTCGAGCTGCAGTTCAACCCTGGACTTCTCTCGCAGTTTCTCTGTCAAAGCTCATCTCTCTTGTCTGCTACTTGGGAAATGCCCTGCCGTGGGTTATATAGGCCCCACCCCTCAACCTTCACGAACCTCCTCGATCTTTCTTTCCACACCCTCTCCAAGTCCAACCCCTTGTTCGTGGTTGGTTGAGTGGGGCTGACTCACTCCTCCCCTCTATGACGAGGTGGGGACCCGCCTTTCTTCCCCAACCCTGCCTCGTGGTCAATGGCGGCAATTGGAGCGGAGGTAGTTTCCAATCGACGAAAAGGGGGAATGGAGGTTTTGGGAATGGGAATGAAGGGAATCTATCTCTTTCACTTGGTGCAATGGAGTACTTCTATTAATGGGAGACACAGCCTTACCCTAAAACACAGAATAAGATATAACTATCGAACAGGGGTATTCTATGATTGGCTGACGTGTATGCTTGTGGACTAATTATGGGACGCCCTTTTGACCTTTACACAGCTCCGGAGGCAGGAGGCGCAGAATAACCAATAATAATAATAATAAAGCACACAATAAAAAAAAACAGTCCTCATATCCGCAACAATATAATATATATATATATATATATATATGTATTGTTGCGGATCTCGAGCCAGTCGACGTACAGAGGGGGGTTAAACCCTTTTCCCCCTTGGGCCTTTGAGTCCACGAGGCCGAGCCACCACCCCCGTGGCGAGCGTGCAGAAGGGTATCCGGTCGAAACCCCAAGTACCTTCGATACACACGCTGCCACGAGAACGGGGACTGGACCTCGCATGGGTCACGGTAGTCTGATATGCCCGAGCGGTTTGTGTGTCACGTGACTCATGCCGTTAATTCTTATTGAACCCGATTGAGTGGTTTTATTCGTGTAATGCGAAGCCAATGGTGCGAAATGACTTGGACGGCCAAATGGAAGGAAGAGCACAGGTTTATTATACAATTTACCATGATCAGGGTAAAGAGACACAGAGGAAATACTTAATCAGTCTTATCTTAATCCCCGGACAAGGGCCCACTCACTCACGCGGGGAAAAGAAGGAAGGAAAAGTACACGCTCCAAACGCCTCCTTGGCGCCGTTCGCTCCGGTCAGCTCACCGGGCCTGTCCCTGGGATGTTCGCGGCACGTGCAGGGAGCTCAGGCAAGGAGATTGTTGGCGTCTGTGGCCCCGGAAGAGACCGTCCTCGCAAGCGCTATTAATAGGCAGCAGAGCGCAGTGCAGGGAGAGTTCGTGCTTATACAGAGAGCCTCGTTCACAGAGAGCTAGTTCGGGGGCAGTCTCTGGCGGTCTCTGACAGTCTCTATCCGTGGACTCGGCCCGGGTTCTATATAGCCCCTCCCCAGGGTCTCACCCGAATGGTCCAAACTTCTCCCTTGGCTGCCGTGTTAGCCACTCCCTTGAGCTTCCATTGGCTGCTTGCCGCTTACCGGCCACTCCCCTGCATCTCCTCCCTCGGGCCTCCCAGACTAGTTCCAGGCCCTAGCACATGGTATTCTAGCCCAAAGAACACATGGCATTCCAGCCCAATGAGCAACGAAGCCGACACTTACTCACCTGCTCCAACGCATACTAACACAGGAAAGGAGACTATACTTTAACATTTAATAAGGAATAACTAAACTAAGCGAGGCTACATGTTGTGGTGCAAATAACTAAAAAGGGTGGGGGGGGGGGGGGGGGTTACCTTTATTCCCAAAACTACAACAATATATATAGTATGTGGCCAAAAATATTGGCATCCTTGCACTTTTCTCAAATAAGTCACAATTTTCTCTGAAAATAAGTTGAATTTACAAAAGTATTTGGTCTCCATGATTCTTTATTTCACTGCTAATATTACAGAACATTTGTTTTTGATTCAGAACTTCATATATCCTTCAAAGGACTGCAGTCAAGCGCTTCTTATAGCCATGATTGAGCTTCCTACACCTCTACTGGTAGTTTGGCCCACTCTTATTGTGCAGACTGCTCTAGTTCTCCCAGATTTGAAAGGTGCCTTCACCCAACTGCTGTTTTCACATCTCCCCACAGGTGTTCAATGGGATTTAGATCTGGACACATTGCTGGCGACTTCAGAACAGTCCAGCGTTTTGTCTTGAACCATTCCTGGGTGCTTTTTGAAGTGTTTGGGGTCATTGTCCTTCTGCCAGACCCATGACCTTTGACGGAGAACCAGCTTTCTGACACTGGCGTAAACATTGCACTCCACAATGCATTGGTAATATCCTGATTTCATGATGCCATGCACACATTCAAGGCACATAGTGCCAGAGGCAGCACAGCAACCCCAAAACATCACTGAACCTCCTCCTTGTTTGACTGTAGGGAAGGTGTTCTTTTCTTTGAAGGTTTCATTTTTTTTCTGTAAACATAGAGATTATGTGCCTTACCAAAAAGCTCTAATTTGGTCTCATCTGTCCACAGGACATTCTCCCAGAAGGATTTTGGCTTTTTCACATGTGTTTTGACAAACTCCAGTCGGGCTTTCTTAGCAGTGGGCTCCTCCTGGGTCTCCTACCATAGAACCCCCTTTCATTGAGTTGGTGACTGGTGGTGTGAGTCGTACCTTGTGTCTGAAGGTCAGCTTGAATCTGTTTGGCAGTTGATCGCGGTGCTTTGTCCACCATTCGAACAATCCTTCGCAGCAATGTTCGATCAAGTTTTCTCTTGCAGTCACGTCCAGGGAGGTTGGTTACAGTGAAATGGGCCTTAAACTTCCTGACAACATTGCGTACGGTGGACACAGGAACATCAAGGTTTCTGGAGATGGACCTGTAGCCTTGAGATTGTCCATGCCTGGCTACAATCTTGTGTCTGGCCTCCTCAAACAATTCTCTGGTTTTCTTTCTTTTCTCCATGCTCATTGCGGTGCACACAATGACACAAAACAGAAGAATGACTCCTTTTCTCTTTTCAAACTGGTTGAATGAGTGATTTTTATGTTGCAGGCACCTGCAACCTACCACAGGTGAGTTCAATTCCAAAGTAAAGGAGAATCACCTGCTTGAAATGTCATTATTTCTTACAATTTCTAAAAGGTGCCAATAATATTGTCCGGGCCATGTTAGGATTTTTGTGTGGAATAAGCTAAGATTTAGTAGGTTTTTTCAGCCTTTTTTGTTTTGTTCCACTGCAAACCAAAGAAATACACATGAGGATGCCAAAATATATTTTTAATTTCAACAATTTTTTGGAAGAAATGGTGCATTATTTGGAAAAGGTGCACGGGTGCCAATATTTTTGCCACGACTGTATATCTGTGCAGTGTCTGTCGTCACTGAACTACTCCCTGAAACTTTTGTTTCTGTGGTGCTGAGGTGTTTTGAATTATGTGGTGGTGAGGTGTTTTGAATTATGTGGTGGTGAGGTGTTTTGAATTACGTGGTGGTGAGGTGTAATCATCCCAAACTTCCAGTCTGCTCCGATGTATGTGCCGAGGGGTTCTTTTTTATTTATTTATTTATTTATTTTTTCAACCTAAATTACTTATAAAAATGTAATATCACAAACACTACAAATAAATTTGTGCAAAATAATTGTTTGTATTATGATTGGTGTAAATCATGACAACACAGCAACTCAGGTACATTCATTATCCTCGGATAAAACAAGCCCTTTCCTCTGTAACGATGTTTGGTGAGCCGAGCCAAGCTATTATATTGTTACGGACCACGGATAAGATGTTGGTTTGCCGAGCGGATGGCACCGCGGCCCTAACAGTCACCCCGACTAACCCGATTCCCGAACGTTGGCCGAATCGTGCCACAGGTATTCAATAAGGAAAAGACAAAGGCGACACGGATGTGAAGAAGAAGAAGAAGCAGAAGCCAAAAAGGGTTGAAATGCTACTAAATTTATTCCTACTATTTACACGATCAAAGTAACCAAGGAGAAGGAAGGATAATAAAATAATTTACAGAAGAGGCAAGGTGACACAGCGAAACTTAGCTTAACTATACAGGCTTAATTAATACCCAGGGACAGAACAAACAAAGACAGACTCACGCGGGGAATGATGATAGGAATGGCAGGAGGTGGATGGCTGGAGGGAGAGGAAGGTCCACTGGAACTGGGTCATGGTCGGGCCGGGGGCGGCAGCTCCGTTCCTCCGCGGCCACGGTCGGCACCGCCGTCAACGCCCAAGCTGCGGTCATGCGAGCTGCCGTGGGACGAGCTCCGCCGGTCGAGTTAAAGCTGCCTGGTGGAGCCAACGCTGCTTGGTGGAGTTTAAAGCTGCTGGTACTGCTCGTGGTACTCCTCTTGCTTGCTCTCAGGACTCTCTCTCAATGCTTGCTCTCAGAACTCCTTCTCTCAATGCTTGCTTGTGTACTGCCAACTCTCTGACGCCCCTCTCTTTGCATGTCTCTCGCTTGGTCCAACCACGCACTCGGTTCTTGCGCGCACGCTTTTATAGCGCCTCAGGTGATCAAGCTGCCGGCCTTCAGGACACACCCCCCGGTGAGCTCGCTTCGGCCCTGATTGGTGGGTACAGGCCCTCTGACTCCACCCTTGATGACGATGGGCGGGCACGCCCTTCTTCCCCGAGCTGAGCACATGCTTAATGGCGGCAATTGTAGTTGGCAATGCGAATGGCAATTGACGAAATGGGAATGGAAATTGAAAATTTGAATTGAATTTTGAAAATTTGAATTTGAAAATTTGAATTGAAAAAGGGAATGTGAACGGAATCTACTCTTATTTCACCTGGTGCAATGGAGTGTCATCTTAATGGAAGACAAGTACACATAATAAGGAAATAAGCTACTGAACAGGGATATTATGGTGTCCTTCATGTATGCTTTATGGAACTAACTACGGGAACGCCCTTTGACCTTTATACAACACTGGAGTAAGGAGGGCGATATTTTAACAACAATTTACACAATAACAACAAAAAAAACAAACCATTCTCATATCCACAACAATATGTATATTAGTCTATTTTAATGACCGGTCGCTGAAGCTATCCACGGTCGCTGAAGCTATCCACGGTCGCTGAAGCTATCCATGTCGGAAGCGAATATTATACGTAATTAGCTCATGACGTTTTAAACGGCCATGATGCAGCTATCGGGTCGGAAAACTAACAAAACCATTTTGGTTTGTATATATATATATGATCAGGTTTGGGTTGATATTGGTTGCTTTGGTTTGGTTTAGTTTCCATATATCGATGTGATTGGTGAGATTTCGTTAATGAAGTGCTACGACTAATGCTTTAATGTTTGTTTTTTCCTTCAATCTCAGAATGAACCTGGGTTACTTCCCAGTGTCTGCGAATATAAAACCTGAAAGTTGTCGGCTCATAGAAAATATGGGTAAGTTTCAACAATATGACCGAGGGTACATTTCTGATTTACAATTTACTTTCACTCCTTGTAATTCAATGAATCAGGAAATGTCCATGGTTATGGTGATATGAAACGAATGTTAGGATATATTTGTCCATTCATCACAATGAGACCATTCAATGGGTCATATTAATTTTTGTGATCTTTACTTTCATACCCAGCATTACTGTGACTACTGTGCCTGCAAAAAATTGCAGGATGTGCAACTACACGGAGCTCATATGTACTGTATTTCATAGCCATAACTAGTACGGCACTCAGTAGAGCTCATGCCTCCACCAAGCTGAACAGTTTACGTTTTCTATCCACTGATAGGTCGGATCTGGATTCAGACCAGAACCAAAATCTACCGGTAATCGGCTTATTCTGGTAATCGGCTTATTAATATCTTATTCTTCATCAATGATCTCTCCGACTCTCTTGAAAATCCTCTCTATCTCTTTGCTGATGACTCCACTCTCTGCCGCTCCATTCCTCATCCATCAGATCGGCAGTCTGCAGCCTCCTCACTCTCTGCAGACCTGGACAAAATCACTGACTGGGCAAACAAGTGGAACATGTCTTTCAATCCTGACAAATCTCACACTCTTACGATGTCTCTCCGAAAAGACCGCCTGGACAACCCTCCCATCCACTTTCTGAATAATCCTCTCCAAGAAGTTCTGTCACTCAAGTTTCTGGGTCTCACTATCTGCCATGATCTTTCCTGGGAAAACCACATTTCAAATCTGGCCTCCAAACCCAGTCGCCGACTGGGCATCCTCCGTCGTGCGAAGTCCTTCCTTGGCACACCTGAGCTCCTCACCACATACAAGGCTTTCGTCCACAGCTCAATGGAATACTGCTCTCCCCTCTGGGCTGGTGCTCCTGCCTCACACCTAGCTCGTCTTCATGCTGTTGAAACCAAAGCGTTCAGAATCAATGGAATCTCCCGTGATGAAGCTACCTCCGAGGGCCTTTCACTTACTCACCGCAGGCAGGTTGGTGGTCTTTCTGTCTTCTACCGACTCCTCTCCGGCCTTGCTACTCCAGCTCTCTCTGGACTCTGTCCCCCAAATATTCCTAAAGGTCGCACAAGATCTGACAGCAACCCTCTTATGGTTAAACTGCCAAAATCAAGACTCTCTGCACACCTTCACTCCTTCATTCCTCTTTTCTCCCACCTCTGGAACAAACTCCCCCACTCCCTTCAATCCCACTCCTCCCTCCAGGTCTTTAAAACAGCTGTTCACCACCATCTCTTATCTTCCCCCATCCAAAACCTTGATCTTTTCTACCCCCGCTAATTTCACCCCAAATCGTCTTTTTTGAAATACCAACTTCTTTCCTGGAAGTCCCTGGTGTCCTTGTGTTTATACTTCTCCCACCCCCCCCCCCTTCCCACGCCGCCTCCCCCCAAGTCCTCTCCCTCCCACACACTCCCGATGTCCCTCACAAATGTTGTGTTTATGTGCTTCCCCTTCTCTCCCCATCTTGTCTACCGCTCCCCTTTTTATATACTTTGGTTGATTGTCTGTTTGATTTGTTTGTGTGATAAATGTTAGCTCTTCCACGAGCCTCGATTATGTATACAAAAAAAAATATATATATATTGTCACCTAACCAACTCATCCACCTAGTTTTGTCATAAGTTGTCAACAACTTTTTGAAATACCATGACACATATAATTTTTGGCCCTATCACTCAATGGTGAAGAATCATTTCAAAAAATAAAAAATTCTCTGAGCTGGATCCGGATTTGAATCTTCACAAACATTTAATAAATTCATCCTTGCAACACACCCATCCTCTTCACCAAATTTCATCAAAATCCACCTACAACTTCTTGAGATATCCTGTTCACAGACATAGGGGTGAAAACATATCCTCCGCCACCGAATGATGCTTTTTGTTCTAGCAAATAACAATGCCATTGATACAGAGGCAATGTTAAGCTTTGCCTATGTAAGTCATTGTGTCTCTATCATGTTATGGGTTCTATGTGGAAACATTATCCAACAGACTCGAGCTGACTGTATGGCCTAGAGGTATGCACACTCGACTCTAAACTGTCTAGCCTGGGTTCTAATCCAGACCCAGTATAACTGTCAACCCGGTGTTTCACAGGCAAGGTGATTCATCAACATTTGTGTCGTTTCTGACTTGGCAGATGACAATATGAAGCAGAGTTGGACAAACAATGGATGTGGGGAGGAATGAGGGGCATGAGAGGATGCCTGGGGTGAACAAGATGGATGCAGAAGGAAACTCCTAGGAGCGAAAACTGGAAAATTTGAAGGAGGAGTGATTTGGATGGGTAGAAAAGATCATGGTCTTGAATTGGGGAAGATCTGAGATGGTGGGGAACAGTTGTTTTGAAGACCTGGAGGGAAGAATGAGGTTGAAGAGGATGTGGAAGTTAGTTCCACATGTGAGGAAAAAGAGAAACAAATGAGTAGAGGTGAGCAGTGATCCTTGATTTAGGTAGTTTAACCAGAAGGGGGTTTATTTTGGACTGTGTGTGCCCTGCAGAAACCTGGGGGGAAGGGGAGGCGACAGAGAGACCAGAAAATCGGATATTCAGAGCAGAGGGTGCAAGACCAAAAAAGAAGTCAGTGGAAGACAGAGATCACTGACCTGCCTGTGATGGCGAAGTGATAACTCAGCTTCATCTTGGGAGATTTCAATCATGTTAAAGGTCTTGGTTTCCACGGCGTCAATCTGAGAAAGATGTGAGGCAGGGGAGCCAGCCCAGAAGGAGAGCAGTATTCCATCAAGTTGTGGATGAAAGCCTTGTCGGTGAATAGGAGTTCAGGTGTGCCAAGGAAGGGCTTTGAACAACGGAGGAGGCCCAGTTGGCAGCTGGCTTTGGAGGCCAACTTTGAAATGTGGTTGTCAAAGAAAGATCATAGCACATAGCGAGACCCAGGATTTGAATGACTGAACTTTCTCAAGAGGATTGTTAAGAAAGTAGATAGGAGGGGTTACCAGACAGTCCATTTGGGGACAGATATAATCAGGTTACATATGTCCACATTTTAAGGTTCGTTCAGGGTTTGTGGAGATTTGTAACCATTTGCATTTTTTTTTTAAGTTTCAGAGGTTCTGAATCCAAAATCCAATGTTTCCATTTGATTTGATTTTTTTTTTCAAATCTAATCAAATTGTAAATCAAAAAACTTTCTAATTATCAAGCAAGCTTACCACTTTCAGATGTTTGGAGAACAATAATCTTTTGCAAAGGTGAAGTGAAAAGAATATCCTCCAAGTGTACAGATCGACCCCTGGCATCACGACCATTTTTCTTTGATTTCTTTTTTTCTTGCAAGAATTTTTTTTCTTATTTCTCAAACCAAATATAGCTCCTAAATGCTCAACAAACTCAGTTAACCCAATTAGCTCTAAAAGAATACCTGAAGACTTCAAACCTGTTTCTGAATCCTCAAGTGGAAATCAAGGAAAAGCAGTTGTCTAAAACCTGACTCAGTACCAGAATTCAGTCCTTATTCTCACAATAAACCTCCAAACTACTCTCGCAATTATCAATTATGTTTCACTAATTATCTGATGTAAAAAAAAAAATCTGATGGCAAAATTTCCTTTTCAGGTTTTGGATCCGAAGACATCACCATTATTCCAAGTGGAGTGGCTCTGATATCAACTGTAAGTTTACAACTCAGCAACAATTAATCTCACAATACTATGAGATTGTTTATTCTGTGAATTCTCAAGATACTTAAGCATTTGAATAAACTAGTACACCCGCTCACTACAGGAGGGGCAGGAAGGGTCATGCCTCTTTGAGGTATATAGATTACAGTCGATCTATGGTCGGGTCTCAAGAACATTGGGTGTGTGTTCATTTACCAAGTTTTATCGTGCATTATTTTGTTACCGGCATTTCTTTAACTAGGACGTGCCCGTACGTGGGTGCCCGTTCCTTGCCAAAAAAAAAAAAAAAAATGTCTTCGCCCATGCATGCATGGGCGTGCCCGTAAGTGCGTGATGTGACCGTACAATGAATGTATCGTCCCGACGCCGCAGCTCGGATGGCGCTGCAGTTAATCGGGCCTGTATCGGCAGAGTTATTATAAACGTGTACTACAATCGATCGTACCTTACAACAATCAACACAGATTGCAACGTCAAATAAATGAATACGCTCTCAAATGTGCCGTCCGAGGCAGCGTCTGCTCGCCACGTTCAGCATCAGTACGTCGTCACTATGACTATCCGTAAGTCCGGAAGTGACGTCCTCATTTGACTGTCCGGAAGGTCGCATATCGCAGTTACGATGAATCGCAAATTAGTTTTAATTAGTTTTAAAACATAGTTTAACGCTAACATAGCGCCAACATAGTTTGCCAACGTGAAATAAATGAATACGCTCTCAAATGTGCCGTCCGAGGCAGAGTCTGTTCGCCACGTTCGGCACACGTGATAGCTCGCTGCTCTCTGATTGGTTGAATCGTTTTTTGGACATAGCTCGGTAACTACTTCTCCGATTAATATGAAACCTTGAAAAGGCACATCCTCGGGTCCCCAGCAATATACCTGGCAAGTTTCAAGTATATCGGACCCGTGGTTGTCGAGAAACAGCGGTCACAGACGCACACACATACACACACACATACACACACGCATACACACAGAGATTACTGGAATTATAGATAGATAAAGCCAGTATCTTTGTACAGTTAAATCCTGTGTCCGTTTTGAATTAATCATCGCAGGTGGGAAGACGGCCGGTGGACCCATGAAGGTAAGGTTACAGTAGTAGGTGAAGTGGCAAGAAGCTCGCAGCTTTCCCCCAACTCTCCCCCCCTCCCCCCCCCCCCCCCCGCGCATATAACGAAGGTCCACCATTGGATTGAACGCCTTGGAGTTAAAGCTCGTTTGGTCATGTGTCGCCATGCGGTGTTCACTACAGGGTAGACATATGACATTATTTACCCAACCCTTGTGGAGTATATAGAGTACAGTCGATCTTCGCTCAGTTCTGTAAGTAAAACTTACCTGACAGATGTCGGGATTCCTCCAAATTTCTTCGTTTAGTGTTATAGCCGGCGAAGCCGGTGTTGTGAATAAATGCGTACGTATTATGTTGAAAACCAGATTATGCTGGATCCCTTGGCTTGAGAATTCCGAAGCTGTGACGCACCAAATCGCTCAATGGAGGCCGCCATCTTCCGGATGCAGAAGTATGCATAAAAAATTGCGAAAACGTTCAATAGGAGTTTGTTTCACCCGTCTTTGTTTGATTCACAATCTTATGCACCTCTAATTTGTAATTAAAATACTTTCAGACCAACCTCGTTATCTTCAAAGAAAATCGTCACCAAACATCAGAACCAATGAGATTCGAGCATTTGAAAAAATATTTTTTTAAAGCTTATTATGCGTTTCGGAGGGTGAAAACAGCGTCAAATATTCTAAAATTGACGAAGAATTATTTTTTAGAAATCTCGCGGCCATAGGGGATAGTTTTTCACGGCCGGAAATATCCGAAGTTGAGACGGAATTCACCAAATTAATCCAGAAGTAAATTTTAGCAATTTTAATCTCATCCAGCATGCAAATGGTACCTACTACACCTACTAGACCTACTACACCTACTACACCTACTACACCTACTACACCTGCTACACCTACGGTACCTACTACACCTACGGTACCTACTACACCTACCTACTACCAACTACCTAACCTACTGATGCCATAGTGATGGGTAAAATAGTGGCAAGAGGCTTTGGCTTCGCCGGCTCATTGCGGCTTTGCAGTCGGGTACTAGTAAACAGCATGAGCGACTGTTAAAAAAGCTAATCATGCGTGTTTGTAGTTTATAATATTTTTTACTTCTGGTGGAGGCCATTGGGCCGTAGCTCCCACCGAAACGCCATGATAAGCTATTAATAAACTGTTACGTGGTCCCCTCGGTGAATACCTGGTCTCAGTGACCCCCGGACCGTGAGAGGAACTTCGCCAGAAAGCTGTATTATATATGCGCTTTCGCCACGCAAGCCATATGAATTTCACCCAAGAGACAACTGACGTTCAAGGATATATTTCAATGGTAATGATACCAAACAATTTCAATGACACAACCATCAACAATATTTCAAGGACACAACCACGGAGATTTTCCCCGAGCAATCAACAATACATAATCATCACCAATTCCCAATTCACAATCAATTCCCTATGATTAAGATGGCCATCTTATACATGTGTGTCCCGGTGAGTACTCACACCCCCTTTCGGTCTCTGCTCCTCACAATGTCTCTGGGCCCCTCCTGACCAAGATACTGCTACTGGTCGGCGTCTCCGCACTCGGGCGGTTGAACGAACCCCGGGTGGACGTTTCTCCACCGGGCAGGTATCGTACCAGGCACCGTGGCTGCAGCCCCTCGTGGCCACGCGGAGCGGGTACGGTAGAGCAAGCCAAACCCCACGCCGCTTGCAAGGCGCGTTAGGCCCCAACGGGCGACCCGCACGCGTCTGTTTGGACGGTGCCGCAAACGATTCCAGACGCGGGGTCGATGCACGGCCCCACGTCAACTTGACGTCTCCACTGGGCAGGTACACGTCCCGGGAATTCCTCTCGCCGGACACGGCGGACAGGTTTCGGAACGCCGCTGTTTTCCCCGCAGCGCAAGGTCGATTCCACCTTTTGTCGGAGCGGGGCGAGAGAGAATAATCCTCGTCCTTTTTCCTCGTGTCTTTTCCTCTTCCGTTTCCGGTCACTTCCGTTTCCGGCCACTCCCTCAGAAGGGCTCCTGACCCTCCAACCACAACACTACACAACAACTTAATATACTACACACGGATAAGCAAAGACCTGAATGGTAATTCACATACATTCACATAAATATGTAACACTCCCCCCCTTCAAGAAAGAAAGTTTGAACCCAGCGAAAACTTTCTTTGCCGGCCAATTTGGAGAAACCAACCAGATAACTCAACCCCCCCCCCCCCCCCCCAGATTAACTCAATCTGGACAAAGCGTCCGCCACGACATTGTCCCGGCCCCGTACATGTTCAATTTCCAAGTTGAACCCCTGCAAAGCCAAACTCCATCTCATCAACCTCTTATTTTTATTTTTCATTCTTTGAATGAAGGTTAAGGGGTTGTGATCCGTAAAGACCTTTATGGGAAAGGACGTGATTCCTAAATACACCTCATAATGTTGAAGCCCTAGCAGGAGAGCCAGGGTCTCTTTCTCCACGGTGGCATAATTTGCCTGATGTTTATTGAACTTCTTGGAGTAGTAGCACATGGGGTGGTCCACCCCATCCTCATCTTCCTGTAACAAGACCACTCCAGCCCCCACATCGCTTGCATCTACGGCCAACTTGAAAGGTGCCTGAAAGTCCGGAGCGGTTAGGACCGGAGAGCTCATTAGTATCGCTTTGACATGGGCAAAGGCCGCCTGACATTTGCCATCCCAAACGAATGGGGTCTCCTTTCTCAACAAACTCGTTAAAGGGGCTACCACATCCGAAAAATTCTTACAGAACCGCCGGTACCACCCCGCCATACCTAAGAATCTCATCAGCTCTTTCTTCCCCTTTGGGACTTGGAAGCGATCGATAGCTTCTACCTTGGCGGTCACTGGTTGTACTTGACCCTGCCCTACTACATGGCCGAGGAACACTACCTGTGCTCTTACAAATTCACTCTTGGCTAAGTTGATGGTCAGACCTGCCTCGGACATCGTCTGAAAAAATGCATGGATTTGCTTAATATGGTCTTCCATGGTCATGGTGTGGATGATTACATCATCCAGATATGCCTCCACCCCCTCCAGGTCTGCAATGAGCCTATTAATCAGTCGTTGAAATGTCGCCGGCCCGTTCTTCAACCCAAAAGGGAGGACCTTGTACTGATATAACCCATTCGGAGTGACCAAAGCTGAGATTTCTTTGGCTCTATCAGTAAGAGGGATCTGCCAATACCCTTTCAGCAAGTCAAATTTGGTAACAAATTTAGCTGGGCCTATTCGATCAATACAGTCGTCAATCCTCGGGAGCGGATAGGAGTCGGTCTTGGTCACTGCATTCACCCGTTTTAAATCCGTACAACACCGGAAGCTGCCATCGGGTTTCGGAACCAACACACATGGGGAGCTCCATTCACTGTTGCTTGGTTCGATGATGTCATTGTCCAACATATATTGCATCTCCTTCCGAAGGTACTCCATCTTCACCGGGTTCATCCGATAGGGGTGTTGTTTCACTGGAGTGGCCTCCCCCACCTCGATATCATGATATACTAAGTCCGTACGACCAGGTACATCTGTGAACAAATGTTTAAATTCGAACATTAGGCTGGACAGTTGTCCTTGCTGTTCCCTTGTTAAATGACCTAACTTCTCATCCAAATGATTCAACACTTCGGTGTTCGTCAATTTGGGGCAGGCCTGGTCATCCAAGTTATCAAACTTCACACCGGCGTTTCCGTCCATTGTCACCGGTACGACCGGTGAGACAGGAACTACGTCTTCCACCGGTTCCCTCTCATGATATTTCTTCAGTCGGTTGACATGACACAACTGTCGCTTTTTTCGTCGGTCGGGAGTGGTCACCACGTAGTCTGTCTCATTCACCCTCTCCTCCACTGCATAAGGACCGAAATATCTAGCCTGGAGGGGCTGACCTGGAACGGGCAGCAATACTAACACCCGGTCCTGAGGACTGAAATTCCTTATCTGCGAGGTCTTGTCATGTCTCTCCTTCATTTTCCCCTGGGCCCTTCTCAAGTTCCGTCGTGCAACCTCACACGCCTTTGCCAATCGGTTTTTTACTGTGGCCACATACTCCACCATCGGTGTCCGGGACTCCTGTAGTAACCACTGTTCTTTCACCAATTTCAACGGTCCCCGCACTGCGTGTCCAAACACCAGTTCAAACGGGCTGAATCCCAAGGAGTCCTGCACGGACTCCCTCGCCGCAAACAACAATAGGGGTATCCCTTCATCCCAATCCTTGGCACATTCAAAACAATACGTTCGGATCATATTCTTTAAAGTCTGGTGAAACCTTTCCATGGGTTCTCGTTCCACTCTCCTTTCCTCTGCTTGTTTCTCTTCTCTCCTCGCTTCTGCTTTCCTTTCTTCTTCTGTTAACCTTTCCTGGAGTTCTCGTTCCACTCTCCTTTCCTCTGCTTGTTTCTCTTCTCTCCTCGCTTCTGCTTTCCTTTCTTCTTCTGCTCTTTCCTTTTCTGCTTTCCTTTCTTCTTCTGCTCTTTCCTTTTCTGCTTTCCTTTCTTCTTCTGCTCTTTCCTTTTCTGCTTTCCTTTCTTCTTCTTTTAACCTTTCCTGGAGTTCTCGTTCCACTCTCCTTTCCTCTGCTTGTTTCTCTTCTCTCCTCTCTTCTGCTTTCCTTTCTTCTTCTGCTCTTTCCTTTTCTGCTTTCCTTTCTTCTTCTTTTAACCTTTCCTGGAGTTCTCGTTCCACTCTCCTTTCCTCTGCTTGTTTCTCTTCTCTCCTCTCTTCTGCTTTCCTTTCTTCTTCTTTAATCCGTTCCTGGCTCCGTAATTGCAACTCCAGTTTCCGGAGCTCAACGTCTTCTGGTTCTTCGGGTAGCCACTCCCAGGCTAACTCGTCCCATGTTCCTAATCCCACCATAGATTGTATCACCGTGGCCTGCAACTCTGCCTTCCTCAAATTAGTTCGGACCTCCAAGTTAAAATGTTTGGCCAATTTCAAGAGGTCCGACTTTAGCAACGCTCGGAACTGTGCCTCACTCGGGGTTACCCCAAAGTTCTGTGCCACAAACGCCATGGTGCCTATCGTTAACACCTGTTAACCTTCACCCAAGACTTTACCCCAATTTCTCAAAAAAAAAAATTTCCAATTAATAATTAATTAATAAATTTTAATTAATAAAAAAATTATTATTTTATTATTTTATACAATTTTAAATCCCGGACGTAGACCCAATTGCGAAACCGCAAATCGTAATTTGGACGAGCCCCCAATTCTGTTACGTGGTCCCCTCGGTGAATACCTGGTCTCAGTGACCCCCGGACCGTGAGAGGAACTTCGCCAGAAAGCTGTATTATATATGCGCTTTCGCCACGCAAGCCATATGAATTTCACCCAAGAGACAACTGACGTTCAAGGATATATTTCAATGGTAATGATACCAAACAATTTCAATGACACAACCATCAACAATATTTCAAGGACACAACCACGGAGATTTTCCCCGAGCAATCAACAATACATAATCATCACCAATTCCCAATTCACAATCAATTCCCTATGATTAAGATGGCCATCTTATACATGTGTGTCCCCGTGAGTACTCACACCCCCTTTCGGTCTCTGCTCCTCACAATGTCTCTGGGCCCCTCCTGACCAAGATACTGCTACTGGTCGGCGTCTCCGCACTCGGGCGGTTGAACGAACCCCGGGTGGACGTTTCTCCACCGGGCAGGTATCGTACCAGGCACCGTGGCTGCAGCCCCTCGTGGCCACGCGGAGCGGGTACGGTAGAGCAAGCCAAACCCCACGCCGCTTGCAAGGCGCGTTAGGCCCCAACGGGCGACCCGCACGCGTCTGTTTGGACGGTGCCGCGAACGATTCCAGACGCGGGGTCGATGCACGGCCCCACGTCAACTTGACGTCTCCACCGGGCAGGTACACGTCCCGGGAATTCCTCTCGCCGGACACGGCGGACAGGTTTCGGAACGCCGCTGTTTTCCCCGCAGCGCAAGGTCGATTCCACCTTTTGTCGGAGCGGGGCGAGAGAGAATAATCCTCGTTCTTTTTCCTCGTGTCTTTTCCTCTTCCGTTTCCGGTCACTTCCGTTTCCGGCCACTCCCTCAGAAGGGCTCCTGACCCTCCAACCACAACACTACACAACAACTTAATATACTACACACGGATAAGCAAAGACCTGAATGGTAATTCACATACATTCACATAAATATGTAACATAAACGTTGACTTGAAGCTTGTTCAAGGAGGAAAAACCCCTTGGGGAGGTGGGATATTAATGGTATTAAAATTGTTTTGTGGCGGACACAAAAGCCCACTGGCGTGGTGACATCATTCCGCGCACCAAGTGGGCGGTGGCCACACCCGAGGGGTAGGCGTGGCCTCATGATATACACCGGGCGCGCAGCCCGGAGCGCGCCAGTGTTAGAGTGAGCTCCTGAAATAAAGACGCTTATAAGTTACCGCTTGTCCGCTTCCTCCTTGCTCGCAAGCAGCGCGCGTAATGCCGCGCTTTACTGGTGACCCCCCTCGACGTTGGATCTGCCAGAGCGATCCTTCCACACGCGACGCCATTGCCATGGCCAACTTCATCAAACTTCCCGAATTTTTGGAGGTTCAGGCCGAAGTCTGGTTCGTCCAGGCCAAAGCCCAATTTCAGCTTCGGCGCCTCACCGGCGATGACACGCGCTATTGCCACGTCGTCGCCTCCCTCGGGCCCGGCACGGCCGCTCGAGTTGTGTCCGTCCTTCGCCACCCACCGGACGGCCACAAGTACGAGGCACTCAAGCGGCTACTCCTAGCCACGTTCGGCCTCACGGACAATGCACGGGCCGACCGCCTCCTGGATCTCCCCGAGCTCGGTGACACGCGCCCGTCGGTCCGAATGGACCATATGCTGTCACTGTTGGGCGACGAAGCCCCCGGTTCTCTATTCCGGGTGCTTTTCTGTTGCCAACTTCCAGCGCAGGTTCGCCTCGCGTTGGACGGGACCGGGCTAACGGAACCCCGAGCATTGGCAGCCGAGGCGGACAGGTACTTCGCCGCTTCGGACACGCCGGCGAGAGTCAGCGTGGCCGTCACGGCCCTCGAGGCTGATGCTGATGCTGCTGATGCTGCTGTTCCACAGCATCAGCTTATACAGCATACGCAGCATGCTGATACGCACCTCATGACCGCCGCCACGCCCCGCCCACCGCCGCGGCGAAAACCGCCACCGCCAACTCCACCGGCCTGGCAGGGCCAGCCGCGCTCCTCCAGCTCCACCACCTGGTGCTGGTTCCACGCCAAGTTCGGCCACGAAGCTCGGCAGTGTCATCCGCCATGCTCCTTCAACAGGTCGGGAAACGCCCGGGCCGGCGCTCAATAGTGGCGATGAGCGCCGGCCGTTCGAGCAGCCTGCTGTTCATAACGGACACCTTCTCCGGGCGCCATTACCTGTGCGACACGGGAGCGCAGGGGAGTGTCGTTCCCGCCGGCATGTCAGACAAGCATGCCGCAGGTGGGGGCCCCGCGCTGCTTGCCGCGAACGGGACGCCCATCCGTACGTACGGAAAACGCTGCCTCTCGCTGCGGTTCAGAGGGCAGGTTTTCCGATGGACGTTCGTCACCGCCAACGTGCCCATGGCACTGCTTGGCGCGGACTTCCTGTGCGCTAATGGGCTCCTGGTCGACGTCAAGCGCAGACGTCTTGTCCAGGCCGAGACGTTCAGCTCGCTCGCTTGTGCGTTGCCCAGCTCAACGAGCAGCTTGCCAAGCGGCTTGCCGAACGGTTCGGTTCCGGCCACATTGGTCTGTACGCTTCCGGCAGCGGACGCATTCACCCGCCTCCTCGCCGGCTTCCCGGCCCTCACGCGGCCCACCTTCTCGGCGGGGGCCGTCAAGCACGGGGTGGCCCATCACATCCCCACCGCCGGGCCACCGGTCTACGCCCGGGCACGCCGCCTCGAGCCGACGAAGCTGGCGGTGGCAAAAGCGGCGTTCGCTACCCTGCAGCGACTCGGCATCGTTCGGCGCTCAGAGAGCGCTTGGGCGTCGCCGCTGCACATCGTGCCGAAGCCCGGCGGGGGATGGCGACCGTGCGGGGACTATCGCCGTCTCAATGATGCCACGACTCCCGACCGCTACCCCGTCCCCCACATTCAGGACTTTTCCGCCCTTTTGGCGGGCAGGTCCTTCTTCTCGAAGGTGGACCTCATACGCGGCTACCATCAGGTCCCCGTCAGGCCGGAGGACGTCCCGAAGACGGTGGTCATCACGCCATTCGGACTCTTCGAGTTCCTGCGCATGCCCTTCGGTCTGAAGAATGCGGCTCAGGCGTTCCAGCGACTGATGGACAGCATCCTGCGCGACTTGGATTTTGTCTACGTCTACCTGGACGATATCTTCGTCGCCAGTGCATCCCGCGAAGAGCACCTACGCCACCTCCGCACGCTCTTCGAACGCCTGGGCCAGCATGGCCTGATTGTGAACCCCGCAAAGTGCCGGTTCGGCGCCGCCATAATCGATTTTCTGGGGCACCGTGTCACCAGGCACGGAGCCGTCCCCCTGCCGGCCAAGGTGGAGGTGGTGAAGGGGCTTCCGCGCCCCCGCACGATCAGAGGGCTGCAGGAGTTCCTGGGCATGGTGAACTTTTACCATCGGTTCCTGCCCCGTATCGCCCAGCTCCTGCGCCCCCTGCATGAAGCTCTCCGAGGTAAGCCGGGCAAAGGCGACGTTACCTGGACCGAGCAGATGGACGCGGCGTTCACGGGTGCGAAGCTCGCCTTGGCTAACGCCACCATGCTCGCGCACCCGGCGCCCGATGCACCGATCACCCTCACCACCGATGCCTCGGACTACGCAGTGGGCGCGGTGCACGAGCAATGGGTGCGTGGAGCTTGGCAACCGCTGGCGTTCTTTAGCCGGCAGCTTCGCCCACCCGAACGCCGTTACAGTACCTTCGACCGCGAGTTGCTCGGGCTTCACTTGGCGGTCAGGCACTTCCGCCATCTGCTCGAGGGCCGTGCGTTCACTGCCTTCGTCGACCACAAGCCGCTGATCTTCGCGATGGGCAAGGTCACCGAGCCGTGGTTGGCCCGGCAGCAGCGTCACCTCTCGGCCGTGTCCGAGTACACGACGGACATCCAGAACGTCGCGGGGAAGGACAACCCGGTGGCGGATTGCCTTTCCCGGGCCGTCGCCCACGCAGTCCACCTCGGCATCGACTATGCCCGGATGGCAGCGGACCAGGCCGCTGACCCCGATGTCCAGGCCTTGCGGACCGCCGTCACGGGCCTCCGCGTCACCGAGGTGCCGTTCGACGGCGCGGGCGCGGCCCTCTTGTGCGACGTCTCCCTCGGGCGTCCTCGCCCCATCGTGCCCGCGGGCTGGCAGCGCCAGGTGTTTGACGCCATCCACGGCCTGTCCCACCCGGGCACGAGGGCCTCCCAAAGGCTGATCGCCGACAAGTTCGTCTGGCATGGCCTCCGGAAGGCCGTCCATGGCTGGGCCAGGACGTGCCTCGCGTGCCAGCGCGCCAAGGTGCACCGGCACACCCAGGCCCCGTTGGCCCCGTTCACGGTGCCGGAACGCCGGTTTGACCACGTCCACGTGGACCTGGTGGGACCTCTGCTCCCCTCGCGGGGTTTCACCTATGTCCTCACCATGGTGGACCGCACCACCTGGTGGCCGGAGGCCGTGCCCTTGGCGTCGACAACGGCGGCCGATGTCGCGCAGGCTTTCATCGCCACCTGGGTCGCCCGGTTCGGCGCCCCCTCAGACATCTCGTCCGACCGCGGCCCCCAGTTCACCTCGGAGCTCTGGGGGGCGGTCGCGCAGGGGCTCGGGGTCCGGCTGCACCGAACCACGGCCTACCACCCCCAGGCTAACGGCCTGTGTGAGCGATTTCACCGCTCATTGAAGGCCGCGCTCTGGGCCACCCTCCGCGATGGCGGCTGGGTCGACAGGCTCCCCTGGGTCCTGCTGGGCCTCCGGACGGTGCCCAAGGAGGACCTGCGCGCATCCGCGGCGGAGTTGGTCTTCGGGCAACCGCTGCGGGTGCCGGGTGAGTTCCTCCACAACTCCACGGCACCATGGTCCGCGGCACAGCAGCGCTCCGCTCTGCAAGAGACCGCCCAGAGGTTCGCCCCGGTGCCAACGGCATGCCACGGGCACCCACCGACGCACGTCGCCCCGGAGCTTCGCACGGCGGAGTACGTCTTCGTCCGCCACGATGCCCACCGGACACCACTTCGGCCCCCGTACGACGGGCCTTTCCGCATGCTGGAGACCGGGGCGAAGCACTTCACCCTGGACATCGGCGGTACTCCTGACCGCGTTTCGGTAGACCGCCTCAAGCCGGCCCACCTTGACATGGACCATCCACCGCCAGTGGCCCGAACCCCACGTCGGGGCCGCCCCCCTGCGGGCGGACCCCCGGCACCGCCCAGCCCTGCCGCCACGCCGCCCCCCGGTCCTGCACCCATCCCAGGGGCAGCCAGGGGCAGCCCACCTGGCATCCCTGCACCCCGGACGCCGCCGATCGCCAGGGGGCGCTTCGGCCGGGTCATTCGTCTGCCCCGCAAACTGGCCCTCCAGGTGCGCGGGAATTCTGGGGGGGCGCGTGTGGCGGACACAAAAGCCCACTGGCGTGGTGACATCATTCCGCGCACCAAGTGGGCGGTGGCCACGCCCGAGGGGTAGGCGTGGCCTCATGATATACACCGGGCGCGCAGCCCGGAGCGCGCCAGTGTTACAGTGAGCTCCTGAAATAAAGACGCTTATAAGTTACCGCTTGTCCGCTTCCTCCTTGCTCGCAAGCAGCGCGCGTAACGCCGCGCTTTAGTTTTGTAATAACATTAATATTATGCTATTATCATTAGTTTTGTTATTCGAAGCGGCCTTGGAAAAACACCACGATAAAGCTAACTTAATATGGATATACACCTCAACATGCAACCCCATTGATGGCAATAGCGGGGAAAACCCACTCAGGGGAGAAACCCCCCTTGGGGAGGGGGGCAAATGAATGCGCTACAACCTTCATTGTGTAACCCTTCGTCATCTTGTCAAGTTTGGTTGAGATTGGATAAGTAACAACAGAATGCATTGGGGTCATAGATTCATCAGACAGACAGACAGACACCAAATGGCGTATTTTAGTATAATTTATGTCCAGAAAAAGGATGAGCAGTTAATTTGGACAATAGTTGCTGTTTTGTGTCGGGGGGGGTGGGGGGAGGAGGGAGGGGTGGGAAGGAGGACCTCCAGAACACATTGCTTACTGAGCTAACCTTATTGTATGACAGTTAATGTTGTGTCATCTCTTCAGCTGTCATTAAATACTCACATTGACAATTAAAATTGTAGATCAATTGATATCTACCATATAAAACACAATTTCAGTTTGTGTGTTTGTACAGATGTCTGCCCCCCTTCATAAGGGTAGGTTTTATAGGTCAATCTTTTAACACGGATATGTGTTTATTCACGGTCTAGTATAGAGGATAAAACAAACTCGAAAAGCATTTTCCATAAAATAGTAATTATGTCTCTTCTATTGGA
This sequence comes from Myxine glutinosa, assembly GCF_964187855.1. NCBI lineage: Eukaryota > Metazoa > Chordata > Myxini > Myxiniformes > Myxinidae > Myxine > Myxine glutinosa. The sequence goes on along the minus strand of NC_136261.1, from coordinate 263,614,551 downwards.
ATTGTAGATGGTGGCTTGCAAACAAGGGTGGTGTACAGAAGCGTTTTTTGAAATAACAATAAATGCAATGTGCAGGGAAGTGAAATTCACTGCACATGATGTGCACGCAGCGTAAAACGAGTGTTCATTTACTTCCATATGATGTCAAATAAAGAAGATATACAGTCGTGGCCAAAAATATTGGCACTCTTGCACTTTTTTCAAATAATGCACCATTTCTCCCAGAAATTTGTTGAAATGAAAAAAATCTTTTCGCATCCACAAATGTATTTTTTTGGTTTGCAGTGGAACAAAACAAAAAAAGCTGAAAAAATTACTAAATGTTAGCGTATTCCACACAGAAATCCTAAAATGGCCTGGACAATATTATTGGCACCTTTTAGAAGTTGTTAGAAATAATTAGATTTCAAGCAGATCATATCACGCCTTGGACCACGCCTGTCATATCACGCCTTGTTTCTGTGGATTCTCCTTTACTTCGGATATGAACTCACCTGTGGTGAATTACAGGTGCCTGCAATATAAACAACACTCATTCAACCAGTTTGAATAGAGAAAAGGAGTCGTTCTGTTGTTTTGTGTCACTATGTGTATGAGCATGGAGATGGAGAAATTCACGATGGAGAAATGGAGATGGAGCAAATGGAGAAATGAGCATGGAGAAAAGAAAGAAAGCCAGAGAATTGTCTGAGGAGGTCAGACACAAGATTGTAGCCAAGCATGGACAATCTCAAGGCTACAAGTCCATCTCCAGAGACCCTGATGTTCCTGTGTCCACCGTCAGCAATGTTATCAGGAAGTTTAAGGCCCAGGGCACTGTAGCCAATTTACCTGGATGTGGTCGCAAGAGAAAACCTGATCGAACATTGCAGTGAAGGATTATTCGAATGGTGGAGAAAGCACCTCGATCGACTGCCAAACAGATTCAAGCTGACCTTCAGACACAAGGTACGACACTTTCAACTCGCACCATCCATCACTAACTCAATGAAAGGGGGTTCTATGGTAGGAGACCCAGGAGGAACCCACTGCTGAGGGAGAGATATAAGAAAGCCCAACTGGAGTTTGCCAAAACACACCTGAACAAGCGAAAATCTTTCTGTGGACACATGCGACCAAATTAGAGCTTTTTGGTAAAGCACATCATCTCTATGTTTACAGAAAACAAAATGAAGCCTTCAAAGAAAAGACCACCTTCCCTACAGTCAAACATGGAGGAGGTTCAGTGATGTTTTTGGGTTGCTGTGCTGACACTGGCACTGGGTGCCTTGAATGTGTGCATGGCATCATGAAATCAGGAGATTACAAAGGCATTTTGGAGCATAATGTTCAACCCCGTGTCAGGAAGCTGAGTCTCTGTCGAAGGTCATGGGTCTTGCAGCAGGACAATGACCCCAACAGACTTCAAAAAGCACCCAGGAATGGTTCAAGACAAAACGCTGGACTGTTCTCAAGTCACCAGGAATGAGTCCAGATCTAAATCCCATTGAACACCTGTGGGGAGATCTGAAAATAGCAGTTGGGAGAAGGCACCTTTCAAATCTGGGAGAACCGGAGCAGTTTGCACAAGAAGAGTGGGTCAAACTGCCAGTAGAGAGGTGTAGGAAGCTCATTCATGGCTATAGGAAGCGATTGACTGCAGTTATTTTGTCCAAAGGTTGTGCTACCAAATATTAAGTCTGGCATGTGAATAATTTTGTTAATGCCATTTCTTTTCATTTTACGATTTAAAAGGATACATTAAGGTCTGAATCAAAAACAAAGGTTCTGTAATATTAACAGTGAAATAAAGAATTGTGGAGACCAAATACTTTCGTCAATTTCAACTTTTTGGGGGGGGGGAAATTGTGAATTATTTGAAAAAAGTGCAAAGGTGCTAATATTTTTGGCCACGACTGTAAGCACACATGACACTAGGCCGAGGCTTCAGACTTGGCACACTAACAAGGCTGCACCGTCGAATACGCTGTTCCAACCCGTCATTTTTGATGGTCTTTTTACTACTTTTCTCTTACTATTGGAGAAAAACTGGCACATGTCCAAAAGCTTGAACATGTCATTTCATCCGGGATAGTCTTAAAGGCTCACCACGTCTCTCCAAATGTGTGATTGGAATGATGCTGTTTGCAATGAAAATAGAGATATTGAGTTCAAATATGAATGAGGAAATGACGTCAGTGTTTCTACTTTCTCACCGTGACATTCGTGGATTCGCATTATGCAGATTTGCCATTGACTGGGTATAGAAACATTCATACGGGTACGTTTTCTCCCCAAGTCATTCACGAACTGGCTGTCCATGTCTGACGTTCGACTGAAGGTGACACAGGGATGTGGAATTTATTGGTTCCATTGTTCAGCATTCACCATTTCCACATTGTTTGTTTGCTTTTGATTTCCCACCCGTGCATAGCACGGGTACCACGCCAGTACATTTATTATTTGACTTCCAAAACAGTATGGCAGAGGATACCTTGTCTGCAGCCAAAGTCCTTTCTTGGTAAATCCAAACATCTTATGGGCTAAAAAGCCTTTGCTTGCAGCTTCATAGAGTACTGCTCTATGGGCAAACTATCACACATCACACATCTTTCCGGGGTGTTACACAAACCAAAGCTCTGAACATCATTGGAAACTCCCATGAAGAGGCCAAGGTAAAGGACATGTTGGTAACCTGTCTGTTTTATATTACCTCTTCTGGTTTTGTGTTTATATTTACCTCTACTGATTATGTTTGCCCTCTGCCTCTTCCCAGTTCTTCCAGGGTGTGTGTTCTTCCAAAAACCCATCCTGGGTAACCTTTCAAAAATCCAGACTTGTGCTTGCCATTGATTAATCATTTCGCACGCCTATAGAAATGCCTCTCTTAGGTGGTGTAACACCTAGAATAAGTTATTTCTTGTTTTGTTGCCCTCGCCAGAGGAGAGGTTGGCATTTGAGTCCGTTTGTTTGTTTGTCTCTCTGTTTGTTTGTCTGTTTGTTTGTCCGCACAGAATAAATCTGATTTTCTCTGCAACAACTGATTGACAGGAAATTTTCACCATAGGTGCAACTCCACCTGTAGAATTTTTAAATGATAATTATGACGTCATAGGCCACGTTGTTCGATCGCCATCTTGGAAAAAATCAAAAAACTCTGCACCTCTATATCTCGGAAAGCATTGAATAGAAAAAATTGAGACATGGCACATTGTAAAGAAATCTCCACGAGGAATAAAATATGTTAATGATGATGTCATAGGTGCCTCCATTATGACGTCATTCGACAAGAACAAAACTTCATCCAATCAAGATGAAATTTCTTGAGCGCCATGTTAGCATAAACTGGTGGAGAAAAAAAAATTAATGATGACGTCATCAGTCACGTGGTTCGGCCGCCATCTTGGAAAAACCGAAAAAATTTGCACGTCTATATCTCAGAAAGCGCTGAATAGAAAAAATTGAGACTTGGCTCATTGTAAAGAACTCTCTTTGGGGAATAAAATATGTTAATGATGATGTCATAGGTGCCCCCAATATTACGTCATAATTCGACAAGTACAAAACTTCATCTGATCAAGATGAAATTTCTGGAGTATAATCTAGGAATATATTAGTTTAGAAAAAAAATGATGACGTCATTGGTCACGTTGTTCGGCTGCCATATTTGTTTTAACACAAAGCCTTAAAACCACTGAAAATACATCCTGGCGAAGGTTTGCAATCTCTGATTGCTCTTTTTCTTCTTTGTCTTGTTTTGTCCTTTCTTCCTGCTATGGTTTCTGACAATAATCTTGCGCTATTTTTCCATCTGTACCGCATCTTGAAAAGGATGGACGAGACGTCTGTGGCAGCAGACACTGACTGCTCAGGCCATTGTTATTCGCACACACTGATCCATTCTTTTTGAAACCTTCACATGATTCATCCACATTTTTCGACGACATCCTTTTTGTACCATATTATTCGGTCATTCTCGAAAGAATGTCACATGGTTTGACACATTCACTCAGAAAAACTTGAGGAATCCTCCCTGATCCATAATGATGCACTCTTAGAGTGGAGCAGCCAACTTTACAGCACGATTACCAACTCCACAGGCTGAGATGTTAAGGGGTCAACAAATGACTCACACCAGCCCCTGTAAATATGGCACGTAATACAATTATATTACGCATATGCACCATCAGCGATTGTAAAATTAACTTTGCAGACTGATATACTTTCATACTCTAACACCTTCACAAACCTTCGATCAGTGCAGAAAACATTTATTTTTTATTGTCATTGAACAGACAGACACTTTGATTTGTAAATTTTATCCATTATCCACGCAGAGTTATCACTACAGGTGGCAGATATTTGAGAGAGAAAGTGCGGAGGGTCAAGAGGATCCAGACCCCTCTTCCCTTCCCCCAACATGTGATAACTTGAGAACAGTTGAATGGATGTAAAGCAAACTTGGTACAAATATTATAATGATGTAATAATGTGGGCGGAGGCATATCGGTCGACGTCGTGATGTCGAAGAGTGTCATTCTCGTCTATTTTCAACTTAGTCTGAAATTTAGCCTGAATGTGTTCCTCCTTTGTAATTAAACTTTTCAAAAATTAGAATTGGTCATATTAAAAAATTAGAGCTATTGGGTGTAATGCTCAGAAGAGGATCTTGTATATTTCGGGTAATACATGTAGGATAAGGGCATCAGTAAACGTTAGTGGATTTTGAGGTGAATTATAAGGGCATTACGAGATAATGGACAAATAATAACAGTATATGGTAATCAAACACAGGGCTCCAGCATCATAAGCAAAAATCCAACCAGGGTTTCTTTTCTGCACTTTTTAATTTTGGTACCAGTTATTTTATTTAAAAATAGAGAATAAAATTTTTATTTTTGATTTGGCTTATATACTATACTGTGTTTTGTGGCACTAATAAATTGTAGCATCATAATTTATATGGCATTTACAGTAATTTACTAATACATGATATTATATCACAGGCCGTTTGTTTATCCCTATATTTAATATGTAATGACATTCATTTTCTAATGAAACACCTTGAATCATTTTAGGGCCTGAAAAGCCAAATTATTCCCGACTTGAGCGGGGGAAAGCCAGGCAAAATGTACTTCCTGGATTTGAATGATGATGATGCAGTGCCAGTTCCTTTCGACTTTTCCGCTGATTTTAATTCCATGAATTTCAATCCCCATGGCATCAGCCACTTCATGGACCACTCAGGTATCTTGCTGATCTTGGCTATTGACATAATGTGGGTTTGTTTTTGCTTTCAAAACCGTGTTGTCATTCTGATTGTTATCTGTGTTACTAATATTGCAAAAATTTACAACTCCAACCATCGTTTTATTATCCCCCATTGGATTTAGTCCGAAACGAGGGCTTATGGATGGATTGGTTCTCGTCCGTCCGTCAATCCGTTTTTGCGTCCACAACCATTTCTCGAAGATGTATGGACAGATTTTGCTCATACTTGGCACAAAGACAACACATGATGATATACATATTGACGTCATTTTGGTGCGTGATGCGATCAAAGATGGCCGGCTGGCGGCCATTTTAGTTGTAAAAAAAACCCCGACGTTGAACACGTCCTCAACCATTTATCGGACATGCATTTACCAATGTTGTTCAAACCTGGCACACAGATAGTGAATGATGGTTTACACATGCACGTCATTTTCTTTCGACATCAGATCAAAGATGGCCGACTTGCAGCCATTTTAGTTGTAAAAAAAACAAGCAATGTTGAAAACGTCCTCAACCATTTCTTGGACATGCATTTACAGATCTTGGTCAAACTTTGTATACAGAAAATGAATGATGGGATACATTTGCACGTCATTTCTTTTCGAGATCAGATCCAAGATGGCCGACTGGTGGCCATTTTGTTACTTAAATATGTCTTCAACTATTTCTCAGATATCCATGGACCGATTTTGTTCAAACTTGGTACAAAGACAATAAATGAGTATTCATATGCAGAAGGTTTTGTTTTGTCATCCCACCAATGATGGCCGACTGACGGCCTTTAACTCCGTACAGCAAAATTACTAAAACCACGGCAGGGGCTATGACATTTATATGTCTTTTTCTTCTTTTTTATATTATCATGATATTATCACGATAATCGTGATAATGAGGTCCATTATCGTGATATAGGTTTTGCCATTATCACCCAGGTCTAGAATGCACACTCCCTCTAAACCATCTATCCTGGGTTCGAATCCCGACCCAGCTATAAACTGTCATCAGTATTGCACAGACAGGGTGATTCATCAATGTGTGTGCCATCCCTCAGATCGATGTTAAACTGGGCGTCACATCTGCTGGATTTTCTCCCCTCAACTCTATCCCCGCTCCACTCTTCCCTACACACTCTTCATCCTCGCCCCTCACTCTCCCATCTCTCCTCCCTCCTAACTCTCCCCTCCCGATCCTCGCCCCTCACTCTCCCATTCTCCTCCCTCCTCTCTCTCCCCTCCCGATCCTCGCTCCTCACTCTCCCATCTCTCCTCCCTCCTCTCTCTCCCCTCCCGATCCTCGCTCCTCACTCTCCCATCTCTCCTCCCTCCTCTCTCTCCCCTCCCAAGCCTCGCTCCTCACTCTCCCATTCTCCTCCCTCCTCTCTCTCCCCTCCCGATCCTCGCTCCTCACTCTCCCATTCTCCTCCCTCCTCTCTCTCCCCTCCCGATCCTCGCTCCTCACTCTCCCATTCTCCTCCCTCCTCTCTCTCCCCTCCCGATCCTCGCTCCTCACTCTCCCATCTCTCCTCCCTCCTCTCTCTCCCCTCCCGATCCTCGCTCCTCACTCTCCCATCTCTCCTCCCTCCTCTCTCTCCCCTCCCGATCCTCCCTCCTCACTCTCCCATCTCTCCTCCCTCCTCTCTCTCCCCTCCCGATCCTCACCCCTCCTCTTCCTCCTTTGATCCTCATGCCTTTTTCTTCTTGTTTTAAGCATTATGAGGCTCATGGAAGAGCAGAATGGTCAAGGGCAATGGATCAACAGAGCAGGAAGAACATTAAATGGATGCACCACATTACAAGGATAGGAATTGCAGGAGAGGGGTGCAAACATGGTCTTTAATCAGGTGTTGTAAAACTAAATAGTGGCAATGGTAGAGACAATCAGGTGGCAATATAGAGTAGATTTAAAATGGTATCCAGAGGAATTTAAGACTATTAAAGAAGAAGTTCCACAGGTAAGAAAAGAGGGATACAATATGATTGGAAGTGTTTACCGACAAGTGAGATCAGAAGAAACAGACATGCACACTGTATTTGCATGGCGTATTGCCAACATTTTTCTGTTATCATGCAATCTCAAAACGAAACCAGAACAGCACTCGGTAGAGCACATACTTTTGCCAGACTGAACAGTTTACATTTTATATCCTAGTGATAGGCTGGATCTGGATCCAAAACCCAAAATCTAATCGGATTGTTCTTGTCACCTAACCAACTTACCCACCCAGTTTTGTCATAACTCTTCCACAACGTTTTGAAATACTATGTTATACATCGTTTTGGTTTCATCTTTCAATGGTGAAGAATTACTTAAGAAATTAAAATTTTCTCGTTTCTGGATTCAGATCTTCACCAAAATAGAAATTATTCTTCATTGTCACATATCCAACCATACCACCAAGATTATTCTGAAACCGTCCACAACTTTTTTGAGATGTCCCGTTTACAAACAAACAGTCAGGGATGAAAACAAAATCTCCAATCGAAGATTTTGACGGTGTAGCCCGTAGGGCAAAGCCGTCTAGAACAGTTTGTCTGTACGTATGTATGTATGTATGTATGTATATATGTATATATGTGTGTATGTATGTATGTATGTATATATGTATGTATGTATGTATGTATGTATGTATGTATGTATGTATATATGTATGTATGTATGTATGTATGTATATATGTATGTATATCCTCTCAAGCATAAACCAATCAGAGCTGAGGATCTGGTCACATGACAGGGGTGACGTGATGTCATTACGGCGGTACGACGGCAGACTCCACACACTGCCATTTTGATTCCTATACCGTTCAGGCCGGTTCAGGCTACCTTAACGTTTCATTCAGTGTGAAACACAAACAAACACGTGAAACACATGAAGTAAAACACGTGAAAATAAGGATCTTTTATAACACTCGATTGTTATCGTGGCTGCGGTTGTTGTTGTTTGTGGTATTTCTGTGTAGTTTTATATATTTTTATATTGCTTCGCAAAATATCACTTCTGTATATATAATTTTGTATGCTCGTTCCGTCTCATTCTAAAGGGCTTCTACTGTCGTAGAATAACAAATGTTTCCGCTCAAACTGCTTTGTGAATAAACATACATTGGCGCTTCTTCCTCTTCTTAAAACTTGCAGAAGTCTTTCAGAACTGGCAAATTCGTGATTAAACACGATTTTTTTATGACGTAGATGTTTGGTTCCTGTGTTTACAGTGTTTGTCTCTCCGTATGTTTGTATGTCCCTCCCATATTTATCCTACATATTGGGTGAGTTTTATAGCCGACAATTACGCTTCTGAAAGGTAGAATGTAATGCCATTTGTCTTTGCCAGTTATGTTTCTTTCAACACCTTTCAGGGAATGTTCATATATTACGTCATATACCTGGTTGGGGCAAATTATCACACTTGAAGATTGGGGGGAACTGAAATTATGACAACAGGGTGATTATACTTGACGGGGGGTGGGGGAGGGGGTGCATGCCCCCCAGATCATATATAATTAAAACTTTGATTAAGGGCTCTTCAAACATTGAAGCACTCTTATGACTGCCTCAAACAGCCCTAAGCCTGGTGTTGGCTTAACGGTCAGGGTGGAGGTCTTGGGATCCTTGGGTCCTGAGTTTGAATCTCCCTGCCAGCTCTTGAATTAACACCAGGTGGGGTTGGCAGCCTGTTGTGGAGCTATGCTCGCACGATAAAGCCGGACAAAATGGACGACACCAGGAACGAAGTTTCACTGAGCTATTTATTCTAGCTCAATTCGAAAGAACTCAAAAGCACTGAATAGCCCGTTAACACGGGCGGCAATTTATATCAAAAGATCACCACACAAAAGCCACGCCTCTCAGGCGGGGCATGGTATGCAAATAAGTCAGCCACGCCTCTCAACGGGGCGTGGTATGCAAATCGAGAGTCCGCCCGGGCAAGGCAAGCCCGGACACGTCCGGGCGAGTCCGGGCAAGTAACCGCCCGCTGGTTACGTCATCGGCCGGTGCAAGGTGATTGTGTCATGCTTCCGGTAACCGCTACATGCACCCCCTCAGAATTAACTTGCACCGGGAGAGTCAGTTTGAGGGGGGTCTTGATGACCCGGCCGAAACGACCCCTGGCGATTCGTGTGGGGGTGGTAGGTGGCGTGGCGGTGGATGGTCGGGCGGGGGGCTTGGTTGATGGGGGACGGCCCCGTCGTGGAGGAAGGACCAATCGTGGAGGTTGGTCGAGGTCCAAATGGGCCGGCTTGAGGCGGTCCATGGAGATGCGGTCCGCTTTTCCGCCGATGTCAATGATGAACGACTTGTCATCCCTTTTCAGGACTCGGAAAGGTCCATCGTACGGTGGCCGGAGCGGTCCCCGGTGTGCGTCGTTCCGGATAAAAACGTACTCCGCAGTGCGAAGTGCTGGGGGGATGTGGGGTTGGGGGCTGCCATGGTGGGACGTGGGCACGGGGGCAAATCTCCTGGCGGCCTCCTGGAGGACCGAGCGTTGGCGAGCTGCGGACCAGGGGCGGGTGGCGTCAGGGATAAACTCGCCCGGCACGTGCAGTGGCTGGCCATAGACCAGCTCGGCGGTGGAAGCCTGGAGGTCCTCTTTAGGGGCCGCTCGGAGGCCCAGTAGGACCCACAGGAGCCTGTTGGCCAAACCGTCGTCCTGGAGGCTGGCCCTGAGAGTGGCCTTCATCGAGCGGTGGAACCGCTCGCACAATCTGTTGGCTTGGGGGTGGTAGGCCGTGGTGCGGTATAGCTTGACCCCCAAGGCCTGGGTGACTGTGCCCCAAAGCTCAGAGGTGAATTGCGGGCCTCTGTCAGAGGAGATGTCCGAGGGGGCGCCGAAATGGGCAATCCAGGTGCCATTGAAGGCCTGCGTCACATCGGCGGATGTTGTTGATGCCAGCGGGACGGCCTCCAGCCACCTGGTGGTCCTGTCCACCATTGTGAGGAGGTGGGTGAAGCCCCGCGAGGAGGGAAGGGGTCCCACCAGGTCCACATTGACGTGGTCGAAGCGCCGCGCGGGCACGTCGAATGGTGCCAACGGGGCCTGGGTGTGCCGGTGGACCTTCGCGCGCTGGCAGGCGACACAGGCATTGGCCCAGTCGCAGACGTCCTTACGGAGCCCGTGCCAGACGAATTTTGCTGCCATGAGCTTCTGCCATGCTTTCCGGCCCGGGTGGGAAAGGCCGTGGAGGGCGTCAAAAATGTGCCGCTGCCATCCAGTGGGCACGATGGGGCGAGGTTGGCCCAGGGAAACGTCGCACAGGAGAACTGTGCCTGTGTCCTCAAAGGGGACGTCGGCCAACCGCAGGCCTGTGTCCGCTGTCCGGAGGGCTTGCACCATGGGGTCGGCGGTCTGGTCGGCCGCCATGCGGGCGAAGTCCACACCGAGGTGGATGGCGTTCGCACCGGACCGGAGAGGCAATCGGCCACAGCATTGTCCTTTCCCGCGACGTGCCGGATGTCTGTCGTAAATTCGGACACGGTGGAGAGGTGGCGCTGCTGGCGGGCCGACCACGGCTCTGCAACCTTGGCCATGGCGAAGACCAGGGGTTTGTGGTCCACAAACGCCGTGAACGGGCGGCTCTCTAAAAGATGGCGGAAGTGGCGAACGGCCAGGTAAAGGCCGAGGAGCTCGCGGTCGAAAGCGCTATACTTGCGCTCTTTAGGGCGAAGCTGCCGGCTGAAGAAGGCCAGCGGTTGCCAAGCCCCGTTCACCCACTGTTCATGCACGGCGCCCACCGCGTAGTCGGAAGCGTCCGTGGTGAGGGCGATGGGTGCGTCGAGCGCCGGGTGCGTCGAGCGCCGGGTGCGCCAGCATGGTCGCGTTGGCGAGGGCCAGCTTAGCGCCGTGAACGCCTCGTCCATCTCTTTGGTCCAGGTGACTTCGTGCTTGGCCGGCTTGCCCCGGAGGGCTTCGTACAGGGGGCGCATGAGTTGGGCGGTGCAAGGCACGAACCGGTGGTAGAAATTTACCATCCCCAAAAATTCCTGTAGGGCCTTGATGGAGCGGGGGCGCGGGAAACTTGTGACTGCCTCCACCTTGGTAGGCAGCGGGACGGCCCCGCGCTTAGTGATGCGGTGCCCCAGGAAGTCGACGGCCGTTACGCCAAACTGGCATTTCGCCGGGTTGATGATGAGGCCGTGCTGGGCGAGGCGCTCAAAAAGCGTGTGCAGGTGGATGAGGTCCTCCGCCCGGGAAGTGCTGGCGATGAGAATGTCGTCCAAGGAGACGAAAAGGAAGGTGAGGTCGTGCAGCATGCTGTGCATCAGCTGCTGGAAGGCCTGGGCCGCGTTCTTAAGGCCGAACGGCATGCAAAGGAACTCGAAGAGGCCAAAAGGTGTAATTACCGCCATCTTTGGCACATCGGCCGGCCGGACGGGTACCTGGTGGTAGCCCCGAATGAGGTCGACCTTGGAAAATATCACCCGCCCCGCCAAAAGGGCGGAAAAGTCCTGTATGTGTGGTATCGGGTACCGGTCGGGGGTGGTGGCGTCGTTGAGGCGGCGGTAATCGCCGCATCGTCGCCATCCACCACCCGGTTTGGGCATGTTGTGCAGGGGCGAGGCCCACGTGCTATTCGAGCGCCGCACAATGCCCAATCGCTCCAGCACGTCGAAATCCGCCTTCGCCACGGTGAGTTTGGTCGGGTCGAGGCGACGAGCCCTGGCGTAGACCGTTGGACCTGTGGTCGGGATGTGGTGTTCGACGCCGTGTTTGATGGCGACAGTCGAAAACGTCGTCTGCTTGAGAGCGGGAAACTCGGCGAGCAGGCGGTGAAATCATCCGTGGCCGGTAGCGCGCAGGCTAGCTTGGTTGGTGCGGAGCCGCTCAATGAGCAAGCGAGCGAGCTGAAGGTCTCCGCGTTGATGAGCCGACGCCGTTTGACGTCCACCAAAAGCCAATGCGTGCACAGAAAATCTGCACCCAGCAAGGCCATGGGCACGTTCGCCGTGATGAAGTCCCACCTGAAGCGCTGGCCCCCGAAGCAGAATGCGACGCTGCGCGAACTGAAGGTGCGGATGGAGGAGCCGTTTGCGGCGACCAAGGTGGGGCCGTAAAGCACGGCCTGTTTGTCCTGCACCGCGGTGGGTATCACGCTCAGCTGAGCGCCGGTGTCGCACAAAAAACGCCGCCAAGACGCTGTGTCCGTAATAAACAGAAGGCTGTCTGAATGGCCGACGCTCATGGCAGGCAGCGAGCGCCGGCCTGGTTGTTTCCCGACCTGCCGAAAGTGCACGGTGGGCGGCACATTCTGGCCTTCTGCCCGAACCTGGCGTGGTAGTAGCACATGGTCCGCTCTGGTGGAGGCTCCGGCGGTCGCGTCGGGTTCGGTCGACGGGGCGTCGCGGCGGCCGCTGCCGCCAGTGGCGCTAACTCGGCCGGTGGTGGCGCCGATCGTGGTGCGGGCGTTGCTTCAGTCGGCCCAGGGTTCCAGGCGGCCGCTCCGACGTGTCGCCTGGCCGAGAAAAATTTATCGGCCTCCTTGGCCAGGGTGCGAGGGTCCGTGATGGGCGAATTAGCCAAAGCTAATCGTACCTGCCCGGGTAGCTGCCGGAGGAACAGCTCGCAGAAGAGGAAATCTTGGCTGTGCTCACTGAGTAGAGCAAGCATGTGGTCCATGCGTTCGGATGGACGGGCCTCACCCAGCTCCGGGAGGTCGAGCAGTTGTCACGCGCGTTCGGTCTCCGTGAGTCCAAACGCACCGAGGAGTAGGCCTTTGAGCGCGCCGTATTTGTCGGCATTCATCGGGTTCTGTAGAAAGCTCAGGACCCGGGCAGCAGTGGAGGCATTGAGCGCTGAGACCACATGGTGGTAGCGCGTCGTGTCCTCCGTAATGTTCCGCGGGGCGAATTGAGAAGCCGCTTGGGTGAACCAGACGGCTGCATGCGATTCCCAAAAGCCAGGGAGCTCAAAGCTACAGATGACTCCATGGCCATGTTCTTGAAAAGGGGTCACCAATTGTGGAGCTATGCTCGCACGATAAAGTCGGACAAAATGGACGACACCAGGAACGAAGTTTCACTGAGCTATTTATTCTAGCTCAACTCGAAAGAACTCAAAAGCACTGAATAGCCCATTAACACGGGCGGCAATTTATATCAAAAGTTCACCACACAAAAGCCACGCCTCTCAGGCGGGGCGTGGTATGCAAATAAGTCAGCCACGCCTCTCAACGGGGCGTGGTATGCAAATCGAGAGTCCGCTCGGGCAAGGCAAGTCCAGACACGTCCGGGCGAGTCCGGGCAAGTAACCGCCCGCCGGTTACGTCATCGGCCGGTGCAACGTGATTGTGTCATGCTTCCGGTAACCGCTACACTGTCATCTTTCCGAGGTTGGCAAAATGAGTACCAACTCACTGGGTCCTCTCTCAAGGAGGTTGGTGGCAGGATTTGCACTCCGGCCTCCGTAAAACACCTCATTCCGTAACATGCACAGTGGTGTGTGTCAGGATGGTGCTGAGGTCACTTTGATAGTGTTGACTAACTGACCAACATATAGAATAAATCAGTGTCTCAATGCAATCTCTTCACTTCCATGGTGACAGACAGCTTAGAGACTTAGAGTACTTCAAAATAATTTAATACTTACATTATTTACTAACTGGTATCCCCTCCCGGGGTATACTTATCCTCTTCAACTAAAGTATCAAACAGGCCCGGCTCCATCACTGTTAGACTTTCGGTCTTGTTTCAAGTATATTGTCTTGTGCATTATTCTGTCTGTTTGTCTGTCTGTCTGTCTGTTTGTCTGTATGTCAATCGCCTACATGTCACAAATTAAAACCGATCTTTATACGACTTCATTTTGAGGTCAAAAGGTCTTTTCAAAAGGTCAAAAAACAACTCCGTTATATTTTTTAAATCCTCAATTTTCATCTGTTTGTCTTGAAATTTGAAAACGATTTGCATATCCAGTCACTTAAATCAAGCACCCGTTATTTTTGAGGTTTAAAGGTGAAAAGGTCGACGTAGGCCCAACTTCTAAAACTGTCAATTTTCATCCAATTTACTTGAAATTTGAAGAGGATTTCCATTCCAGATCACTGTTTTCAGCCACCAATTTTTTTTTTAGCTCAACATATGCCAAATGGTCAACATAGGGCAAAGGTCAACAACTTAAGTGAAATTTCTGAAATCCTCACTTTTTATCTGATTGACTTGAAATTTGAAGAGGATTTGCATATCAGATCACTGAATTCATCCACCAATTATTTTTGAGGTCAACATAGACCAAACGTCACCAACTTATTTTAGGGATTTCGCATGTATTGTGCATGCTGTGCATGACATATTTCCTGTTTTGTTACTTGCCGGAAAAGAGTCCGGCAAGTATGTTGGTTGGTTGTTTGGTTTGTCTGTCTGTCTGTCTGTTTGTTTGTTTGTGCGCAGTACCACGTCTACATTGTTGCACATAGAATCGCCATGCTTTACACACATATTTGTCTTGCCCTGGAATAGACTGTGCCCAATTTTTAACTCTCTAGGCCCAAGGCCTCCATTATGACGTCATAATTCGATAATTCGACAAGTACAAAACTTCATCCAATCAAGATGCAATTTCTTGAGCGCCATGTCGGCATAAACTGGTGGGAAAAAAATAATAATGATGACGTCATCGGTCACGTGGTTCGGCCGCCATATTTGTCCAAAATGGCCGATAAAAAAGTACATTCCGACAAGTCCTCGGTCTCTGACCGATTTTTCATCTGTCTGTTTGTCTGTTTGTGCGCAGTACTATGTCTACATCGTTGCACATAGAATCGCCATACTTTACACACATATTTGTCTTGCACTGGAATAGTCTGTGCCAAATGTTTAACTCTCTAGGCCCAAGGCCTCCATTATGACGTCATAATTCAATAATTCGACAAGTACAAAACTTCATCCGATCAAGATTAAATTTCTTGAGCATAATCTAGGAATAAATTAGTTTAGAAAACAAATAATGATGACGTCATCGGTCACGTGGTTCGGTCGCCATCTTCGAAAAACAGAAAAACTTTGCGCCTCTATATCTACTAAAATGCTGAATAGAAAAAATTGAGACATGGCTCATTGTAAAGAACTCTCCATGGGGAATAAACATGTTAATAATGATGTCATAGGTGCCTCCATTATGACGTCATAATTCGACACGTACAAAAATTCATCCGATCAAGATGAAATTTATTGAGCATAATCTCGGAATAAATTAGTTTAGAAAACAAATAATTATGACGTCATCCGTCACGTGGTTCGGTCGCTATATTTGTCCAAAATGGCCGATAAAAAGTACATTCCGGCAAATCCTCTGTCTCTGACCGATTTTTCATTTTTTTGTCTGTCTGTTTTTGACCAGGATATCTCAAAAAGTTGTGGACGGATTCGGACAAAATTTGTTGGAGAGGTTGGGTATGTGACAAGACAAAATGATTCGATGTTGGTGAAGATCCAGATCCAGATATGGATCAGAGAATTTTGAAGTGATTCTTTACTCTAAAATAATGGACGGATTCAGATGAAACTTGGTGGGCAGGTTTGGTGTGTGTCACAAGGATGAATCGATTTGATTTTGGTGAAGTTGTGAATCCAGATCCGAATACGAGAATTTTTAAAACCTTTAAGTGATTCTTTACCATTGAGTGATAGGGCCAAAAATGATAGCATGGTATTTCTTTTCGTTGCATGATATTTCAAAAAGTTGTGGACGACATGACAAAATTTGGTGGATGAGTTGGGTAAGTGACAAGAACAAGCCAATTCATTTTCTGTTCATTTTGGGCATGAGATCATCATACTAAAAGTTGCCAATTCTATGTGTGTATGTACATTGTACAGTGTTTTCATAAAGTATTGACACCCTCACAGGGAGGTGATCAAGAACCCAATGACCACTCTGACAGAACTACAGAGTTCCTTGGCTGAGATGGGAGAACCTGCCCGGAAGGACAACAATCTCTGCAGTACTTCACAAATCTAGGCTTTATGGGAGAGGAGCCAGACAAGAGCCACTCCTGAGAAAAAGGCACATGATAGCATGCCTGGAGTTTACAAAAAGTCACATGAAAGACTCAGAGCATCAGGCAAAAGATTATGTGGTCTTATGAGATGAAAATTGAACTCTTTGGCATGAATGTAAAGTGCTACATCTGGTGGAAATCGAGCACAGCTCATCACCAATCTAACACCACGACCGCCGTGAAGCAGGGTGGTGGCAGCATCATGCTGTGGTGATGCTTGTCAGCAGCAGGGTTTGGGAGACTTGTAAGGATAGAGGGAACAATGAATGGAGTCAAATACCGGCAATTCCTTGAGGATAAACTGCTTCAGAATGCAAAGGACCTTAGACTGTGGTGAATATTATGTTCCAACAGGACAATGGCCCAAAGCCAACAGCAAAAACAACACTGGAATGGCTTCAGGACAACAACAACAACAGGCATTTTAAGGCCACTTTCCCTGCAAGAGCGGGGGTTAGCCTTGCGGTCCCCATGACAATCTTCTCCATCCCACCCCACCCTCTGCATCTCCCCCCGCCAACCCCCCCTGCCTGCATTTCTTCCTCGACCATCCCCAGCCAAGTCCCTCTCGGTCCTCCCCATCCTCCACCCCCCTCCACACCCATTTCCATCACTCCTCCCAACCAGCCACCCCCACCCCCCCCCCCCAACACACGACCAAACCATCTCAAACTGCCTCTCCCCACAGCATCCATCACAGGCTCCACCCCCACCATCCCTCGCAATCCATCACCTGTCCTCCTCTCCCCCAACGACACTCCACACATCCACCGAACCACCCGCACCTCCACCCCCTCCAGCCCCCGCCGCCGCCCCACGCCCACCACCCATGTCTCGCTCCCACAAATCACAACACTCCTCACACATGCAGCATACACCCTCCCCTTCAGCCTCAACGACACTCCCCTCCCCGTCAGTACGCCACTCAGCTCCCGAAACCTCCCCCACGCATACCCCACTCCAGCAACCGCCACCGAGTCCGATCCACACCCTCAACTCAGCATGCCTCCTAGGCAACAAAATGTTTTCACACCCGCCAGCCCCACGCCGTCTCCAAGATCCAACCCAACACCCCCTCCACCCGCAGCCCCTCCACGCACACCCCACACCCGAATGCAGCCGACACACTGGCCAACGACCCTCCCAAACCACCACATCCTCGATGAACCCATTCAGCGCACACTGCACACCGAATGGAACCAACCCCGACACCCCCCCCCCGCACACAGCACACGGACCCCAGCCCCCTCCACCCCACCACATGCTTTACCACTTGCCATCACCTTCGTTTTTCCGATATTCACCTTCAGACCATTTGTCTCCATACACTCCCTCCACCCGCCCATCCTCTCCCCCAGTCCATCCATACCCTCCGCAATCAACACCAGATCATCTGCACACAACAACTCCCACGGCAACCACCCCCCCGCCCCCCCCCCCCCCGACGCTCTGAGCCAACACCTACACCACAGCCCCAAATAGTAGTGGACCCAGCACCGACCCCTGATGCACTCGCACCTCCACCCCAGACCCACCACTGCTCCCGTCCCCCGTCCCCACAGCTGCGCGCGCTCCCCCGCACACCGCCACCACCACTCCGATCAACCACCCCTCCACCCCCAACCTCCTCAATGCCCACGCCTCAATGGCTTCAGGACAAGAACGTGAAAATCCTTGAGTGACTCAGTGAAAGCCCAGACTTGAATCCCATTGAGAATCTGTGGAAAGACTTGAAGATTGCAGTTCACCGACGCTCCCCATCCAACTTGAAAGAGCTTAAGCAAATCTGCAAGGAAGAATGGGAGAAAGTCCCCAAATCCAGATGTGTTAAGCTGCTACAGACATACTCAAGAAGACTTCAGAAGATCTTTCAATCCTGTCAAATCTCACACTCTTACGATGTCTCTCCGAAAAGACCGACTGGACAACCCTCCCATCCACTTTCTGAATAATCCTCTCCAAGAAGTTCTGTCACTCAAGCTTTTGGGTCTCACTATCTGCCATGATCTTTGCTGGGAAAACCACATTTCAAATCTGGCCTCCAAAGCCAGTCGCCGACTGGGCATCCTCCGTCGTGCGAAGTCCTTCCTTGGTACACCTGAGCTCCTCACCACTTACAAGGCTTTCATCCGCAGCTCTATGGAATACTGCTCTCCCCTCTGGTCTGGTGCTCCTGCCTCACACCTAGCTCGTCTTCACGCTGTTGAAACCAAAGCGTTCAGAATCATTGGAATCTCCCGCGATGAAGCTAACTCCAAGGGCCTTTCACTCACTCACCGCAGGCAGGTCGGTGGTATTTCCGTCTTCTACCGACTCCTCTCTGGCCTTGCCCCCCCAGCTCTCTCTGGGCTATGTCCCCCAAATATTCCTACAGGTCGCACAAGATCTGCCTGCAACCCTCTTATGGTTAAACTGCCAAAATCAAGACTTTCTGCTCACCTTCACTCCTTCAATCCTCTTTTCGCCCGCCTCTGGAACAAACTCCCTCACTCTCTTCAATCCCACTCCACCCTCCAGGTCTTTAAAACAGCTGTTCACCACCATCTCTTATCTTCCCCCATCCAAAACCTTGATCTTTTCTACCCCTGCTAATTTCACCCAAAATCCTACACTTTTTTTTGAAATACCAACTTCTGTCCTGGAAGTCCTTGGTCTCCTTGTGTTTTATACCTCTCCCCCCCCCCCCCCCCCCTTCCCACACCTCCTTCCCCCAAGCCCTCTTCCTCCCACACATCTCCCTGCTCTCAAATGTTGTGTTTGTGTGCTTCCCCTTCTCTCCCCATCTTGTCTTCCGCTCCCTCTTTTTATATATTTTGTTTGTCTGGTTGATTTGTTTGTGAAATAAATGTTAGCTCTTTCACGAGCCTCGATTCAGTATACAAAAAAAAAGAAGCTGTAATTGCTGCCAAAGGCACTTCTACAAAATATTAACTCAGGGGGTTGAATACATGTGTCAATGAGATATTTCCGTATTTCATTTTTAATTATATCGTAAAAATTTCTAAAAAAAGAAAATTCCCCTTTGACATTATGGGATATTATGTGTAAATCAACGACGAAAAATAATCTCAATCTAATCCATTTTAAATTCAGGCTAACACAACAAAATGTGAAAAAGTCAAAGGGTATGAATACTTTCTGAATGCAGTGTACCTTTCTGCTGAATACTTTAGTTCATTATTTTGTCTTACCAAAGCAGGTTGAAGCATCATACAGGTACGTATATACAATCACCTGTGATTGTTCCAAAATATAGTTTTATGTGTTTTTCCTTTTTAATGAAAATCAATTTCTAATGCATGTACAAGTTATGATGTCCTGTACCTTTTCCTTTACGTT
Source organism: Myxine glutinosa (assembly GCF_964187855.1). Lineage (NCBI taxonomy): Eukaryota > Metazoa > Chordata > Myxini > Myxiniformes > Myxinidae > Myxine > Myxine glutinosa. The sequence continues at coordinate 263,594,971 of NC_136261.1, read as the reverse complement.
GATTGAGCCTTATCCCACTAATGTATTACATGTGGAATACCTAAGTCATCACATGCTTAAGGCAGACATGTAGCAAAGTGTTCTGTTTCCTTGCAGATGGTGCTGAGAAAATATTGCTCTTCGTGGTGAATCACCCAAATCATGACAGCCAGGTGGACATTTTCCATGTGAACCTGGAATCTAAACTCCTGATCTATCAAAAAACAGTGCAGCATGACCTTCTGCCCCAGTCAGTATTTTGTGAAATGGGTTGGAAAGGAGTGTTAGAAGGAACTTGTTTGGGGAGTATAAAGTGTGATGCAGAAATGATAAAAACAAAAAACTATGTTACAAGATTATTTTTTTCTATCTTCATGATCTCAACCCACACTTAAGGCTGTTATGATCCAGGCCTTGGCACAATCCTAGAGGCCCAAATGCTTATCCCAAAAGGAATTATGCACTACAGTCCTGATTCTCCAAATTACCTTCTCACTGAGATTCAATCACAAGGAATGACAAGCAATTAAATCTTGCAATTGCGAACAATCTACAGTTTGTAAGCTTAACCACTTAACATGGACACTGCAGAGCAACAACAGCAGCAACAACAAAACACAACAAATAAAGCTAGCACATTTACAACAAGACCGTACAGTAGTTCATTGAACAACTATTCAGTTATTTACAAAACCTTCACAATCTGTTTGAATGGAATGATCATGTGTAACGACAACCAGGCATAGATTTGTAGAAGTGTGTGTGTTTGTGTGTGTGTGTGTGTGTGTGTGTGTGTGTGTGTGTGTGTGTGTGTGTGTGAAGTTCTACTGACGTGTGGTCATTCGGTAGTTAGATGCTTGGTGGCAATCCTCCATCTCTGTTAAGCTCAACGAACATGACGAAATGGGAGTAAAGGTGGATGTTCCACCAATATGCAGCCAATACTCCCCAGAAGCTGGTCGAAGGTCGCTGTGGGTAAACCCGCTGTGAAATGTTGATTTTCAAGAGATGAAAATATCAATGCTTCAGGGTGACATGTGTTGGAGTCTGTCCACCTTTATCAAAATGACAGACAACACTTGATAGACAAAGGATTCTTTATTACGTAAAGTACGTACAAAGAGAAAGGTTTCTCCTCAGGCAAGCAGATCTCTAGATTCTACTCAAACTGCATCAAATATATATACAAATTGTTTCACTACAAAAGGAAGGCAAAAGTGGAAACCGAAGCATGAGATCAGAACACAGGAATGCTGATACAAGGACCCTTGGCCTCCCAATTGTTACACAAGGTCAAACCATAGAAAAAACATGTTTTTGCCAGCTCAGCACAAAGAAGCAATTCTGCCCAGAAAGTGTGAAATGGCTCTCAGCCAACTCTATACAAAGAAGCATATTTCATTTGGCCTGGCTCAACTATATCACATGATGCATTTACCCAATATCCTTTTTGGCAATGGCTGTCTCTGATTGGTCCAGAGATGAAAATGATGATTTCTGAAAACAGTGTAAATGAGATATTTCCGTATGTCTCAACGAAGAGTCCAAATTATTCATTTTTACCCCAACACATGAGCAGCGGTTAAACAAAATAAATATTCCACCGGCAAAAGGCTATCTAAAACGGCGGAAGAAAGAAATAATCCCGGGAAGTAGAAAAGTTTGTCGTGTTGTTGTGAACAGCGAGCAGGTGGTGAAGTAGCACTCTGCTGATAATCCCAAGGGAAAATCAAAGAACAGTGAAGTACAGAATTTATCTGCACCACATCATCATGCCTTTTAGCTCCAAGCCCCTTGAGAGGAAAGAGTCTGCATAAAACCCTTTTCTTCTTCTTCTGTTTCACCCCACATCCTCCTGGTGTACTCAGAGTTGATTGTTGTTCCTTGTTTTAAACCATGCCCCACTAACCCAATGTTTGCTCGGAGCATCAGGATGTAAGGAACGAGCTTGGTGAATTGATTCTACCTGCACCATCTGCTCATGTAGAAAATGATGCATGTAAAACTAGAAGTCAACACAGATTATCGAAATTGTTCAACCCATCAAATAGTCAACAACAAAAATATCTGAAATCCTTCACTGTAGTGAATGAAAAAAAAGAATGATCGTTTTAAGGCCATTTTCCCCCACTAGAGCAGGTGTTTGCCTTGCAGGCCCATGGCAATCATGGTTCCCTGTTTGAGGCAATGTTTTTATGGCCGGATGCCCTTCCTGACACCAGCCCTTGGTCGCCTCTTACAATGCGCAGGGATACGGTGGACCTATTCTAAGTCGGGGTACACACCAGGATCATTCATCCCAGCAAGCTGGTACTCAATTTGCCGACCTCGGAGGGATGACAGGCTGAGTCAACCCCCCTGGCGTTAATAGTTGGAGCTAGTGATCAACCGGGATTCGAACTCAGGATCTTTAAGATCCCAAGGTGGCACCCTAACCGCTAAGCCAACACCAGGCTTCCCTGACCATATCCATGCTTCAGGGTGACATGTGTTGGTGTCTGTCGACCTTTATCAAGTCAATCAATTAATCAAGAATCAATTGTAAATTCATTTACCATTTCAGTAATTCCCCACAAGCCAATCTGTCACCATATGCATCTCACTTAATTATAGTGTCGAACAGCACCAGGGAAAGGTTGTTACGAGTCTGCAGGATTTATATCATTTTGAAACGTGATGTGTTTTTATATATGATATATTGTTTAGATGGCAGGAAAACAACTTGTATGCAATATAAGCTAAATGTATCCTTACTGACAATCTATCTATAATTCCAGTAATCTCTGTATGTCTGTGACCGCTGTTTCTCGACAACCACGGGTCCGATATACTTTAAACTTGCCAGGTATATTGCTGGGGACCCGAGGATGTGCCTTTTCAAGGTTTCATATTAATCGGAGAAGTAGTTACCGAGCTATGTCCAAAAAACGATTCAACCAATCAGAGAGCAGCGAGCTATCACGTGTGCCGAACGTGGCGAACAGACTCTGCCTCGGACGGCACATTTGAGAGCGTATTCATTTATTTCACGTTGGCAAACTATGTTGCCGCTATGTTGGCGTTAAACTATGTTTTAAAACTAATTAAAACTAATTTGCGATTCTTTCGCTTTCCTGCGCGTTTGTGCATGCTATGGCGATTTCTTTACCAAACTCCGCAAGCCGTTCGCTTTGGACCAAACCATTTCATGTAAATAGAGGGGGGGGGATTGTCACCGTACTCGCAAGCCGTTCGCTTTGGACCAAACCATTTCATGTAAATAGAGGGGGGGGGGGGGGGGGATATAATTTTAGATATAGATATAGTACGGGCATGCCCTAGTACCTGCAATTTGAGAACTAACATTCTCATTTGACCTCCTTCCAGCATCAACAATATTGTTGCAGTTGGAATTGATGCATTTTATGCCACCAATAACCACATCTCTGAAGAAGAGACGACGTTCCTCCTTTCGTTCGTTATGCCCATGAATGACGCAAACGTCATATTCTACAACGACAATAAAGCTGTCGTGGTTGCTCATGGTTTGGGCATGGCTAATGGGATCAACCTCTCTCCAGATGGCAGGTGGGTCAACCTGTCTTCTTGATCTCAACGAAGAGTCCACATTTAAAATCACATGTCCTAGTCAGGTTGAATTGTGTTTACTAGAATAGAAAAGAAGAGTCAATTGTACTTTTCTGCTCTTCCAGGATCCTCGACACCTGCATTGAAAATTTTTTTTTTGAAGAGGTCACTCAGTACACTAATAAAGTTGGGCATTCATTTTTACCTGCAAATTATTGTGACAAATGGGTTTATTGCAACAGAATAATCATGAAAATCCAAAACTATAATCATGCATTCACTATGAAAGAGATGCACCTGGGCATCTATCTATAATTCCAGTAATCTCTGTGTGTATGTGTGTGTGTCTGTGTGTGTGTGTGTGTGTGTGTGTGTGTGTGTGTGTGTGTGTGTGTTTGTCTGTGACTGCTGTTTCTCGACAACCACGGGTCCGATATACTTGAAACTTGCCAGGTATATTGCTGGGGACCCGAGGATGTGCCTTTTCAAGGTTTGAAATTAATCGGACAAGTGGTTCCCAAGGTATGGTCACCGTACTCGCAAGCCGTTCGCTTTGGCTTTGCCAATGGACCAAACCATTTCATGTAAATAGAGGGGGGGTTTCTACCGTACTCGCAAGCCGTTCGCTTTGGCTTTGCGAATGGACCAAACCATTTCATGTAAATAGAGGGGGGGGGGGGGGGGTTCTGTGGTCGTTACTGCCACGTGGTTTCAAAGTTTTTTTTTGTTGTTGTTGTTTGCACGCATGTTTTTTTGCACCCACGTACGGGCACGCCCTAGTATTTTTAAACATGCAAAGTTGTACTTTTGAAATTGTGCAGTAAATTACTGCATTACATTTCAGTGGAGAAAAATTGTGATACCTGAATGCCTTGTCATGAGCAAAGTGGTGTCACACCTGTCCCATGATGGTTTCTCACAGATTATACACTCATGAAAAATATATCATGCGGAAAAACTTGCATACCAAAGTATGGAGAGAGATTATAGTGCCTGAAAATGTCATGCTGTTTTACAATCACAGGTTTGTAACATCAGCAGGAGTAGTAGGAATTACCCATTACAGATATTTCTAAATGAACAGCAGTCTGGAATAATGTTTTGAATTGAATAATTGAACCTTGGCCGTGAAGAATTTCAAAACTTTCTTCTCCTATGCTTGTCATTCTTGCCCCCCTTTACTGTCTAAATCAGCACTGGAAGGTTTGTATTTTGCTGACCCAGATTATGCTGAAAAGTTTTTATGCCTCCGCCCCCGAAGGTGGTCAGAGGCATTATGTTTTCGGGTTGTCCGTCTGTCCGTACGGGCTAAACCTCGTTTTTCTCAGCAATCACATGTCCGATTGGACAAAACATCAAGGGTAGGAGTGACACCCATGCAGAATGTTTGTATCATAATTGTGATGTCATAGGGTACGTGGTATGGCAGCCATCTTGGAATAAACACACACAAAAAAAAAAATTCTCGGAAACTGCTGATTGGAAAAAATTGGATCTTGGCACATTGTCAAGTACTCCGAATGGGGAACAAAAGCATGATAATGATGACATCATAGGTGAAGTGGTATACCAGTCAAATATGTTTAAATCGAATTCCTTATCCTAAAAATCTGAAATTGCATGCACATGATAGATGACCCATTTGTATTGAAATATTAAATTTATGACATCATAGGTCACATGTTTTGGCAGCCATATTGGATTTAACATAAAATCTTTAAAAAAACATCTTCTCCCAAACCACCAAATTGGTTGACTCGAAACTTTATGATTGTCATTGACTAGGTATGGCGATTAAAAGATGATCATGGAAACATAATTGGTCACATGCTGTGGCAGCAATATTGGATTGAAGGAAAATATTAAATAATTATATCTCTGAAACTGCTTACCCTATCGATACGAAATTTTACAAATATCATCCAACACCATTGTTGCATATCGTTTGAAAATGATGACATCGTAGGTCATGTGGTTTGGCAGCCATCTTGGATAGAAAAACTAACCTTATCCGATCAACACGAAACTTCACAAACGTGATCCCCTTTCTATACATATGCAGATTGTACATTTTTGGGGTCATATGTCACGTGGTGTGGCAGCTATATTGGTTTGAAAGCCAATATTAAAAAAAAATATACCTTCTCTCAAACCGCTTCACTGATCGATGTGAAACCTGTCATAGCTGGTGAAAATGTGATACTTGAAAACAGCTGAAGGGATTTAAATCAAACTTGTTTATTTTTAGGACAGTGAACGAGGGCATCTACCCATTGTGGGACTATGCGTAGGTATATTGGGGATACAGTCACATTGCTCTAGTTTATCCATTAAGTATTAGTAGTATGGGAATGAGTTCAATTGAATGGGGGGGGGGGGGGGGGGGTGAAATTAATTTTGAAGTGAGTGTGAAAAATACTCAAGTTTTATTGCCATCCTCTAAAAAATATCAAAGATACGAGTATTTCTCCCACTTTAAAGTAAGCATTTGTTGATTGAATAATATAAACTAGAGAAATACCCGTGCTACGCACGGGTGGGAGGCCAGAAGCAAACAGGCAATGCAGATACGGTGAATGCTAAAGCATGAAACCAATAAATTCCACATTCCTGCAGCACCTTCAGTCGCACGTCAGACATGGACAGCAAGTTCGTGAAGGACTTCCAAGAAAAACGTACCTGTTCGCAAACAAACGGGTACGTTCACGTAGAGAAACATCGATCGTGGGTCCGTGGCGAATCTGCATATGGCGATGGCAAAATATCAGAAATTGAAGGTTTTTTTTATTTTAAACGATTCATATAAAGATCGTCACGCGTCACAATGAACGTCATGCGAAGGCGAATGTTATGCGGGAGTCCAAACCTGAGAATTCTTGAGACTAAAGCTGAAATTGGGAAAACTAAATAGCCTATTTTACTCCTGGAGATCCCAGGATTACCCACCCAAAATATCTTTGCGATCGGTTCAGCAGTTTTTTCGGTACCTTCGAACGGACAGACAGACGGACATTTGGTGAATTATAGTAAGAAGAGATAGTAATCCTCAAGAGACACACCATTGTCCCCCTCTGACTTCCCACTCTCCCACACCACACTCCCTCCCCAACACCCCTTGTCATTCCCCTGTCAATTCGAGTTCTGGGACAACTTCGCAATTTAACATTGAAGTAAATGGGGGAAAATATCATACTTTCAAGTAAGCTGGATGGATATTAATTAAATTACTTATCAATATATTTAATCAACAATATTATATACACTCCCTTGTCCCACACACCCCTTTGTCACTCCTCTCTCAATTATAGTTCAGCTTTGTAAAGTGCTAAAACTTGTTAAATCAAGAGGACTAAAATTAATTAAATACAATTGTCTATCAACACAAGAATATTTAAACAAAGTAGATAACACCAACATCATCAACTATATAACATGCAACTATCGGGGATGCCTCTTCACGGTGGTTGTACCCCCTAACGCAAGTCAGGGGCCAAATCTTCCCCCATTCTTCCCTGTTGCGCGGATTCGTCATGGCAGCGTGGCCAAGGTCAGATTGCCGATCGGTCTCCATGAACCGCCCTTTTTCCTCTTCTCTCTCTCTGGCGCCCTCTTATGAACGTTCATTTTGGGTGTGGTGTAATGGTGGCTGTGTTCGTTTAATAAGCTGAGCAACTCTGCCCTACAGCACTTCCCACTTTTTTATGCTTCTGTTGCACTTTCCTGTTGAACGAACATATTGTCAAACCTGTCATATATCACAATCACCATGCTCTACCTTTACGTTTTTCATTCAGTGTGAAACACAAACAAACCGATTGTTAAAAGGACCATGAAATATCGAAGCATCGGTGTTACAAGTCTTGCAACAAAACGGTCCGTATAGACTATAGGCCTTAGGCTTTATGTCTCGCCTTCGGGCCACTTCGGACAAATTAAGCGCAGGTTTCTTAATAGCCGGCGAAGCCGGTGTTGTGAATGAATGCGTACGTATTATGTTGAAAAGCCAGATTTTGCTGAATCCTTTGAGAATTTCGAAACTTTGACGCACCAAATCACTCCATGGAGGCTGCCATCTTGCGGATGCGGAAGTATGTATCAAAAATTGCGAAAAAGTTCAATAGGAGTTTGTTTCACCCGTCTTGTTTTGATTCACAATCTTATGCACCTCTAATTTGTAATTAAAATACTTTAAGACCAACCTCGTTCCCCCGGGCCCGCATGGGCCCTGGTTATCTTCAACGAAAATCATCACCAAACACCGGAACCAATGAGATTCGAGCATTTGAAAAAATATTTCAAAAACCAAATCACTCAATGGAGGCCGCCATCTTGCGGATCCGGAAGTATGCATAAAAATTTGAGAAAAAGTTCAATAGGAGTTTGTTTCACCCGTCTTTATTTGATTCACAATCTTATGCACCTCTAATTTGTAATTAAAATACTTTAAGACCAACCTCGTTCCCCGCTGTAAGGTAAGACTCCCCGGTAAGACCAACCAACTTTGAAATGTCATTTGCCCAAGAATGTTTGTGGCTGATAGTCAGACCTTAGAGTTTTAGTGAATGAACTTCCTCAGGAGGATTGTTAAGAAAGTAGATGGGGGAGTGTGGAGAGGGAGAGAGAGAGTGTGAAATTTGTCTGGATTAAAGACATATTTCCATTGTTTGACAAGCTTTTTGATCTTGTCACAAGCTGGTTTGAACATTTCGAATGTGTCTTTCTTCCCCTTCATTCCACCCCCACCACACCACCACAATTTCCCCCCTCCCCACCTCTACCCATTCCAATAATTGTTTAACAATCATTGTTTAACCCACTGACTGGTGCCGATGTTGTTATTTCGCAGACATGTTTATGTGGCAGATTCAACAAATAAAGAAGTAAAAGTTATGAAGAGAAAAGAAGACAACTCTTTATCCCTGCAAAAGGTAAGAGAGAACATGCCAATACACCTTCATTATTAAACTGTTGTTTATTTAGAGCCAATCACTGCTTTGTCTTCTGAGTACTGTACTACTGCACAGTATATGTTAAGTGTTACATTAAAGCGCGGCGTTACGCGCGCTGCTTGTGAGCAAGGAGGAAGCGGACAAGCGGTAACATATAAACGTCTTTATTGTAAGACTACACTGTAACACTGTACTGTCCCGGGCTGGGCGCCCGGTGTATATCATGAGGCCACGCCTACCCCTGGTGCGTGGCCACCGCCCACTTGGTGTGCGGAATGATGTCACCACGCCAGTGGGCTTTTGTGTCCGCCACACGCGCCCCCCCAGAATTCCCGCGCACCTGGAGGGCCAGTTTGCGGGGCAGACGAATGACCCGGCCGAAGCGCCCCCTGGCGATCGGCGGCGTCCGGGGTGCAGGGATGCCAGGTGGGATGCCCCTGGCTGCCCCTGGGATGGGTGCAGGACCGGGGGGCGGCGTGGCGGCGGGGCTGGGCGGTGCCGGGGGTCCGCCCGCAGGAGGGCGGCCCCGACGTGGGGGTCGGGCCACTGGCGGTGGATGGTCCACATCGAGGTGGGCCGGCTTGAGGCGGTCTACCGAAACGCGGTCAGGAGTACCGCCGATGTCCAGGGTGAAGTGCTTCGCCCCGGTCTCCAGCACGCGGAAAGGCCCGTCGTACGGGGGCCGCAGTGGTGTCCGATGGGCATCGTGGCGGACGAAGACGTACTCCGCCGTGCGAAGCTCCGGGGCGACGTGCGTCGGTGGGTGCCCGTGGCATGCCGCTGGCACCGGGGCGAACCTCTGGGCGGTCTCTTGTAGAGCGGAGCGCTGCTGTGCCGCGGACCATGGTGCCGTGGAGTCGGGGAGGAACTCGCCCGGCACCCGCAGCGGTTGCCCGAAGACCAATTCCGCCGCGGATGCGCGCAGGTCCTCCTTGGGCGCCGTCCGGAGGCCCAGCAGGACCCAGGGGAGCCTGTCGACCCAGCCGCCGTCGCGGAGGGTGGCCCGGAGCGCGGCCTTCAATGAGCGGTGAAATCGCTCACACAGGCCGTTAGCCTGGGGATGGTAGGCCGTGGTTCGGTGCAGCCGGACCCCGAGCCCCTGCGCAACCGCCCCCCGGAGCTCCGAGGTGAACTGGGGGCCGCGGTCGGATGAGATGTCTGAGGGGGCGCCGAACCGGGCGACCCAGGTGGCGATGAAAGCCTGCGCGACATCGGCCGCCGTTGTCGACGCCAAGGGCACGGCCTCCGGCCACCGGGTGGTGCGGTCCACCATGGTGAGGACGTAGGTGAAACCCCGCGAGGGGGGCAGAGGTCCCACCAGGTCCACGTGGACGTGGTCAAACCGGCGTTCCGGCACCGTGAACGGGGCCAACGGGGCCTGGGTGTGCCGGTGCACCTTGGCGCGCTGGCACGCGAGGCACGTCCTGGCCCAGCCGCGGACGGCCTTCCGGAGGCCATGCCAGACGAACTTGTCGGCGATCAGCCTTTGGGAGGCCCTCGCGCCCGGGTGGGACAGGCCGTGGATGGCGTCAAACACCTGGCGCTGCCAGCCCGCGGGCACGATGGGGCGAGGACGCCCTAGGGAGACGTCGCACAAGAGGGCCGCGCCCGCGCCGTCAAACGGCACCTCGGTGACGCGGAGGCCCGTGACGGCGGTCCGCAAGGCCTGGACGTCGGGGTCAGCGGCCTGGTCCGCTGCCATCCGGGAATAGTCGATGCCGAGGTGGACTGCGTGGGCGACGGCCCGGGAAAGGCAATCCGCCACCGGGTTGTCCTTCCCCGCGACGTGCTGGATGTCCGTCGTGTACTCGGACACGGCCGAGAGGTGACGCTGCTGCCGGGCCGACCACGGCTCGGTGACTTTGCCCATCGCAAAGATCAGCGGCTTGTGGTCGACGAAGGCAGTGAACGCCCGGCCCTCGAGCAGATGGCGGAAGTGCCTGACCGCCAAGTGAAGTCCGAGCAACTCGCGGTCGAAGGTACTGTAACGGCGTTCGGGCGGGCGAAGCTGCCGGCTAAAGAACGCCAGCGGTTGCCAAGCTCCACGCACCCATTGCTCATGCACTGCGCCCACCGCGTAGTCCGAGGCATCGGTGGTGAGGGCGATCGGTGCATCGGGCGCCGGGTGCGCGAGCATGGTGGCGTTAGCCAAGGCGAGCTTCGCGCCCGTGAACGCCGTGTCCATCTGCTCGGTCCAGGTAACGTCGCCTTTGCCCGGCTTACCTCGGAGAGCTTCGTGCAGGGGGCGCAGGAGCTGGGCGATACGGGGCAGGAACCGATGGTAAAAGTTCACCATGCCCAGGAACTCCTGCAGCCCTCTGATCGTGCGGGGGCGCGGAAACCCCTTCACCGCCTCCACCTTGGCCGGTAGGGGGACGGCTCCGTGCCTGGTGACACGGTGCCCCAGAAAATCGATTGTGGCGGCGCCGAACCGGCACTTTGCGGGGTTCACAATCAGGCCATGCTGGCCCAGGCGTTCGAAGAGCGTGCGGAGGTGGCGTAGGTGCTCTTCGCGGGACGCGCTGGCGACGAGGATATCGTCCAGGTAAACGCAGACAAAATCCAAGTCGCGCAGGACGCTGTCCATCAGTCGCTGGAACGCCTGAGCCGCATTCTTCAGACCGAAGGGCATGCGCAAGAACTCAAAGAGTCCGAATGGCGTGATGACCGCCGTCTTCGGGACGTCTTCCGGCCTGACGGGGACCTGATGGTAGCCGCGTATGAGGTCCACCTTCGAGAAGAAGGACCTGCCCGCCAAACGGGCGGAAAAGTCCTGAATGTGGGGGACGGGGTAGCGGTCGGGAGTCGTGGCGTCATTGAGACGGCGATAGTCCCCGCATGGTCGCCATCCCCCGCCGGGCTTCGGCACGATGTGCAGCGGCGACGCCCAAGCGCTCTCTGAGCGCCGAACGATGCCGAGTCGCTCCAGGGTAGCGAACTCCGCTTTTGCCACCGCCAGCTTCGTCGGCTCGAGGCGGCGTGCCCGGGCGTAGACCGGTGGCCCGACGGTGGGGATGTGATGGGCCACCCCGTGCTTGACGGCCCCCGCCGAGAAGGTGGGCCGCGTGAGGGCCGGGAAGCCGGCGAGGAGGCGGGTGAATGCGTCCGCTGCCGGAAGCGTACAGACCAACGTGGCCGGAACCGAATCGTTCGGCAAGCCGCTTGGCAAGCCGCTCGTTGAGCTGGGCAACGCACAAGCGAGCGAGCTGAACGTCTCGGCCTGGACAAGCCGTCTGCGCTTGACGTCGACCAGGAGCCCATTAGCGCACAGGAAGTCCGCACCAAGCAGTGCCATGGGCACGTCGGCGGTGACGAACGTCCATCGGAAAACCTGCCCTCCAAACCGCAGAGAGAGGCAGCGTTTTCCGTACGTACGGATGGGCGTCCCGTTCGCGGCAAGCAGCGCGGGGCCCCCACCCGCGGCGTGCTTGTCTGACGTGCCGGCGGGAATGACACTCACCTGCGCTCCCGTGTCGCACAGGTAACGGCGCCTGGAGAAGGTGTCCGTTATGAACAGCAGGCTGTTCGAATGGCCGGCGCTCATCGCCACTATTGAGCGCCGGCCCGGGCGTTTCCCGACCCGTTGAAGGAGCACGGCGGATGACACCGCCGAGCTTCGTGGCCGAACTTGGCATGGAACCAGCACCAGGTGGTGGAGCTGGAGGAGCGCGGCTGGCTCCGCCAGGCCGGTGGAGTTGGCGGGTTTCCCCGCGGTGGCGGTTTTCGCCGCGGCGGTGGGCGGGGCGTGGCGGCGTTCACGAGGTGCGTATCAGCATGCTGCTGAACATCAGCGTGCTGTAGAAGCTGATGCTGTGGAACATGCTGCTGAACATCAGCGTCGAGGGCCGTGACGGCCACGCCGACGCTCGCCCGCATGTCCGAAGCGGCGAAGTACCTGTCCGCCTCGGCCGCCAATGCTCGGGGTTCCGTTAGCTCGGTCCCGGCCAACGCGAGGCGGACCTGCGCTGGAAGTTGGCGCCGGAAAAGCGCCCGGAATAGCGAACCGGGGGCTTCGTCGCCCAACAGTGACAGCATATGGTCCATTCGGACCGACGGGCGCGTCTCACCGAGCTCGGGGAGATCCAGGAGGCGGTCGGCCCGTGCGTCGTCCGTAAGGCCGAACGTGGCTAGGAGTAGCCGCTTGAGTGCCTCGTACTTGTGGCCGTTCGGTGGGTGTCGAAGGACGGACACAACTCGAGCGGCCGTGCCGGGCCCGAGGGAGGCGACGGCGTGGCAATAGCGCGTGTCATCGCCGGTGAGGCGCCGAAGCTGAAATTGGGCTTCGGCCTGGACGAACCAGACTTCGGCCTGAGCCTCCCAAAATTCCGGAAGTTTGACGAAGTCGGCCATGGCGATGGCGTCGCGTGTGGAAGGATCGCTCCAGCAGATCCAACGTCGAGGGTCACCAGTAAAGCGCGGCGTTACGCGCGCTGCTTGTGAGCAAGGAGGAAGCGGACAAGCGGTAACATATAAACGTCTTTATTGTAAGACTACACTGTAACACTGTACTGTCCCGGGCTGGGCGCCCGGTGTATATCATGAGGCCACGCCTACCCCTGGTGCGTGGCCACCGCCCACTTGGTGCGCGGAATGATGTCACCACGCCAGTGGGCTTTTGTGTCCGCCACAACATGATCGACTAAATCGTGGCTTGTGGCAATTTTGACAGTGATGTTGAGGTGTTTTGTCTACATTGGCAAGTTTAGGTACAAAAACTCAGTATTACTCAAAACAGCAGGTTTTTGTTCTTGTACCAGGATCAAATAATTGATTCTATGGAAATGTACATTCAATGCCATCTTTTTTTGGAGTGACCAGGTCTGAAACCAAATTGGTGATCTGAGATGAGGTTGATGTAGGAAAGGTAAAAAAGATTGTAGAAATTTAATATCAACTGTAATGATGGATTCCAGGCCCATAGACTAAGCTTCGTCACGGGCAAGATGTCAAGCTCAGCAAGATGTAAGGCAAGGGAGCCAGCCCAGAGGGGAGAGCAGCACTCCATCAAATTGTGGATGAAGGCTTTGCAGGTGGATAGGAGTTCAGGATGTGCAAGAGCAGCAGAGTCTACGACAAAGTCCTGTATTACAAAATGATATAAGCACTTCTAATCCTCAGGTTGATCTGAGAGGTAGGTTTGTGTCACAAATATTGCCTTATAACCAATTAAACAAGAAAACCTTCATCAAATGTTCAACAATTTCTTTTAATAGTCAGATTATTTCATGTTGGACACATCCTGAAATGTAATGCAACAAAAATCAAGGCAAACTGTTTAAAATCAATTGCTATACAAACGATATTTGCTCACTGCTAAGCTTGTACTCCAGAAAATAAAAAGCATCACCATGTGATTTTTTTTCCTGCATAAAAATAGACACACAAGAGTAGAGTTACAGATGATGAAGAGTAAAACAAGAACAGATATACTCAAAGTGCACCACCACCATGCCAAATAAATAGATAACATCCTCTAGCACCGTGGTTCTTAACCTGGGTTCGACCGAACCCCAGGGGTTCAGTGAGCCAGTCTCAGGGGTTCGGCCGAGGACCTCCGAAACGCATTGCAATTTGTTTTTTGTTTTTTTAAGTTTTGCATCAATTTTGAATCTATGTGTAATTACGCTTATTATTAATACTAGGACGTGCCCGTACGTGGGTGCCCGTTCCTTGCCAAAAAAAAAAAAAAAAAATTTCTTCGCCCATGCATGCATGGGCGTGCCCATGGGCCCATGGGCGTGCCCGTAAGTGCGTGATGTGACCGTACAATGAATGTATCGTCCCGACGCCGCAGCTCGGATGGCGCTGCAGTTAATCGGGCCTGTATCGGCAGAGTTATTATAAACGTGTACTACAATCGATCGTACCTTACAGCGTCTGCTCGCCACGTTCAGCATCAGTACGTCGTCACTATGACTATCCGTAAGTCCGGAAGTGACGTCCTCATTTGACTGTCCGGAAGGTCGCATATCGCAGTTACGATGAATCGCAAATTAGTTTTAATTAGTTTTAAAACATAGTTTAACGCCAACATAGTTTGCCAACGTGAAATAAATGAATACGCTCTCAAATGTGCCGTCCGAGGCAGAGTCTGTTCGCCACGTTCGGCACACGTGATAGCTCGCTGCTCTCTGATTGGTTGAATCGTTTTTTGGACATAGCTCGGTAACTACTTCTCCGATTAATATGAAACCTTGAAAAGGCACATCCTCAGGTCCCCAGCAATATACCTGGCAAGTTTCAAGTATATCGGACCCGTGGTTGTCGAGAAACAGCGGTCACAGACAAACACACAGACACACAGACACACAGACATACACACACACACACACACACACACACACAGAGATTACTGGAATTATAGATAGATTATTATTATTTTGTTATATATGTTACGAACGAATGGAAATGCTATTTGTAATTGTATTCCAATCCCATTCATGGTTTCTCTGGTCTGTGTTTAAGATAAGTTGTTTCACACTGACTGTAGTAAGTTGAATCAATGAGCAACTTGCTAATTATTCTGTTGATGGTGCTTACTTGCTTACTTACTTAATGGATTTTGGACTTTGCAGGTGTTCAGAAATTCCAGGGAATAGCCTAGATTAGCTTGCCGTGTGCCGTGCGTCATTGGTTGCGCCCTACTTTCGAGTTACTGATTAATTGAAAAGTAAGTTGGAAATATTTGTGGATATGCAGGGCGGTTTCAGAGTTGCATTAAAGTCAAAAGTGGATGGTGATTATAAAATATGATTGAATTACTCAGAAAATTAGGTGGAGGTGATATTGTTGGAACCCATCTGTGGATCGGTCCCTTCGGCCGATGGGTCTGACCCATCTGTGGATGCACGAGAAATGACAATGCAGACCCATCGGCCGATGGGTCTGCGCCATCTGCGGATGTGTTGTTCACCTTGAAGGAATGTGTTGACAGAATGGTGCTCTTCAATCAGGTACACAGTCATTGGAATTACATGTGGTAGGAATTTAACAGAGATGATTTTTAAATGTTTTATTATCTATTTCTACCCATCTATTTATACATTTTGTCAATACATTTTGTAATTAACAGATACATGCCAGTTTTAGTAAAGCTTTACATAACATACTCAACATTCATACAAAACATTAGGTGTTCTTCTGATAATGGCGGAGGGGAATGTTAAATTCCTTTATATTAAATTAAATAAAATAAAATTTAAATTAAATAAAAAAATAAAATTTAAATTTTAAAAATAAAAGTTAAATAAAACATTTTAAAATCATCTCTGTTAAATTCCTACCACATGTAATTCCAATGACTGTGTACCTGATTGAAGAGCACCATTCTGTCAACACATTCCTTCAAGGTGAACAACACATCCGCAGATGGCGCAGACCCATTGGCCGATGGGTCTGCATTGTCATTTCTCGTGCATCCACAGATGGGTCAGACCCATCGGCCGATGGGACCGATCCACAGATGGGTTCCAACAATATAACTCCTTTGGTCGCAATTCAAAACTAACAATTCGCAGTTTTCTATGTAATATTATAATGGGATTTGAGGTGACATAGAGTTGAGTAGATAATAAATCCCGTCATCGTAACTATAAGTTATGTTTTCTTCGTTAAAATTTCTCAGTTTTCAGAGCGGTACTGATTAGATTTAAGCATGTTCCTTTTTTAATTTCTCTCATATAATTATTTGCCCGAACTCAATTAAGATCAGTTTGTTACTTTTTTTTTTTTTTTGCAGTATGTCGAGCAAAAAAAGGAAGTGGTCGGAGGATTACGTGCAGTATGGGTTCACGTGTTTGACGGAACGGGACGGAAGTCAGTGTCCTCAATGCATGCTTTGCAATGTCAAGTTGAGCATCTCCAGCCAAGCACCAGCAAAACTACGGGAACACTTCAAAAAACTGCACGGCGAGGGGCAGTACAAAGACGCAACGCTGGATGAATTCAAATTGAAGTGAGTCTGATTCGACGCAAGTGCGACCTTGCCCACTCTTGGCTTCGTTCCAATTGACAAACCGATCCTCACCGCGTCGTATGAAGTTGCGTACCTGATCACAAAGCAGGGCAAACCGCACACCGTTGGCGAGACACTCATCAAACCGGCCGCGTTGAAGATGGCCAACATCATGCTGGGAAAAGCTGCTGAAAACAAGTCGTCTCTCGTTCCACTCTCAAATGACACCATCAGACGCAGAATCGACGACATGAGCGACAACATCCTCGCCCAGGTAGTTGCAGATTTAGTCGCGAGCCCGACGAAATTCAGCCTTCAACTCGATGAGACCACCGACGTTTCGAATTTGAGCCAGCTCATCTTATTTGTGCGTTATGTCAAAGGAGACGAGATCAAGGAACTTTCTGTTCTGCAAGCCTCTCACAACAACAACGAAGGCAGCTGACGTGAAGAAGCTTGTGGACGACTTCTTCAGAAGCAACGGCCTCTTGTGGTAGGAATTTGCAGTTTGCTCGGACCGAGCTCCAGCCATGCTGGGATGCAACTCCGGTTTTGGAGCACTGGTGAAGGCCGATGCACCAAACATCATCGTCACGCACTGCGTCCTGCACAGACACGCGCTGGCATCAAAAACCCTGCATCCAAAACTGGCCAATGTTCTTAAAATCGTCGTTGAAACTGTGAATTACATGCGAAGCCATGCTTTGAATCATCGCATCTTCGAAGAGCTGTGCAATGAAATCGGCTCTGAATTCGAAGTCCTTCTCTACCACTCTAACATTCGATGGTTATCACGAGGGAAGGTAGTGAGCCGTGTTTTTGCCTTGCGTGTAGAATTAGCCCTGTTTTTGCGAGAACACCATCATTGCGCATGCGCAAGATTGGTCGTCACGTCTCTTCAAAGCTGTCCCCGCGCGCACGCTTTCGAAGTTAAGTAATTTTTCACAATTGTGTTTTTGTCGAATCTGTATCTTTCTTTCGGTGTATGTACCTACTGGGGTGACTTTAATAGGTTTCTCGGTGTTGGTTTTTCATACCTGTGTACAGAATCGTCGTTTTTTTCGTATCGCGTATTCTGAGGCCTAGTGTAGTACTAGTAGGCTACCGTGTCAGCCCTTGGCTTGAGGCTTTTTTTTTGTCTCAGCGGTTCTTCGATCGCGCTGCAAATTACTTTCGGTCTCTGTTTTTCACGGTCTTTTCATTCCTTGTTTCCTTGTTTTAAAATCCAAAACAAACTTCCTTGTTTTAAAATCTAAAAAAAAAAAAAAAAATTTTTTTTTCCCTTCTCTGTTCTTATCCGTTTGTTCGTTCTTATTTGTTCGTTCGTTCTTCGACCACATTGTTCGTGATCACGTGATCACGTTGTGAAAAAATGTTTCATCTGTCCCCTGAAGAACTTTATTTTGTCATATTCTATAACACCTTTTTCTTCTTCTTCTATAAAAGGATGCTTTCGACTTGCTCACCAAATCTATTCATTCCAAAAAAAAATTCCATCTCTTACAGTGCATCTTTCATTCATTCCCTAAACTCTCCAGAACTCCACCCATCCTTCAGCGTCCTCAAATGTATTTTTGACTCGAATGTCTCAAGAAACTCATTTTGCAATAAATGTTCGTTTCCCATTAATCGTACACTTTTCAAAATCCAATCTCACCCCTTCCCTCCAAATCTTCCCCATCACCCATCTCTTTCAAATCTTCCCCCTTGCCCCTCCCCCCCAAATCTTCCCCATCACCCATCCCTTTCAAATCTTCCCCCCCTGCCCCTTCCCTCCTAAACTCCCCCCACACCCCTCCCCTCCGAGACACTCCCTCACTCCTCCCCTCCTAGACTCCCCTCTCACCCCTCCTCCTCAAAGTGTCCTCCCCGCTTCTTCCCCCTTCCAACTTTCACCTTCTTCTCCCTCAACCTTCTGCCTCACGCTTCCCCCTCCTCAAATAACACCTCACTGTGCCTCACCCAATCACCATCAAACCTTTTGTCTGCCCCATTCTTCCCTTTCTCCAAGCTATTCTGTAATCTCTGACACACCTTCAACAGCTCTCCCTACCTCTTCCTCCTCTTCCACATCTTACCCTACTGCTCCCCCCCCCCCCCCCCCTGTTCTGTATCCGATGCTCCCCCTTCCGCTTCCTTAACAGTATGGACCTCAAACATCCGGGGCCTTTGCTCAAACTTAACTGATCTCTCCATACAGGTTGCTTCTGACAAACCAGATGTGATCTGCTTAACAGAAACTTTCCTCCTTCATGATGTCTCTGATTCCTTGGTATCTTTCCCAGGTTACTCCCTCCTCCGGTATGATAGACCTGAGCCTCGCCCTGGAAGTGGGGTTGCTATCTTTATAAAAAAAACTCTCTTCCTCACTCGCCCTGCACTGCCCTCTCTCCACCTCACCCCCAGGAATACCTTTGGCTACGGCTTCCCCTTCGCTCCCACCTTTTGCTCATATGTGTGTTGTACCGTCCACCAAACAGTGATGACTCCATCTACATCTCGCTGTCTGATAATATGGACCAACTTCTATCTACCCATCCCAACTCTCTCTTCCTCATATGTGGTGATTTCAACTGTCACCATGCCAGTTGGCTGGGGGTGGGTACCTCTCTCACCAGCCATGGCTCTTCAGCAAAGGACTTCTGTGACTCACTGGGACTGACACAATCTGTCAATTTCCCAACCCGGATCTCAGTCAACGGAGCATCTTCTCTTCTGGACTTGGTTATGACTAACTTCCCTGAAAATGTCTGCTGCACTTCTTCTGCTCCAATCGGCTCTTCTGGTCATGTGCTTGTTAAAGTGGACATCTCTCTGACCATTCTCAGAGAGCCTCCTCAGCGTCGACGAGTCTGGCATTTCACTCAGGCCAACTGGCACGGTCTTCAAGCAGCCATCAATCATCTGGACTGGTCTCCCATCTCTACTGCCTCTGACATCAACTCATCCTGGGAATTCTTCCAAAGTAAATTGCTCTCTCTCTCATGCACAGATTTATCCCATCTCTTCTTCAGTTGTCATACCCTTCCTCCCGTCCATGGTACATGGAATCTTGTGGTGTGGCTATTGCCCAGAAACAACTTGCTTTCGTCTCCTGGAAAGCAAATCCAACGGAAGGAAATCTCATTTCCTTTCACAAAGCCCAAAACAAGTGTGTGTCCACCCTCAGGAGAGCCAGGAAACAATATCTCTCCGTTCTCAGGACCGAACTCTCTTATCTGTCTCCCTCTTCCAAATCCTGGTGGCGTCTGGTCAAATCTGTTTCTGGTGTTTGTTCCCCCTCCATCCCCTCCCTCACCTCAAATGGCCACACGGCTGACTCCGCACGTGAAAAAGCTGAATGCCTCAACTCTGTGTTTGCCTCTAAATCTTGTGTCCCAAACCCATCCCTCTCTGTACCCACCGTACCCAGTCGTACCCAGCTGCTCCTGGACTCTGTGTCCTTTCCTCCTGACAAGGTGGAAAAGTTTCTGTCAACCCTCGACTCTGATTCTGCAACTGGACCTAACGGCATCAGCCCACGGGTCCTAAAATCCTGTTCTTCCGCTCTTTCACTCCCTCTCTCTGTTCTCTTCACCCTCTCTTTTGCTCAATGTCATCTTCCATCTGCTTGGAAATCTGCCAACATCACCGCTTTGCACAAAAAAGGTGCAAAAACAGATCCCAGCAACTACAGACCAATCAGCCTTCTCCAATGGCTTGATCTCTGAACATCAATTTGGTTTCAGACCTGGACACTCCACTCTGGACATGCTGCTTCTGCTTTCTCAACAATGGATGGAGGTCCTCAATGCCAAACAGGAAATTAGAGCAGTCTCCCTTGACATATCACATGCCTTCGATACGGTCTGGCACCCCGCTCTGCTCACCAAACTCTCCTCTTTTGGTATCCATGGAAATCTCCACGCATGGCTGGCGGACTTCCTCTCTAGTCGTAGTCAACGTGTGGCCCTGAATGGGTTTCTCTCATCTCCTCTTCCTGTTCAGGCTGGAGCTCCCCAAGGCAGTGTTCTGGGCCCTGTGCTTTTTCTGGTCTTCATCAATGATCTCTCTGACTCTCTTGAAAATCCTCTCTATGTCTTTGCTGACGACTCTACTCTCTGTCGCTCCATTCTTCATCCCTCAGATCGGCAGTCTGCAGCCTCCTCACTCTCTGCAGACCTTGACAAAATCACAGACTGGGCAAACAAGTGGAACATGTCTTTCAATCCTGACAAATCTCACACTCTTACGATGTCTCTCCGAAAAGACCGACTGGACAACCCTCCCATCCACTTTCTGAATAATCCTCTCCAAGAAGTTCTGTCACTCAAGCTTTTGGGTCTCACTATCTGCCATGATCTTTCCTGGGAAAACCACATTTCAAATCTGGCCTCCAAAGCCAGTCGCCGACTGGGCATCCTCCATCGTGCGAAGTCCTTCCTTGGCACACCTGAGCTCCTCACCTCATACGAGGCTTTCATCCGCAGCTCAATGGAATACTGCTCTCCCCTCTGGGCTGGTGCTCCTGCCTCACACCTAGCTCGCCTTCACACTGTTGAAACCAAAGCATTCAGAATCATTGGAATCTCCTGCGATGAAGCTAACTCCAAGGGCCTCTCACTCACTCACCGCAGGCAGGTTGGTGGTCTTTCCGTCTTCTACCGACTCCTCTCTGGCCTTGCCCCCCCCCAGCTCTCTCTGGGCTCTGTCCCGCAAATGTTCCTACAGGTCGCACAAGATCTGCCTGCAACCCTCCTATGGTTAAACTGCCAAAATCAAGACTCTCTGCTCACCTTCACTCCTTCATTCCTCTTTTCTCCCACCTCTGGAACAAACTCCCTCACTCTCTTCAATCCCACTCCACCCTCCAAGTCTTTAAAACAGCTGTTCACCACCATCTCTTATCTTCCCCCATCCAAAACCTTGATCTTTTCTACCCCCGCTAATTTCACCCCAATTCCACTTTTTTGAAATACCAACTTCTGTCCAGGAAGTCCTTGGTGTCCTTGTGTTTTATACTTCTCCCTCCCCCCCCCCCCTTCCCATGCCTCCTCCCCCCGGGCCCTCTCCCTTCCACACATCTCCCTGCTCTCGGATGTTGTGTTTGTGTGCTTCCCCTTCTCTCCCCATCTTGTCTTCCGCTCCCTCTTTCTGTATGTTTTGTTTGTCTGGTTGATTTGTTTGTGAAGTAAATGTTAGCTCTTTCACGAGCCTCGATTCAGTATACAAAAAAAAAAAATAATAATAATAATTTTGCCATGCAACGCACTTCCAAGAGTCAGAGTTCATCCTCGTCTTGGCGTACTTGGCTGACATCTTCGACGCACTCAATCATCTCAATTTCCAGATGCAGGGCGGTGGAGTGAATGTCATGGAATCTGAAGAAAAGCTGAGCGCTTTCCGAAATAGGTTATCGTTGTGGAGGTGGCGAACAGAGAACGACAACTTCACGAACTTTTCGCTACTGGACGAGTGCGTGAGCGGGATCGAAGATGAGTCTGAAGTTGGAGGCACTGCTGTACCGGGGGATCTGAAGCAAGCGATTGCCACGCACTTGGATGAGCTGGGAAAGTCATTCGACGGCTACGTCCCCGACCAAGAGCAATACCCAGCATGGGTGCGGCAGCCGTTTACTTTCGACGTTGCAACGGTAGATGTCAACGACCAATACCTCGACGACCTCATCGAACTTCAGCAGAGACAGACTCAACAACAACTCTTCGGCACAACAACGCTCTCAACGTTTTGGTGCCGCCAAATGGAAGGGTATCCTCACATCGCTAAAATTGCCCTTGAGATCCTCACGCCGTTCGTTACAATGTATCTCTGCGAGCATGCATTTTCGAAACTGGTGGACATTAAAACAAAGAAAAGGAGCAGGCTTGCATGCGAAAATGATTTGAGGGTGGCCCTTGCTAAAACAAAACCACGCATTTCCCAGATAGCCTCCCGAAAAGAAGAACAGAAAACGCATTAAGATGCAATTCTTCTTAAATTTTTTGTCAAACTTGAGGGGTTCCGTGAGTGTTCGGTGGGTTTCTTTAGGGTTCGGCGCCTTTAAAAAGGTTAAGAACCACTGCTCTAGCCTCGCGCATAGAAACTGTATTGGGAGGGAGAGGTGTACAATAATTGATTGATTAATTGCATAATTAAAATCAATAAATAATGATCATAAAATATTTTCTTAATCAATTGATTAATAGCATACCTAAACCAACAATGCTTCATCCGAAGCTCTAACTTTAATTAATTAAAATTAATTAAATAAGTCATTAATCGGAAAAAATAAATAATTAATTGATTAATCAATAAATAATAATATTAATCGATTAATTGATTAATCAATAAATCAAAAATATCCTTTCGAGCCATATCACTTGGTCACTGTCATGTCCAAATATAGCTTCCTAGCTCAAAAGGTGCCTGAGATATTGCCGAGATGAGAAAGAAAATAAATGATTAATAATGAAAATAAATAAATAATCATAAAATAATTAAATAATTAATCAATTGACTAATAAAATACCCAAACCACCACCATTTCATCCAAATGTGTAACTTTAAAAAAAAATTAACTCATTAATGAAATAATTAAATAATTAATCGATTAATTGATTAATCATTAAATCAAAAATAGCCTTTACAGCCAAATAACTTGGTCATTGTCCTGTCCAAATATCAGCTTCCTATCTCAAAAGGTGCCTGAGATAATGCCCAGAAGAGAAAGGAAATAAATAAGTACTTAATTAATCGATAATCATTAAGTAACTCATCAATTAATTGATTAATCAAAATACAAAAAATAATGTTTTTGCCAAAGTACTTACTCACAATTGTGCCAAAATTTCAGCTTCTTAGCTCAAAGGATGGCTGAGATATCGCCCTGACAAACAAACAAACAAGAAGACGTCATGCGGAGCACGATACCTGCAAAATCCCCCCCCCCCCCCCTCTCCCCCCATGCCAAAAAAGTTTTCCATTGATACAGCAAATTGTCCATTTCATGAAGATTAAAATTTACAATCTTGATAAAAGCTCGGGTCAACAGGATGAAAAGTGACGATTTTTCAGATGAAAAATGATGATTTTGGAAGGTTGACCTTGAGTTGACCTTTGACCTTTTGACCTCAAAAATAGTTAGTTTCCCTATTTAGTGACTCAATGTGCAAATGCAGTTCAATTTTCAAGTCAATCGGATGAAAATTGAGGATATTAAAAATTTGGCCAATGTTGACCTTTTGGCCTATGTTGACCTCAAAAATAGATGGTGGTTGAATTCAGTGACCATATATATATATCCTCTTCGAAGTTCAAGTCAATCAAATGAAAATTGGTGATTTTAGAGTTTTGGCCTATGTTGAC
The DNA here is from genome assembly GCF_964187855.1 of Myxine glutinosa. Taxonomy (NCBI): domain Eukaryota; kingdom Metazoa; phylum Chordata; class Myxini; order Myxiniformes; family Myxinidae; genus Myxine; species Myxine glutinosa. The sequence continues at coordinate 263,571,178 of NC_136261.1, read as the reverse complement.
CTTTTGGCCTGTGTTTACCTAAAATATAATACGTGGTTGAATTCAGTGACCAGCTATGCAAGTCCTCTTCAAATTTCAAGTCAATTGGATGAAAATTTAGGATTTTAGAAATTTGGCCTATGTTGACCTTTTGGCCTATGTTGACCTCAAGTATACTTGGTGGTTAAATTCAGTGACCAGATATGCAAGTCCTCTTCAAATTTCAAGTCAGATGAAAATTGAGGATTTTAGAAATTTGGCCTATGTTGACCATTTGGCCTATGTTGACCATTTGGCCTATGTTGACCTCAAAAATAATTGGTGGGTTGAATTCAGTGACCAGATATGCAAGTTCTCTTCAAATTTCAAGTCAATTGGATGAAAATTGAGGATTTTAGAAATTTGGCCTATGTTGACCTTTTGGCCTATGTTGACCTTTTGGCCTGTGTTCACCTAAAATATAATTTGTGGTTGAATTCAGTGACCAGATATGCAAGTCCTCTTCAAATTTCAAGTCAATTGGATGAAAATTGAGGATTTTAGAAATTTGGCCTATGTTTACCTTTTGGCCTATGTTGACCTCAAAAATACTTGGTGCTTGAATTTATTGAACAGATATGCAAGTCCTCTTCAAATTTCAAGTCAATCGGATGACAATTGAGGATTTTAGAAATTTAGCAAAGTTGGTGACCTTTGGCCTATGTTGACCTTTTGACCTATTGACCCCAAAAACAATAGGATTCTTGCTTTTGACCAACTCTACCATTTGGTGAAGTTTCGTGAAGATCGGTTGAAAATTGTGACCTGTATGCCGGTGACAAACAGACAAACAGACAGACAGACAGACAGACAGACAGACAGAACCACAAACACAACCGACCAATATACTTGAAAAATCTTCGATTTTGCAAGTAACAAGAAAACAAACAAGAAACCGGAGTGAAAACTGAGTACTCCCTTTCAGCACGTGTCATTGCCGGGCCCCATTCGGTGCCCGGCAATGACGTCATGCAGCACCTGGAGATGGCATAGGAAAGGAGCAGTGTGCATTGATATAATCAATGTATGTTAATCATGCTGACAACGGGGTAGTGAGAAACGGGCCAAAATGAGATGTACAGAAGAACACAATCTACGACAATATACAGTGCCCTACATAAGTATTGGAACAGTGATGTCAAATTTGTTATTACCAGTGAGGTACCCGTGCTACGCATGGGTGGGAGGCCAGAACCAAACAGATGATGCAGAAACAGCGAATGTTAAAGCATGAAACCAATAAATTCCACATTCCTGTAGCACCTTCAGTCGCATGTCAGACATGGACAGCAAGTTCGTGAAGGACTTCCATGAAAAACGTACCCATTCGCAAACAAACGGGTACGTTTGTTCCATACCCAGTCAATGGCGAATCTGCATATGGCGATCTGCGAATGCACGTTTAGAAAGTAGAAACTATCACGGCATTCTGTCATTCACTTGAACTCGATATCTCTTTTTTCATTCCAAACAGCATAACTCCAATCACAAATTAAATAACATTAATATAAAAAATAAACTTTCAACAACATTCGTGACAGAAACAAATATTTAAATCCTGATGTGAGGTTCCGTACGGTTGGGTGAACACAATTACGAATTCAAAATCGTAATTGTATTCACTCAATTCCAATCATCAATTGATACTTTTACAAAACGATTAACGTTTAACGATTAAACATTACGATTGAATGACGGTTGTATTGGGATATTATCAAACCCGTGCATTGCCGTCATCTGTCCACTTCCGCATTCGCAGCAGGTTCATAATTCTCATAAAAATCTAAACAGTATTTGTAGAATTATTTCAATAAAAGCCACATGACTGTTCATATTGGTAAATAATATTCCATCGTGTTTGGAAAAACTGGAAAATTGGAAAATTGGAAAAATTGGAAGAACAATATAGCCTATTTTACTCCAGGGGGTCCCAGAATTACCCACCCAAAATATCGTTGCGATCGGTTGAGCCGTTTTTGCGGTACCATCGAACGGACAGATGGACGGACATTTGGTGAATTGTAGTAAGATTGCTATATACTCAATTAATGTGGATTTGAGATCAAAAGATGAATATGAGGAAAGAATACAGAAGGTCATCTTTTATTTCTTGGTATTTCTATCCATATAAGTTTTACCATTTTAGAACAATATCACTTTTTATGTTTTTTTTAAATGTTATGTTAGAAAAGATTATGGTTTTGGATTGGGGACGATCTGCTGGGGTTTTTTTTTTATTGTTTTCTGTTCTCCACATGTTTATTAAGTTGTTTCATTTCCTTTGTTTCTTTTTAAAATATGGCTTGCTTCTTCAAGATTAACTGTATTATTAATTTTCAAATCACAGGTCATTAAATTACACGTCTTGCCTGACAATATTGAGGTGGATCGGAAAACGGGAAGTCTCTGGATTGGTTGCCTCCCAAGCCTTTGGCCATTGGTTTTTTATGGTACAAAGCATTCTCCGGGGTCAGAGGTAAGATTACCTCCTAGTTCCTGAAAGAGTTGTTTATAAACTGCTTTTTTCAATCAATGATGCTGTCGTAAGGTGATCCCAGTAATTTGCCGAAATATAACTTTTCCAATGTAACAGGTTGTGCGCATCGATTGTCCTTCCTCCGCCGAGCCCAGTGTGACCACAATATATTCCAACAATGGCTCAGAGCTGCAGTCCTCCAGCGTTGCGGCAAGACATGAATCTCACCTTCTTATTGGGACGGTTTTTCATCGTATGATGCGCTGCACTCTACCCATAATACCTCTTGAATGTTGAAGATCACTCTTTCAATGTGCTGTCTTGTGTGGAAAATATAGCATTCTTGTGACTTTAATGATGCTATATTTGAATCTTCCATAACAGGATCGTTACAGCTTGATTGATTTTTGCTTATAAAATTTAGAGTGGATTAATAAACAGTATGGAGATTCATCTTTTTGGAGGGTAATTCAACCATTTTTTGGTCTTATTCACTAATACTCATTATCATCTGTTTCTTGATATAACGCATGCACTGAAAATCAAATTTTTTTTTTTTTTTTTTTTTTTTTGCATGCAAGATCGAGGATCGTGTCAGAGCTAACATCAATCACAAAAACAACAACAAACGAACACACAAAACTACCTGAAAACATACAATAAAGGGAGCGGGAGACAAGATGGGGAGAGAGAGGGAAGCACAGAAGTACAACAGCAGAGAACAGGGACAATGGAAGATCTGTGGGAGGGAGAGGGCTTAGGGGGAGGAGGCATGGGAAGGCGGGGGGTGGGGGGGGTTGGAGCAGGAAAGGTATAAAACACATGGACACTGCTAGAACCTCCAGGAAAGAAAGAAGTCGGGATTTCAAAAAAAAGTGGATTTGGGGTGAATTAACGGGGGTAGAAGAGATCAAGGTTTTGGATGGGGGAAGATAAGAGATGGTGGTGAACAGCTGTTTTAAAGACCTGGAGGGAGGAGTGGCTGTATTGAAAGGCTGTATTGTAAGGTGATGATTACTTGTCAAGGATATCATTTTTTGACTGGTGAAAATTATTTAAAGATCGATGTGAAGGTATGCAGCATGAACAAAATGGTGAAATATTTGCTTCCTGAAACAAAAAACACCAACTTCAAGCAAGCCATGGATATCATTTTCATTGAGGAGTTTCTGTTCAACATCTCTGTTTAGAAATGAACATGAGTGTTTGTAGCCTTGAGTGCAACATTAATGACCAAGTAGTTATAGTTATAAACAAAAGTTCAGGTCATATTTGAATGACCTCGTACCAATGATTTTTCTTTTTGTTTTTTTCTTCTGCTAAGATAAAATAGTTTTGAAGTTCTTTCAGACCGACAGTATATGAACATAAGTAAAAATATCTTATTGCAAATATTATGTGGCAAGGGTCCACCAGTTAGCCCGTGAGTCTTCCAAACCTGCATAATCATATAGCAACCGAGTCGCTGAACATGCAACCAGTATATTAGTTTGATGGAGGCGAAAGTTTCACAATTTATGGCACAACCACAACTACCTTAAAAAGAACTGTGAGCAGCAATTTATCCAAATAGTCCTGCAGCATAGCAGACCAATTGTTCAAATTGTTCTAAAAGCACCAAAATTGGCACACATGTAGATTAATATATTCTAAACATTTTTGGATATGGAGGCATTCAAGATTCTCCCCGTAGCACATTTGGCGGCCATTTTTGAATTTGGCGGCTAATCTTGAATGCCTCCATATCCAAAAATGTTTAGAATATATTAATCTACATGTGTGCCAATTTTGGTGCTTTTAGAACAATTTGAACAATTGGTTTCGTATTTTTTACTATGCCGCTGGGCTAAAAGGGAATGAAACACACACTTTGTCGATGGAAAGAACCGACACAGTTTTAAGAATATAAACCTGTTTTATATACAATTCGAGGGTAGGGAAAATACAAGCACAAAGCAAGTTCAAATAACTTGATTTGTAGTAAAACAGATAAAAAGTACGAGTCGCTGAAGCAACTTCCACTTACAGTATTTTTCAACATAGTTTCAAGTGAGGCCTCAATTATACATTATTTAATTGATTGGACGAGGGAAGGGTGTGCACAATGAAACACAACCATGATGTGGGGAACATTGAGACAAAAATCCCACTAACATCACAACTCAGTCTTCCAAATGAAAACAAACTGATACTTTAGGCCCTGGGTGGGTCTGACCTTCTTGCATCTACCTATGGAAAGACACGCATAGATGTGTAAGAACAACGACAGGCTTTTTCTTGAACCAATCTTTCTTTAAATACCCATCTATTATTCAGAATCATTTCAATATGTTTTTAATTGCCAGTTGAGAATGTACAGCATCTGACCCACAAAGTTAATCAAACAAATGAACAATGATCAATATATTGTTACGTTTGTAGGGGGTAGACAATGATTACCTTAGAGCCAGGTGGAATTGTATAGGTAGTGTGCTCTGACTGTCGTGAAGAAGAAGAAACTTCATGCATCATAAGTAGGAAATTCGTTTAAACCGGATGTCATGTAAGCGTGTATCTTTGTTCCCATCACAAGGGGTGTGGTTGTGCTAAATAGTTAGGGATTATGGGTAATTAACCCCCTGTATGTAATGGCCTCTGTTATTTTTCCTCTGTTCCTTATGACAACGCAGTACACCCACAAGCTAAGAAATCACGCATTCATAACACTAAATAAAAGCAACCGGAACAACACGTTGAACAATACCACTGGCACTGCCAGCCGCGACATCACCACATCAAGCAGGCAGGGCTGTAAGGCCACACCCCGGAGAGCAGTGATTGGTCTGGGACCATGAAGTGATGGGATGGTGGCCGCTGATTGGGGAGTGCGCTAACGTCATCGAAGGAGGTGGAAGACCGGGGAATAAAAGATTTGAGTCCCGATATTTTGTCCTCTTGCGTGAGGAGGATTCATTTGTAGAGCATGTGAACATTTCATAGCGCTATTGCGTGATTGGATTTCATAGAAAGCGACCACCGTTCGTGTTATCTCCTCTTGGTTTCTCTCTCGGTTTTCTGGCTTTGATAGCGAACGGTCGCCGACAAGCTCTCTCTGCTTCGTGATTTCTTGATGAACAGTCACAGTTCATAGCACTCTTGCGCTGAGAGACGTGAGTGCTGGAGAGGCGGACGATGAGGACGAGCACGGTTGAGTGAACGAGGGCGCGCTGAGGCTTACTTTCCACCAGGGCCTGTGCCGCGCCAGGATTGCACGCTCAGGACCTGGACGATTCCCGATGGGGTTCAAGAGCCGCTCAGAGCTAAGTGCCTACAAAATAACACCTATTTATTTTCCAGTTATTCTTCCCTTTGTGCTGTATACGTGTCTGTGTGGGGACATCCCATTTAGGAAATTTTCATTGTGCATTATTTTCTTACCGGCATTTCTTTAATAAAGCTGGTATTTTTGTACGTTTTATTTTGTGTACAAGATCGAAGCTCGTGTAAGAGCTAGCACATTAAACACACATTAGCACATAAAACACAAAAAACATCAGCGGACACATAAAGCAATAAAAGGAGCAGGAGAAAATATGGGGAGAGAGAGGGAAGCACACAAGCACAACAGGAGAGAACAGGGACATCGGGAGGGAGGGGGCTTGGTGGGAGAGGGGCAGGGGAAGGGGAGGGGGGAGGTAAAAACAAATGGACACTGCTAGGACATCAAGGAAAGAAGTACAATAACTGCTAGGACAGTTAAATCCTGTGTCGGTTTTTAATTAATCATCGCAGGCCGTGCAGGTAAGCACTTGTGGCTCGTTTGGTCACCCGTGTCACCCTGCGATGTTCACTGCAGGGTAGACACATGACAATATGTGTAAATATATATATATATACATATATATATATTATATACATATATATATATACATATATATGTATATAGAGATCACTTAGTTATTATACAAGAAAATAAATACCAAACTACACACAAAATATGCTTCCGTTGGTTTATTACAGAACAACACATACACGTTTCATTTTATGCATACGCTTTATACATGTATCTTTTATTTCTTACTTTGGAGAAGCATACTTCTATATATTTTACACAAAATACAAAGTTGCCAAGCAATACAATTACAGGCTAGCACGTTGTGTGCTATATGTCACTGTATGTGTCCAAATTATGTTTCCTATTACCAGTGTATGAAGTTTTTCATTGCTGGAGTCCCATCCAACTAGATATAGCTTTCAACAATAGATGAAAACTATGAGCGGTTGATAAGAATGTTTTTACCATGGTGGAAAACGAGGTGTAGATGACATTTCGATTTTAGTCATTCGTAAGAGGAAAAGAGGCCCTTTTTGTTTCTCTTACTTGCTCTGATGAAGTGCTTGAAACAACATCTGTACATCATTTGCTACATCGGTAAGCATACTCGTATCAACCAGTTGCTGATAAAATATATTGTTTGGGTTGTCTGCAGACACAGATCGACACTCGCCTTCAAACACAATTATTATGTTAGCTATGGCTTTTAGCCTGATATAATCAATGGACAGAAATCACACAAAGCTGATAAAAGGAAATATTGATTCTCAACATGTAAGGAGCATTATCTGGTACCCGAAAACATCTCATGGTTTTGTAGCATTGAGAGCTATCTCTCTTGCTGCAGGGTTTCCAATTGGTTAGTTTTGCTGTTAGGCACTGAATATAGCATTCATGTTTTTCTTAAACAAGATAATTTGTTATCATAAATAAAACAGGTAAGTACGACTAATCTTAGTTCTTCAAAACATACATGCTTATTGAAGAAAGAGTTCCTTCAAGTTCATATGAAGTAGAAACGACGTCTTATTTTACCACAGTCTGAAAGCCTACTCAAAGTAAGCTTTATAGAGATCTGAGATAACAAAATATTTTTAAAATAAATAAATAAAACTGCTAAGACAAAGTTATCTAAATGGAATGAGACATGTTTAAATTTAGTGACAACCACAGCTGTCAGCCACCATATCATTGTATCGTCGCAAAACGACATTGCCTTCACTATCATAGTAAAGCAGGTTAATTGAGTTCAAGCGATCAGGAACGCAACATGGAGGTGATACAGCACGACCAGGCCGCAAAGCCTGAAGCACTGCACGGACAGATGCGTGATTAGTTGGCCGGGCTGATCCACCCAAGGGGAAAGGGCAGGCACCGGCACATTGGTAAGCCTGGTATCCACGAGGAGAGATTATCCATCCAGCCCAACCAGCCTCCTCAAAATCTACATAAAGCGGGCGTCGAGAACAAGCTGCCAAAGGGCCATCATTCGGTAATGGGTTGTCAGGCTTCAGAACAACAACGGAAGTGTCAGATGACGCAACCAAGTCCTTGGAAATGGCACGCTTTTGGAGACGTCTCAAGCTTTTTGGAGCAGGAAGAGTAGTAGGCAAAGCTTCAAATGGTTGAGCCTGATAGGATATGGAGGCCTTAATGTCACTGGCTTTGGGTTGCAGGAGCAGAGCGTTCATAGTTTGCTCGTTTGGAATCTTCTGTTGCACAATGCTTGGGATTCCACGCAAGTGAAGCTCTGGGGTAAACAAGATGAAAGGTAAAACTTGATTAATACTGATGCACCAAAAGCACCGTTCAAAGCTCAGATGTTAAGACATGTCTGAAAGTCTCAATGGTCAAATCTGAATTTCATTATTGAGTCACATCTCAAGAGAAAGCAAACACCTGTTCAATATATTATGGTAAATGCATATACAAGAAACCACCTTTAGAGGCCATTTCCCCCCGCAGAGTAGGGGTTGGCCTTTTTCGGGCACCTTGGTCCCCTTTTTGAAGCAATGTTTTATGGCCGGATGCCCTTCCTGCTGCCAACCCTGTTAGTCGCCTCTTGCGACACACAGGGAATTACCAGTGAACTAGTGCTCAATTTGCCTACCTCAGAAGTATGACAGGCTGAGTCAACCCCGCTGGTGTTAATTCAGCGATCAACTGGGATTCAAACCCAGGATCCAAGGATCCCAAGCCGGCACCCTAACTGTTAAGCCAACACCAGGTGTAAATGTATATACAAGGTACCACAAAAAAACAAAAACACAATGCAATCACAGAGATAATGAGTACTACACATTCACATGTTCAAATGACGATCCAGATATTAAGTTCAGCATGCAGTCCAAGGCATCTATGTGTATGCCGTCTATCGGAAGGACATTAACCTAGATGACCAGTCTGCCAGCAGTGATTTCCTGGGACCGTTAAAGATCCCACAGTGTCTTTCGTGAAGATTATTTGAGTTATTAGTTGTACCTTGAATAAACTACAAAGTTCCTGCCACCTGAAGTCAAAGGGTAGGCCTGACCAACTGTTTCATGGCGGACGAGCCAAAAACGTTCATTGGCCAAGCCAACAAGAATGTGGGAATATTTGCTGCTGTTAAAGTATCTCTGGGTGGGTCTGCCTGAAGCGCAACATGTTTATTACCTGTCACCGGGTAGCAACATCACATAAAGAATGTAGATACGGTGGTACAAATAATGAAAATCACTACATGACGTTTAATCATTTAAAAATGAATAACAGGGTTGGTGTGATAGCATTCCCATTTGATCAAGTAATTTGATGAGGTGCAAATATGTCATTTTATTTGGGCTGCTCATTTACTCTGAAATATTTTGAATCAAATGGAACAGTCCAGAGATGCACCTTCTGCCAACTCTTTTTGGAGAAATTTTGGAACGATCTTTGATAAAAGGATGCACTAAACAAACAGATCTTTTGGACAAATTTATCTGTGGTTGTATTGTTAAGCGCCGCCATTTGTCTGATTCTCGCTGTTACTCCACCCTCAGAACGTGCGGCAAATTTGATTGGTCGAGAAAGGGGAAAATTTTGCCCAACTACTACTAAACGGACTACAGTGTTCTACAGTGTTCAAACTTATAGCTAAATTGAAATGAAAGGTTTTAAAGGCTGTAGAAATAAAAACCCATTGAATCGGAAGTTTACAGGGTGAGCCAGAAATATGGACATTTTTGAAATTCGTGTGAAGGAAATAAAAAATTGTACTTCAAAATAAAGTCATTCATGATATTGAAGTACATAACATGCATTTTTATTATTTTTACTAATTAGGCAAAACACTTGAGTGACGTGGAACTGGTGGGGTGAAGAACGCGCTTTCGCTATCAAAACTTTTTACAAGAATAATGATGGTGCAACTGCTGCACAACGTCAATTCAAACTCCATTTCAATGTTCAATGTCATGGAAATGTGCCGTCTGTTCGTGCTATCAAGTTATGGGTTCAGAAGTTTGAGAGGACCGGTTCAACTTTAAAAGAGCAACTGCCGGGAGCACCCAAATCAGTAAGAACGGCACAAAATATTGAGCGTGTAAGAGAGAAGTCAGTTTTGTGAAGTCCGCATCGCTCCAGCCGAAAGCATGCATCAGCCTTTAAGAATTTCTAACACGTCACTACGCCGCATATTGCTGCATATTCCTCCAGGAACAGGGTGTTGAAGTGATGACTTGGATGCCTTATTACCCTGACCCTGACCTCAGCCTTTCATTTCGACATAAGTGGAATAAATATATATATATATATATATATATATATATATATATATATATATATATATATATATATATATACATACAGTACATTCAGAAAGTATTCAGACCCCTTCACTTTTTTCACATTTTGTTATGTTGCAGCCTTATTATATGCTGAAATCGTTTAAATTCATTTTTTCCCTCTGACTAAGTTTAAATTCATCTGGGCGTTATGGCAGAGTGGCCAGACGGAAGTGTCTCCTCAGTGAACGACACATGAAAGCCCGCTTGGAGTTTGCAAAAAAGCACCTAAAGGACTCTCAGACTGTGCGAAACAAGATTCTGTGGTCTGATGAAACCAGGATTGAACTGTTTGGCTTCCTTCTGGCCACTCTGCCATAAAGCCCAGATCGGTGGAGTGTTGCAGTGATGGTTGTCCTTCTGGAAGTTTCTCCCATCTCCACACAGGATCTCTGGAGCTCAGCCAGAGTGACCATCGGGTTCTTGTTCACCTCTCTTACCAAGGCCCTTCTCCCCCGATTGCTCAGTTTGGTCGGGCGGCCAGCTCTAGGAAGAGTCCTGGTTGTTCCAAACTTCTTCCATTTAAGAATTATGGAGGCCCCTGTGCTCTTGGGAACTTTCAATGCATCAGATTTTTTTGTAGGCTTCGCCAGGTCTGTGCCTCGACACAATCCTGTCTCTGAGCTCTGCAGGCAGTTCCTTCGACCTCATGGCTTCGTTTTTGCCCTGATATGCATTGTCAGCTGTGAGACCTTATATATAGAGGTGTGTGCCTTTCCAAATCATGTCCAATCAATTGAATTTACCACAGGTGCACTCCAATCAAGGTGTAGAAACATTTCAAAGATGATCAAGAGAAATGGGAGGCACCTGAGCTAAATTTCAAGTGTCATAGCAAAGGGTATGAATACTTACGGCAATGTGATATTTCAGTTTTTTCTTTTTAATAAATTTGCAAAACTTTCTAAAATCCTGTTTTCCCTTTGTCATTATGGGGTGTTGAGTGTAGATTGTTTAGGGGGGAAAAAAAAGAATTTAAACGATTTCAGCATAAGGCTGCAACATAACAAAATGTGAAAAAAGTGAAGGGGTCTGAATGCTTTCTGAATGCACTGTATATATATATATATATATATATATATATATATATATATATTTACATATATATATATATATATATATATATATATATATTTACATATATATATATATATATATATATATATATATATATATATATATATATATATATATATACATATATATATATATACGTATATATATATATACATATACATATATATATATATATATATATATATATATAATATATATATATATATATATATATATATATATATATATATATATATATATATATATATATATATATATATGTCATGTCTTGCTTTCTGGGACGGGCTGCCATCTGTTGGTCAATTTAGAGAATAACGCTGATTATAATTGTCCTGTTTTCTTATTGGCTACTAGAGGTCATGTGATCTAAGGGTCATAGTGCAGATTCTCCATTTTGAAAGGCTGCCTTCATTTAGAGTTGAAGATAACTATCAGACAGCACAATCTTTCTCCATGTGCTCCCATTTGTGCCCTGGAGAGCTTCGTTTGTAAGTTGCGTTTGTTTATGTTAAACCACGAACTTCATCGATAAGAATGTTGATGGTTAAGCCATTCGGGAGCCCCTTTGTGCAGTCGTGTAATAGGCTATGAGCCAAGGGGGTTGGTCGGTACCATACAGATGGAGTAAGGCTCATTGTGATTTTTAGCAAGATATATGTCCCTAGATATGAAAAAAAAGTGATAGCAGTGTATAACTCTCGGCCATCTCTGTGTTATCACCCGAAATATTATTATACGCCCGCTTCGCTTTGCCAAAAAATGTGATATTTGCTAAAATTGGAATAAATATGTTTTTAAGGACCACAGAGTGCCAATAATTTGCATACTGGATGCCAACTAATATAGTAATAGAAATATAGAACATTTGTGGGGGTTATTTATCAAAATATTGATATAATGACAAAAAATATGTTAAATTTAGTGAAAAAGTGGTCGAAATCGCTTCGAGTTCAGAAGTCATATTGTACATTTTTGTCAATATTTCAAAAATGAAAACTCCCAGAGTAACATTTGACCCCTCAAAATCTTCGCAAGGAACCACTGCATTGGAATATATCATTACTTTGTAATATGGTGGTTGTTTGGGGCACATATTTTGGCAAAGTTCAAAATATGTTCAACCATACCCCCTAATTTTGATGTTTTGGAACGAAACATAGCTTTTGAACATTTTAGGTTTATTCGTCTACTACTTTTGGTATCTCAGTGTAATTTTTGGTATTAGCTAGTATCCTAAAGTAGGTTTGTAACATCAGCTACATTATATTTCACAATGCATGCAAACTTGCTCCACACTCTAGGTTTATCATGATCTCTCGAACAAATACGATCTCGATCTCGATCTCCGCACTCTGTGGTCCTTAAAAACATATTTATTCCAATTTTAGCAAATATCACATTTTTTGGCGAAGCGAAGCGGGCGTATAATAATATTTCGGGTGATAACACAGAGATGGCCGAGAGTTATACACTGCTATCACTTTTTTTTCATATCTAGGGACATATATCTTGCTAAAAATCACAATGAGCCTTACTCCATCTGTATGGTACCGACCGGTCAATTTGGGGGGTCTGGCTCATAGCCTATAATATAAGCAGCTAAGGCCAGATAAAAAAAAAGAGTTGGTGATCGTCCTTTTTTCTCAAAAGTTCGGGTAGGTAGGGAGGGAGGTTTTTTTTTTTCTTGTTTTTTTTTCTCCTACTTTCCATTGAGTTTTGTTAAGATGGAAAAATATGAAATAAAGACTCCTTTCTCCTCAAAATGATTTAATTTCTTCATTCATCTCACAGATTTACAGACATTGCCCAAATCTCTATGAAACACAGTGTTTGTGTGATTTTGGATGATGTTGAATGCTCTAGCTGAGCTTGGTAGTGAAATGGCAAGACACCTGTACATGTATATCCACCATGACATCGGAAAAACAGATAAACACCATGCCCTTGGCACCTTGAAACTATTGAGCATGTTGAACAAGATTTCTGCCACGCTTTGGTACTGGCTTTGCAGTACAAATGTTACATTGAGGGTATTGCCCTGCCTTTTCAACCAAATTCTCCTCAGTACCACAGTGGATGCAGAGCATTTCATAGCCCGCAGAGTAGTACGCTAGTTCTATAGGGGAAGCACAGTTCAGATTGGCACGAACATAAAGATCAGCGAGTCTGGTATCCTGTTCAGGATCGTCATCACCATTGTTGTTGATCTCCGTGAACACACTTCCACAGCTGTAGAGAATGGTGTCCATAGCAGCACGAATCAATAGATTTCAGCGGGAAAAATCTCACACAATAGCCGCCATGAATGGCTAACGTAAAATGGGTGAAGTTGCCCGAGGCACCTGCGACGCTTTGCGCAGCATGCCTGCGCAGCATGCACGCGCAGCACGCACTGCGCAGCATGCGGTGCAGAACGGCGCCAAATTTGACTGTGAAAAGATCGTTTTTTAATGATTTTTTTTCAAAATAAAAAATATAAAAAGTTTCGGGTCGGGTGTGTTTCGTAGGGTCGGGCGGGGACGATCACCAACTCTTTTTTTTATCTGGCCTAATCTGTACACAAAACACATGCTACACTAATGTGCTATAAATGCTATTCCGTTACTGAGAAGTTATTGTGTTTACAATATATACAAGATGTGTGGCCTTTTATATAGCAGTTTACAAGATGCATAACATGCAGAGTATTGTGTTATAGCAGGTCCTGTCTGTGTATTTTCAGTTTCACAAATTATGAATTGATGAATGAATGGATCAAAACATTCCAGTAACGAAATCTACATTTCAAATCTGGTTCTAGTTCTTTATTCAAGTTCTTGTTTAGCTATCTGTCTACCTTTGCAGAGCTACACACATAAAGGACAGAATGATATATATATATATATATATATATATATATATATATATATATATATATATATACATATTGTTGCGGATATGAGGATGGTATTTTTTTTATTGTGTGCTTTATTATTATTATTGTCTATTCTGCGCCTCCTGCCTCCAGAGTTGTGTAAAGGTACAAAGGGCGTCCCGGTAGTTAATTCCATGAAACACCACATTGAAGGACACGATAAAGCCCTTGTTCAGTAGCTTATATCTTTATTATGTGTTTTAGAGTAAGGCCTTGTCTTCCATTAACATGACATGGCACTCCATTGTACCAAGTGAGAGATAGATTCCCTTCATTCCCATTCCCAAAAACCTCCATTTCCCCGTTCGTAATGGCCAAGCCTCAATTTGGCAATTACATCCCCTCCAAAGCCGCCATTGGCCACGAGGCAGGGTCGGGGAAGAAAGGCGTGCCCGCCCGTCGTCATCAAGGGCGGAGCCAGAGGGTCGCGCGACCAACCATGGCCAAGGTGAGCACACCGATGGGCGTGTCCTGAAGGCCGGCGGCTTAATCGCCGGAGGCGTGATAAAAGCGCGCGCGCAAGAGTGACCAGGAGAGAGTCGCAAAAACAGAAAAGCAGATGAGAGAAGAGCTTTTACGATATGAGCTACGACAAGAGCTGAGTGTGTGGTTTTTGGTCAGAGCTGGGTTGGTCGTCAGTGGTGGTCAGTGGTTGCGTAGAGTGGAGGGGTTGCGTTGAGTTGTCGGTGGTGAGGAAGAGTTGGACTAAGAAAGAGTCCTGGAGTTAGTGAGAGAGGGAGAGAGAACCCGTCACGCCAGACCCCCCACCAGCAGCGTTGGCTTGGCTCCACCAAGCAGCTCCGACCCGTTACCCCGCGCACACGACAGGATCGGTGGCATCGGCGGCCGTCGAGGTCCAGCCCGACGTCCCGTGCGGGATCAAACTCCAGCCAGCTCCGTGCCTTCCTCCAGCCACCCACCTCCAGCCATTCCTGCCTGCAAGTTCCCCATTTGCGTACGTGAGTTTGTTTTGTTTGTTCTGTCCTGGGTAGGTAATTAAGTCTGTATAAGCTAGTATTTTCCCTGTGTCTCTAAAAGCTTCTGTATATTATTTTATTATCTTTCCTTCTCCTTGGTTATTTTGAGCCTGTAAATAGTAAATAAATTTAGTAGTATTTTCAACCTTTGTTTCGTCTTCTTATTCCTTTTCTTCACATCCGTCGTCTTTGTCTTTTCCCTGATTGAATAGCTGTGGCGCGATACGGCCAACGTCTGGGTGAATCGGGTGAGTCGGGAAAAAAAACTGTTCGGCCGCGGCGCCTCCGCTCGGCAAACAACATCCTTAACCGCGGACCGTAACAATATATATATATATATATATATATATATATATATATATATATATATATATATATATATATATATATATATATATACATGTATGTAGTCTTCATGTGTTTATAGGACACATGAGAAGTGCATGAACTTCACAATAACTATCGCGATTATAGCGGTTTGCAGGATTCTTACCGTTTTTCAAGGGAAGTGGAAGCAGCGAACGCCGACCATCATCTGTGAAAACTACGAGCATCGGTCTGCGAGAAGATGACAAAGTGCCAGGTGGCACAAAATCCAATAATCCCAGCTCAGTTGTATCTGATGGTCCCACGAGTTGAATGGTGGCCATTAGTCCTTGGTTGTTGTCATAATTGTCAATCCATCTTCGTACCTGTGGTGTGCAAAAGATGGAGATAAATAAATATTCTTCTTCACATATGCACAATAAAGGAAGTTATTAAATGATTGCAACAGGTATTAGTCTCTCTAAGACAAGATTGACTTTACACATGGAAGGACACATTCTTACAGCTTGTGTGACACTGAACACCTCCCATCCACTTTTGTATATAGAAACAAGACGTGAGGAGATGAGGCGAGCTTTTGTCAATGCTTTGGATTTGCGTTCAGTTCCAACATTGCCTCCAATGATATCCTTCACCTGATAAACATTCACCTGAAAAAAAAGGAAAATCAGAATAATTTCATGCAATGGTTTATTATTATTTCTTTTTTGACTATTTCTATGCTAGATGTATTGATGTATGAAAACAAATAATTTATCATTCATTCAGGAATCCCATGAATTTTTGTTATTTTTTTCCGTCTACGACAGAATCACCATCACGAGCGGCATTTATGAAGTTATACGATTGAGGTGCTTACAATGGTCCAATAAGATGCCAAGATTACTTGCATTTTTCACTATCTTCAATAATAAATTTAATAACATGAATTTCTTTACAAGGAACTTTGATGCAGGAGGAGTTCATTCGGCCCTACAAAGCCTGTTATTACCAATCTATGGTTGCTTGGCCGTGCTTTATCCTTCTCAATGCTGAGCAGCAAGCAAGGAAGCAGCACAAGCTATTTTTTATAGTCTTTGGTATGACTCGCTCCGGGTTCGAACCAGCGATCTCAGACTCAGAGGTGATGCCACCGAAGCTGATAAAAAAAAATATATATATATTTAAATGTCAAATACCTGAGTATCAAGTTTGTAAAAAAAATTATACAGATATTATAATGAAGAAAGTCAAAAAGTTTTCTCCTTGTGACGTTTCACTACAATCCCCTCCCACAAATCTCCCGACCATGGAGAAAGTAAAACTCAGCACAGATGTTAGTCCTGTTCTTCGTAAGTTCCAACCTGCATCACTCATTCTTCCCAGAGGTGAGTGACTCTCCCAAATGCTATTAGAACATAGTTATATATATGTTTCCCTGAATTTTTTTTTTTGAAGGTGAACACTTTTTTAAAATAATGCCACTCAAGTAGCTGCCTCTTTTTAATGCCACCTTTGTTTTTCGAATCTACATATCTAATAAAGTGGCTATTGATTATTCCTTCTTCACACCCCCCCCCCCCCCCTTGAGCTGGTGGCTACCTTGCCGAAGTGCGTGTAGCCTTTTCGCGCAAGAGAGGCAGGTGGGATGTGCACACGGAACACATGGAACTCCGCGGTGATGATGCGCTCGGCGAGAGGGACCGCGCTCACGTCGAACTGGAACCGCGGAGGAGAATTGCCTGCTGGGACAGAAGAGTTAGTTAGACTGGACATTCTCGTAATTGCGGAATGCATGTATCGTGAGTTGGTGACGTGCAAGAGTCGATGCAATGCAAATTGAGGATAAAGATGATAACGAGTTGAATTGAAACGCTTATGAATGTAATAAAAATGCTAATGACATAAGTGGAAATGTTTATGAATTGGATAAAAATGCTAATGACATAAGTGGCTTTGTTTATAAATCCGATAAAAATGCTAACGACATAAGTGCAAATGTTTATGAATTGGATAAAAATGCTAATGACATAAGTGGCTTTGTTTATAAATCCGATAAAAATGCTAACGACATAACTGCACATGTTTATGAATTGGATAAAAATGCTAATGACATAAGTGGGTTCGTTTATAAATCGGATAAAAATGCTAACGACATAAGTGCAAATGTTTATGAATTGGATAAAAATGCTAACGACAAAAGTGCAAATGTTTATAAATCGGATAAAAATGCTAACGACATAAGTGCAAATGTTTATAAACCGGATAAAAATGCTAACGACATAAGTGCGCATGTTTATGAATTGGATAAAAATGCTAACGACATAAGTAGAAATGTTTTATGAATTGGATAAAAATGCTAACGACATAAGTGGAAATATTAATGAATTGGATAAAAATGCCAAAGCATAAGTGGAAATGTTTATGAATTGTATAAAAATATTAATGACATAAGTGGAAATGTTTATGAATTGGATAAAACTGCTAACGACATGAGTGGAAATGTTTATGATTTGGATAAAAATGCTAACGACATAAGTGGAAATGTTTATGATTTGGATAAAAATGCTAACGACATAAGTGGAAATGTTTATGAATTGGATAAAAATGCCAACGTATAAGTGCAAATCTTTATGAATTGGATAAAAATGTTAACGACATAAGTGGAAATGTTTTATGAATTTGATTTTAAAAAAGCTAACGCATAAGTGGAAATGTTTATGAATTGGATAAAAATGCTAACGCATAAGTGGAAATGTTTATGAATTGGATAAAAAAGCTAACAACAAAAGTGGAAATGTTTATGAATTGGATAAAAATACCAACGACATAAGTGCAAATGTTTATGAATTGGATAAAAATGCTAACGCATAAGTGGAAATGTTTATGAATTGGATAAAAAAGCTAACAACAAAAGTGGAAATGTTTATAAATCGGATAAAAATGCCAACGACATAAGTGCAAATGTTTATGAATTGGATAAAAATGCTAACGACATAAGGGCAAATGTTTATGAATTGGATAAAAATGCCAACGACATAAGTGCAAATGTTTATGAATTGGACAAAAATGCTAACGACATAAGTGCAAATGTTTATGAATGCGATAAAAATGCTAACGACATCAGTGCAATGTTTATGAATTGGATAAAAATGCTAACGACATAAGTGCAAATGTTTATGAATTGGATAAAAATGCTAACGACATAAGGGCAAATGTTTATGAATTGGATAAAAATGCCAACGACATAAGTGCAAATGTTTATGAATGCGATAAAAATGCCAACGACATAAGTGGAATCGTTTATAAATCGGATAAAAATGCTAACCACATAAATGGAAATGTTTATGAATTGGATAAAAATGCGAACGACATAAGTGGAAGCGCTTACGAGGTGAATAGACTTGGTTATGAATTCATGCTTGTCAACTCTACCGTTTTTGGTGGTAGTCTACCACTTTTTGTACACTTGAACGCCTTACCGATTTTATTGCCAATAACACCGAAAATGCCAGGTTAACATAACAATTTGTCTCATCGACGTTTTTGATAGATTTTCATTTTGCGAAAAACTTTCTGTCGTCCTTCAGGTGTAAATTAATCAGGAAAACATGATTTTTCTGTTTTAATTTTGTACAAACGTGCCTTAGAATGTACAAACTTAAGGTTAAAATTACAAAAAAAAAAACCCTACTCTGGAAGGGGGTGGGGGTGGGCAATCACCTCCCAGATCATCTCACCCTCTCCCCTCTACCTCCAGGTTGCTTCGCTCGCCTCGCTCCTTTCCATCCTACCTGTCTTTGTTCTTTAAATATTGGCGACTATTGGAATGGGATAGGGATGGTAACGTTAACGATATAAATGGAAGTTTTTTTAATGAATGAGATGAAGATGCTATCGAGATTTGAAGTTGTAACAACGAGGTCACAATCACAGAATCCCCGTCACACATGATTATAATATAAATGAAGGGAAAATTAGATATTAAATAATTCTTGTAGTCGAATCCATTTTCAGATCTTCACCAAAATCGAAACGATTAGTCCTTTTCACACACACAACCTCTCCACCAAGTTTCGTCCAAATCCGTCCACAACCTTTTGAGATATCCTGCTATATATCATTTTGGCCATATCACTCAATGGTGAAGAATCACTTTAAAAATTAAATAATTCTCATATCCGAATCCATATTCCGATCTTCACCAAAATTGAATCGATTCTTCCTTGCCACACACACAACCTGTCCAACAACTTTCATCCAAATCCATCCATAACTTTTTGAGATATCCTGCTATATGTTGGTTTTAGCCCTATCTCCCAATGGTGAAGAATCACTTTTAAAATTCTAGTAGCCGGATCCGAATTCGGATCTTCACCAAAATCTAATCATTTCATCCTTGTCACACCTGCTACCTGTCCGCCAAATTTTGTCGGAATCCGTCCACAATGTTTTGAGATATCTTGTTCACAAACGGACAGACAAACAGACAGACAGGGGTGAAAACATAACCTCCATCCACCTTTGGTGGCGGAGGTAATGAGTGACCTGCAACATCACACAACTGCAAGGGTTTAGCTTACCCTTTTCGAGGAAGCTTCGGACCACGTTTCCTTCGAGAAGTCCCGGAGCGCGGGTCACACCTCCTGCGTCCGCCACAGCGTGGTAAAGGTCCAGCATGTACTGCGGGGGTTGCTGCGCGGGAAGACTTTCCACGGGAGGATGCTCTGCCAGGCCAAGCACCGCGAGGAGCTGTCGTAGCGCGACTCCTTTATGTTCGGAGGAGGACGGCAGGCCGGACAAATGGCGCGGCAGAAAGCAAAGCAATAGGCACAGACTAGAAGCGGCAAGCCCTCTGTAAGACTCCATGGAAGATGCGGCCGTCGCCACCCGATAATATAACGTTTCGTTCTCCCTATAGCACAAGTGATCCTTCAATGGTAACCTTTCCGCTGCTTGTTAATTCTCGAATTGAAGCGTAAAACGGACGATAATGTGTAACGAGAGCACGTCGACTTCCAACGTGCTGCGTGTGTCCGTGCACACCGCTTTATCGATGACCGCACGACCCCCGAGAGCGCTCGGCAAACAAGACCCTTCCACAATGGCTCTCGGCCGATGGATCAGCTCAACGAGCTGCTAATGGCCCCCCGTGGTCGCCTTTGGCCAAAAGCAAACAGCAATAAAAATTCTCCGGGGATTTCAACGCAATTTGCCGAACGAATGCGCTGTCGTTTAAAAAGTGAAATCAACATTTAAAAGGCCATTTGTTGGAACGAGGGTCGTTTGTGTATTCTCAATGCTATTCCCCTGGAAAGGCTCATCTTTAGACAAACTTTCACGAAACGTTCATCTTTAGACCAACTTTCACGAAACGTTCATCTTAAGACCAACTTTCACGAAACGCTCATCTTTAGAACAACTTTCACGAAACCCTCATCCTCAGACCAACGTTCACAAAACAATAATCCTCAGAATAACTTTCACAAAAAGCTCATCATTTTACTAACTTTCACGAAACGCTCATCTCCATATCAACTTTTTTTTTTCTTTTTTTTTTGGTATACAGGATCGAGGCTCGTGAAAGAGCTTACAGTTATCACACAAAAAATCAAAACAGACACACAAAGTACATAATAAGGGGAGCGGAAGACAAGATCGGGAGAGAAGGGGAAGCGCACAGACACAACATTTGAGAGCAGGGACATCGGGAGATCTGTGGGAGGGAGAGGGCTTGGGGGGAGGAGGCGTGGGAAGGGGGGGGGGCGGGTGGGAGAAGGATAAAACACAAGGACACCACCATGACTTCCAAGAAAGAGGATGGTATTTCAAAAAAGTGGATCTGGGGTGAAATTAGCGGGGGTAGAAAAGATCAAGATTTTAAATGGGGGAAGATAAGAGTTGTTTTTTTGTTTGTTTTTTTGGATACTGAATCGAGGCTCGTGAAAGAGCTAACATTTATTTCACAAACAAATCAACCAGACAAACGAAACATACAAAAAGAGGGAGCGGAAGACAAGATGGGGAGAGGAGGGGAAGCACACAAACACAACACCTGAGAGCAGGGAGAAGCGCGGGAGGGAGAGGGCCTGGGGGGAGGAGGCGTGGGAAGTTGGGGGGGGGGGGGGAGAGGTATAAAACACATGGAGACCAAGGACTTCCATGACAGAAGTTGGTATTTCAAAAAAGTGTAGGATTTGGTGTGAAATTAGGGGGGGGCAGAAAAGATCAAGGTTTTGGATTGGGAAAGATAAGAGATGGTGGTGAACAGCTGTTTTAAAGACCTGGAGGGTGGAGTGGGATTGAAGAGAGTGAGGGAGTTTGTTCCAGAGGCGGGAGAAAAGAGGAATGAAGGAGTGAAGGTGAGCAGAAAGTCTTGATTTTCCCAGTTTAACCATAAGAGGGTTGCAGGCATATCTTGTGCGACCTGCAGGAATATTTGGGGGACAGAGCCCAGAGAGAGCTGGGGGGGGCAAGGCCAGAGAGGAGTCGGTAGAAGACGGAAAGACCACCAACCTGCCTGCGGTGAGTGAGTGAAAGGCCCTTGGAGTTAGCTTCATCGCGGGAGATTCCAATGATTCTGAACGCTTTGGTTTCAACAGGGTGAAGACGAGCTCGGTGTGAGGCAGGAGCACCAGCCCAGATGGGAGAGCAGAGGAGGTGGAAGATAAGTTAAGTTTAACCATTTAAGTTTTAAGTTAAGAAGATAAGTTTCAACATAGGCTCATCCTTAGACCAACTTTCACGAAACGCTCATGCTTAGACCAACTTTTACGAAATGCTCATCTTGAGAGCAACTTCACGAAACGCTCATCTTTAGAATAACTTTCATGAAATGCTCATCTTTTGACCAACTTTCATGAAACGCTCATCTTTATACCAACTTTCACGAAACCCTCATCTTGAGACCAACTTTCACAAAATGCTCATCTTTGAAACAACTGTCAGGAAAGGCTCATTTGTAGATCACCTTTCACGAAATGCTCATCTTGAGACCAACTTTCACGAAATGCTCATCTTTAGAATAACTTTCATGAAATGCTCATCTTTAGACCAACTTTCATGAAACGCTCATCTTTATACCAACTTTCACGAAACCCTCATCTTGAGACCAACTTTCACAAAATGCTCATCTTTGAAACAACTGCCAGGAAAGGCTCATCTTTAGATCACCTTTCACGAAATGCTCATCTTTAGACCAACTTTCTCGAAACGCTCATCTTTAGACCAACTTTCACAAAACGCTCATCTTTTGACAAACTTTCATGAAACGATCATCTTTAAACCCTACTTTCATGAAACCCTCATCTTCAGACCAACTTTCACAACAGGCTCATCTTTAGACCAACTTTCAGGAAACGCTCATCTTTCGACCAACTTTCACGCACCGCTCATCTTTACACCAACATTCATGTTTTACACCAACATGACCAACTTTCACAAAACACTCATCTTTTTACCAACTTTCACGAAACGCTCATCTTCAGACCAAGTTCCAGGAAACGCTCATCTTTAGACTAACTTTCACCAAATGCTCATCCTTAGACCAACTTTCACACAACACTCATCTTTGGACCAACTTTTACGAAACACTCATCTTGAGACCAACTTTCACGAAATGCTCATCTTTTTGCCACATTTCAGGAAACGGTCATCTTTTTACCAACTTTCATGAAACGCACATCTTTAAACCAACTTTCACGAAACGCTCATCTTTAGACCTACTTGCACGAAATGCTCACCTTTATACCAACTTTCACGAAACGCTCATATTTGAAGCAACTTTCACGAAAGGCTCATCTTTGAACCAACTTTCACGAAAGGCTCATCTTTAAACCAACGTTCACGAAACGCTCATCTTTCGATCAACTTTCACGCAACGGTCATCTTTACACCAACTTTCACAAAACGCTCATCTTTCGACCAAGTTCCACGAAACGCTCTTCTTTCGACCAAGTTCCACGAAACGCTCATCTTGAAAACAACTGTCACGAAACGCTTATCTCTCGACCATCTTTCACGAAAAGCTCATCTTTTTGCCAACTTTCGCGAAAAGCTCATCTTTACACCAACTTTCACGAAACGCTCATCTTTAGGCCAACGTTCAGAAACGCTCATCTTTATACCAACTTTCACAAAAGGCTCATCCTTCGACCAGTTTTCATGAAACGCTCATCTTTAGACCACCTTTTACGAAACGCTCATCTTTAGACCAACTTTCACGAAATGCTCAACTTTCGACCAACTTTCACAAAACACTAATCTTTTACCAACTTTAACGAAACGCTCAGCTTCAGACCAACTTTCACGAAACCTTCATCTTCATACCAACTTTCACGAAACGCTCATCTTTCGGCCAACTTTCACGAAACGCTCATCGTTAGACCAACTTTCACAAAAGGCTCATCCTTAGACCAACTTTCACCCAACACTCATCTTTGGACCAACTTTTACGAAACACTCATCTTGAGACCAACTTTCACGAAATGCTCATCTTTTTGCCAACTTTCACGAAACGCTCATCATTTTGCCAACTTTCATGAAACGCTCATCTTTAAACCAACTTTCACGAAACGCTCATCTTTAGACCAACTTTCACAAAACACTCACCCTCGGAATAACTTTCACAAAAAGCTCATCATTTTACTAACTTTCAGGAAACGCTCATCTTTATACCAACTTTCACGAAACGCTCATCTTTATACCAACTTTCACGAAACGCTCATCTTTGAACCATCTTTCACGAAAGGCTCATCTTTATACCAACTTTCACCTAACCCTCGTCTTGAGACCAACTTTCTGCTCATCTTTGAAACAACTGTCAGGAAAGGCTCATCTTTAGATCAACTTTCACGAAATGCTCATCTTTGGACCAACTTTCTCGAAACGCTCACCTTTAGACCAACTTTCACAAAACGCTCATCTTTTGACAAACTTTCATCAAACGCTCATCTTTAAACCAACTTTCATGAAACCCTCATCTTCAGACAAACATTCACAAAAGGCTCATCTTTAGACCAACTTTCACGAAACGCTCATCTTTCGACCAACTTTCACGCAACGCTCATCTTTACACCAACATTCATGTTTTACACCAACATGACCAACTTTCACAAAACACTCATCTTTTTACCGACTTTCACGAAACGCTCATCTTCAGACCAAGTTCCAGGAAACGCTCATCTTTAGACTAACTTTCACAAAAGGCTCATCCTTAGACCAACTTTCACGCAACACTCATTTTTGGACCAACTTTCACGAAATGCTCATCTTTTTGCCAACTTTCAGGAAACGCTCATCTATTTCCCAACTTACATGAAACGCACATCTTTAAACCAACTTTCACGAAACGGTCATCTTTAGACCTACTTTCACGAAACGCTCATCTTTAGACCTAATTTCACGAAATGCTCACCTTTATACCAACTTTCACGAAACGCTCATATTTGAACCAACTTTCACGAAAGGCTCATCTTTGAACCAACTTTCACGAAAGGCTCATCTTTAGACCAACGTTCACGAAACGCTCATCTTGAGAACAACTATCACGAAACGCTTATCTTTCGACCAACTTTCACGAAAAGCTCATCTTTTTGCCAACTTTCGCGAAACGCTAATCTTTACACCAACTTTCACGAAACGCTCATCTTTAGACCAACGTTCATGAAACGCTCATCTTTATACCAACTTTCACAAAAGGCTCATCCTTCGAACAATTTTCACGAAACGCTCATCTTGAGACCAACTTTCACAAAATGCTCATCTTTGAAACAACTGTCAGGAAAGGCTCATTTTTAGATCACCTTTCACGAAATGCTCATCTTGAGACCAACTTTCACGAAATGCTCATCTTTAGAATAACTTTCATGAAATGCTCATCTTTAGACCAACTTTCATGAAACGCTCATCTTTATACCAACTTTCACGAAACCCTCATCTTGAGACCAACTTTCACAAAATGCTCATCTTTGAAACAACTGCCAGGAAAGGCTCATCTTTAGATCACCTTTCACGAAATGCTCATCTTTAGACCAACTTTCTCGAAACGCTCATCTTTAGACCAACTTTCACAAAACGCTCATCTTTTGACAAACTTTCATGAAACGATCATCTTTAAACCCTACTTTCATGAAACCCTCATCTTCAGACCAACTTTCACAACAGGCTCATCTTTAGACCAACTTTCAGGAAACGCTCATCTTTCGACCAACTTTCACGCACCGCTCATCTTTACACCAACATTCATGTTTTACACCAACATGACCAACTTTCACAAAACACTCATCTTTTTACCAACTTTCACGAAACGCTCATCTTCAGACCAAGTTCCAGGAAACGCTCATCTTTAGACTAACTTTCACCAAATGCTCATCCTTAGACCAACTTTCACACAACACTCATCTTTGGACCAACTTTTACGAAACACTCATCTTGAGACCAACTTTCACGAAATGCTCATCTTTTTGCCACATTTCAGGAAACGGTCATCTTTTTACCAACTTTCATGAAACGCACATCTTTAAACCAACTTTCACGAAACGCTCATCTTTAGACCTACTTGCACGAAATGCTCACCTTTATACCAACTTTCACGAAACGCTCATATTTGAAGCAACTTTCACGAAAGGCTCATCTTTGAACCAACTTTCACGAAAGGCTCATCTTTAGACCAACGTTCACGAAACGCTCATCTTTCGACCAACTTTCACGCAACGGTCATCTTTACACCAACTTTCACAAAACGCTCATCTTTCGACCAAGTTCCACGAAACGCTCTTCTTTCGACCAAGTTCCACGAAACGCTAATCTTGAAAACAACTGTCACGAAACGCTTATCTCTCGACCATCTTTCACGAAAAGCTCATCTTTTTGCCAACTTTCGCGAAAAGCTCATCTTTACACCAACTTTCACGAAACGCTCATCTTTAGGCCAACGTTCAGAAACGCTCATCTTTATACCAACTTTCACAAAAGGCTCATCCTTCGACCAGTTTTCATGAAACGCTCATCTTTAGACCACCTTTTACGAAACGCTCATCTTTAGACCAACTTTCACGAAATGCTCAACTTTCGACCAACTTTCACAAAACACTAATCTTTTACCAACTTTAACGAAACGCTCAGCTTCAGACCAACTTTCATGAAACCTTCATCTTTATACCAACTTTCACGAAACGCTCATCTTTCGGCCAACTTTCACGAAACGCTCATCGTTAGACCAACTTTCACAAAAGGCTCATCCTTAGACCAACTTTCACCCAACACTCATCTTTGGACCAACTTTTACGAAACACTCATCTTGAGACCAACTTTCACGAAATGCTCATCTTTTTGCCAACTTTCACGAAACGCTCATCATTTTGCCAACTTTCATGAAACGCTCATCTTTAAACCAACTTTCACGAAACGCTCATCTTTAGACCAACTTTCACAAAACACTCACCCTCGGAATAACTTTCACAAAAAGCTCATCATTTTACTAACTTTCAGGAAACGCTCATCTTTATACCAACTTTCACGAAACGCTCATCTTTATACCAACTTTCACGAAACGCTCATCTTTGAACCATCTTTCACGAAAGGCTCATCTTTATACCAACTTTCACCTAACCCTCGTCTTGAGACCAACTTTCTGCTCATCTTTGAAACAACTGTCAGGAAAGGCTCATCTTTAGATCAACTTTCACGAAATGCTCATCTTTGGACCAACTTTCTCGAAACGCTCACCTTTAGACCAACTTTCACAAAACGCTCATCTTTTGACAAACTTTCATCAAACGCTCATCTTTAAACCAACTTTCATGAAACCCTCATCTTCAGACAAACATTCACAAAAGGCTCATCTTTAGACCAACTTTCACGAAACGCTCATCTTTCGACCAACTTTCACGCAACGCTCATCTTTACACCAACATTCATGTTTTACACCAACATGACCAACTTTCACAAAACACTCATCTTTTTACCGACTTTCACGAAACGCTCATCTTCAGACCAAGTTCCAGGAAACGCTCATCTTTAGACTAACTTTCACAAAAGGCTCATCCTTAGACCAACTTTCACGCAACACTCATTTTTGGACCAACTTTCACGAAATGCTCATCTTTTTGCCAACTTTCAGGAAACGCTCATCTATTTCCCAACTTACATGAAACGCACATCTTTAAACCAACTTTCACGAAACGGTCATCTTTAGACCTACTTTCACGAAACGCTCATCTTTAGACCTAATTTCACGAAATGCTCACCTTTATACCAACTTTCACGAAACGCTCATATTTGAACCAACTTTCACGAAAGGCTCATCTTTGAACCAACTTTCACGAAAGGCTCATCTTTAGACCAACGTTCACGAAACGCTCATCTTGAGAACAACTATCACGAAACGCTTATCTTTCGACCAACTTTCACGAAAAGCTCATCTTTTTGCCAACTTTCGCGAAACGCTAATCTTTACACCAACTTTCACGAAACGCTCATCTTTAGACCAACGTTCATGAAACGCTCATCTTTATACCAACTTTCACAAAAGGCTCATCCTTCGAACAATTTTCACGAAACGCTCATCTTGAGACCAACTTTTACGAAAGGCTCATCTTTAGACCAACTTTCACGAAACGCTCATCTTTAGACCAGCTTTCACGAAATGCTCAACTTTCGACCAACTTTCACAAAACACTATCTTTTACGAACTTTATCGAAACGCTCAACTTCAGACCAACTTTCATGAAACCTTCATCTGTATACCAACTTTCACGAAACGCTCATCTTTAGATCAACTTTCACGAACGCTCATCTTTAGACCAACTTTCACGAAACGCTCATCTTTATGCCAACTTTCACAAAAGGCTCATCCTTAGACTATCTTTCACACAACACTCATCTTTGGACCAACTTTTACGAAACTCTCATCTTGAGACCAACTTTCATGAAACGCTCATCTTCATACCAACTTTCACGAAACCCTCATCTTGAGACCAACTTTCACGAAATGCTCATCTTTAGACCAACTTTAATGAAATGCTCATCTTTGAACCAACTTTCACAAAAGGCTCATCTTTAGACCAACTTTCATGAAACGCTCATCTTTGAACCAACTTTCACGAAAGGCTCATCTTTAGACCAACTTTCACGAAACGCTCAACTTTCTACCAACTTTCACGAAACGCTCATCTTTAAACCAACTTTCACGAAAGGCTCATCTTTAGACCAACTTTCATGAAACGCTCATCTTTAGAACAACTTTCATGAAACGCTCATCTTTAGACCAACTTTCACGAAACCCTCATCCTGAGAACAACTTTCACAAAACGCTCATCCTCAGACCAACTTTCACAAAATGCTCATCCTCAGACCAACTTTCACGAAACGCTCATCCTCCGACCAACTTTCATGAAACGCTCAACTTCAGAACAACTTTCATGAAACCTTCATCCTCAGACCAACTTACACAAAACACTCATCCTCAGAATAACTTTCACGAAACGCTCATCTTTATGCCAACTTTCACAAAAGGCTCATCCTTAGACTATCTTTCACACAACACTCATCTTTGGACCAACTTTCACGAAACGCTCATCTTTAGACCAACGTTCACGAAACGCTCATCTTTATACCAACTTTCACCAAAGGCTCATCTTTAGACCAACTTTCATGAAACGCTCATCTTTGAACCAACTTTCACGAAATGCTCATCTTTGAACCAACTTTCACGAAAGGCGCATCTTTAGACCAACTTTCACGAAACGCTCAACTTTCTACCTACTTTCACGAAACGCTCATCTTTAAACCAACTTTCACGAAAGGCTCATCGTTAGACCAACTTTCACAAAACGCTCATCTTTCGGCCAACTTTCATGAAACGCTCATCTTTAGACCAACTTTCACGAAACCCTCATCCTTAGAACAACTTTCACGAAACGCTCATCCTCAGACCAACTTTCACAAAACGCTCATCCTCAGACCAACTTTCACGAAACGCTCATCCTCCGACCAACTTTCATGAAACGCTCATCTTGAGAACAACTTTCACGAAACACTCATCCTCAGAATAACTTTCACAAAAAGCTCATCATTTTACTAACTTTCACGAAACGCTCATCTCCATATGAACTTTTTTTTTCTTTTTTTTTGTATACAGGATCGAGGCTCGTGAAAGAGCTAACAGTTAACACACAAAAAAATCAAAACAGACACACAAAGTACAAAATAAGGGGAGCGGTAGACAAGATCAGGAGAGAAGGGGAAGCGCACAAACACAACATTTGAGAGCAGGGACATCGGGAGATCTGTGGGAGGGAGAGGGTTTGGGGGGAGGAGGCGTGGGAAGGGGGTCGGGTGGGAGAAGGGCGGGTGGGAGAAGAATAAAACACAAGAATACCACCATGACTTCCAGGAAAGAAGATGGTATTTCAAAAAAGTGGATCTGGGGTGAAATTGGCGGGGGTAGAAAAGATCAAGGTTTTAAATGGGGGAAGATGGAAGATAAGTTGGTGGAAGATATTGGTGGAAGATAAGTTAAGTTTAACCATTTAAGTTTTAAGTTAAGAAGATAAGTTTCACCAAAGGCTTATCCTGAGACCAACTTTCACGAAACGCTCATGTTTAGACCAACTTTTACGAAATGCTCATCTTGAGACCAACTTTCACGAAAGGCTCATCTTTAGACCAACTTTCACAAAACCCTCATCCTTGGATCAACTTTCTCGAAACGCTCATCTTTCTACCAAATTTCAGGAAACACTTATCTTTGAACCAACTTTCACGAAAGGCTCGTCTTTAGACCAACTTTCACGAAAGGCTCATCTTTCAACCAACTTTCACGAAAGGCTCGTCTTTGGACCAACTTTCACGAAAGGCTCATCTTTCAACCAACTTTCACGAAAGGCTCATCTTTCAACCAACTTTCACGAAAGGCTCAACTTTCTACCAACTTTCACGAAACGCTCATCTTTAAACCAACTTTCACGAAAGGCTCATCGTTAGACCAACTTTCACAAAACGCTCATCTTTAGACCAACTTTCATGAAACGCTCATCTTTAGACCAACTTTCACGAAACCCTCATCCTTAGAACAACTTTCACGAATCGCTCATCCTCAGACCAACTTTCACAAAACGCTTATTCTCAGACCAACTTTCATGAAACGCTCTTCCTCCGACCAACTTTCATGAAACGCTCATCGTTAGAACAACTTTCATGAAACGCTCATCTTTAGACCAACTTTCACAAAACCCTCATCCTTAGAACAACTTTCACGAATCGCTCATCCTCAGACCAACTTTTACAAAACGCTCATCCCCAGACCAACTTTCACGAAACGCTCATCCTCCGACCAACTTTCATGAAACGCTCATCTTTACAACAACTTTCACGAAACCCTCATCCTCAGACCAACTTTCACAAAACACTCATCCTCATAATAACTTTCACAAAAAGCTCACCATTTTACTAACTTTCACGAAACGCTCATCTCCATATCAACTTCTTTTTTTCTTTTTTTGGCATACAGGATCGAGGCTCGTGAAAGAGCTAACAGTTAACACACAAAAAATAAAAAACAGACACGCAAAGTACGTCATAAGGGGAGCGATAGACAAGATCAGGAGAGAAGGGGAAGCGCACAAACACAACATTTGAGAGCAGGGACATCGGGAGATCTGTGGGAGGGAGAGAGCTTGGGGGAGGAGGCGTGGGAAGGGGGGGAGGGCGGGTGGGAGAAGGATACAACACAAGGATAACACCATGACTTCCAGGAAAGAAGATGGTATTTCAAAAAAGTGGATCTGGGGTGAAATTAGCGGGGGTAGAAAAGATCAAGGTTTTAAATGGGGGAAGATAAGAGTTGGTGGAAGATAAGTTAAGTTTAACCATTTAAGTTTTCAGTTAAGAAGATAAGTTTCACCAAAGGCTCATCCTTAGACCAACTTTCACGAAACGCTCATGTTTAGACTAACTTTTACGAAATGCTCATCTTGAGACCAACTTTCAGGAAATGCTCATCTTTAGACTAACTTTCATGAAACGCTCATCTTTAGACCAACTTTCATGAAACGCTCATCTTTATACCAACTTTCACGAAACCCTCATCTTGAGACCAACTTTCACAAAATGCTCATCTTTGAAACAACTGTCAGGAAAGGCTCATCTTTAGATCACCTTTCACGAAATGCTCATCTTTAGACCAACTTTCTCGAAACGCTCATCTTTAGACCAACTTTCACAAAACGCTCATCTTTTGACAAACTTTCATGAAACCCTCATCTTCAGACCAACTTTCACAAAAGGCTGATCTTTAGACCAACTTTCACGAAACGCTCATCTTTCGACCAACTTTCACGCAACGCTCATCTTTACACCAACATTCATGTTTTACACCAACATGACCAACTTTCACAAAACAATCATCTTTTTACCAACTTTCACGAAACGCTCATATTTGAACCAACTTTCATGAAAGGCTCATCTTTGAACCAACTTTCACGAAAGGCTCATCTTGAGACCAAAGTTCACGAAACGCTCATCTTTCGACCAACGTTCACGAAACGCTCATCTTTCGACCAATTTCCACGAAACGCTCTTCTTTCAACCAAGTTCCACAAAACGCTCATCTTGAGAACAACTATCACGAAACGCTTATCTTTCGACCAACTTTCGCGAAACGCTAATCTTTACACCAATTTTCACGAAACGCTCATCTTTAGACCAACGTTCACGAAACGCTCATCTTTATACCATCTTTCACAAAAGGCTCATCCTTCGACCAATTTTCACGAAACGCTCATTTTTAGACCAACTTTTACGAAAGGATCATCTTTAGACCAACTTTCACGAAACTCTCATCTTTAGACCAACTTTCACGAAATGCTCAACTTTCGACCAACTTTCACAAAACACTATCTTTTACCAACTTTATCGAAACGCTCATCTTCAGAACAACTTTCATGAAACCTTCATCTTTATACCAACTTTCACGAAACGCTCATCTTTAGACCAACTTTCACGAAACGCTCATCTTTAGACCAACTTTCACGAAACACTCATCTTTATGCCAACTTTCACAAAAGGCTCATCCTTAGACTATCTTTCACACAACACTCATCTTTTGACCAACTTTTCACGAAACCCTCATCCTCAGACCAACTTTCACAAAACACTCATCCTCAGAATAACTTTCACAAAAAGCTCACCATTTTACTAACTTTCACGAAACGCTCATCTCCATATCAACTTCTTTTTTTCTTTTTTTCGCATACAGGATCGAGGCTCGTGAAAGAGCTAACAGTTAACACACAAAAAATAAAAAACAGACACACAAAGTACGTAATAAGGGGAGCGGTAGACAAGATCAGGAGAGAAGGGGAAGCGCACAAATACAACATTTGAGAGCAGGGACATCGGGAGATCTGTGGGAGGGAGAGAGCTTGGGGGGACGGGCGTGGGAAGGGGGGGAGGGCGGGTGGGAGAAGGATACAACACAAGGATAACACCATGACTTCCAGGAAAGAAGATGGTATTTCAAAAAAGTGGATCTGGGGTGAAATTAGCGGGGGTAGAAAAGATCAAGGTTTTAAATGGGGGAAGATAAGAGTTGGTGGAAGATAAGTTAAGTTTAACCATTTAAGTTTTAAGTTAAGAAGATAAGTTTCACCAAAGGCTCATCCTCAGACCAACTTTCACGAAACGCTCATGTTTAGACTAACTTTTACGAAATGCTCATCTTGAGACCAACTTTCAGGAAATGCTCATCTTTAGACAAACTTTCATGAAACGCTCATCTTTAGACCAACTTTCATGAAACGCTCATCTTTATACCAACTTTCACAAAACCCTCATCTTGAGACCAACTTTCACAAAATGCTCATCTTTGAAACAACTGTCAGGAAAGGCTCATCTTTAGATCACCTTTCACGAAATGCTCATCTTTAGACCAACTTTCTCGAAACGCTCATCTTTAGACCAACTTTCACAAAACGCTCATCTTTTGACAAACTTTCATGAAACGCTCATCTTTAAACCAACTTTCATGAAACCCTCATCTTCAGACCAACTTTCACAAAAGGCTGATCTTTAGACCAACTTTCACGAAACGCTCATCTTTCGACCAACTTTCACGCAACGCTCATCTTTACACCAACATTCATGTTTTACACCAACATGACCAACTTTCACAAAACACTCATCTTTTTACCAACTTTCACGAAACGCTCATATTTGAACCAACTTTATTGAAAGGCTCATCTTTGAACCAACTTTCACGAAAGGCTCATCTTGAGACCAACGTTCACGGAACGCTCATCTTTCGACCAACGTTCACGAAACGCTCATCTTTCGACCAATTTCCACGAAACGCTCTTCTTTCAACCAAGTTCCACGAAACGCTCATCTTGAGAACAACTATCACGAAACGCTAATCTTTCGACCAACTTTCGCGAAACGCTAATCTTTACACCAACTTTCACGAAAGGCTCATCTTTAGACCAACGTTCACGAAACGCTCATCTTTATACCATCTTTCACAAAAGGCTCATCCTTCGACCAATTTTCACGAAACGCTCATTTTTAGACCAACTTTTACGAAAGGCTCATCTTTAGACCAACTTTCACGAAACGCTCATCTTTAGACCAAGTTTCACGAATTGCTCAACTTTCGACCAACTTTCACAAAACACTATCTTTTACCAACTTTATCGAAACGCTCATCTTCAGAACAACTTTCATGAAACCTTCATCTTTATACCAACTTTCACGAAACGCTAATCTTTAGACCAACTTTCACGAAACGCTCATCTTTAGACCAACTTTCACGAAACGCTCATCTTTACACCAACTTTCACGAAATGCTCAACTTTCGACCAACTTTCACAAAACACTATCTTTTATCAACTTTATCGAAACGCTCAACTTCAGAACAACTTTCATGAAACCTTCATCTTTATACCAACTTTCACGAAACGCTCATCTTTAGACCAACTTTCACAAAAGGCTCATCCTTAGACTATCTTTCACACAACACTCATCTTTGGACCAACTTTTACGAAACCCTCATCTTTAGACCAACTTTCATGAAATGCTCATCTTTGAACCAACTTTCACAAAAGGCTCATCTTTAGACCAACTTTCATGAAACGCTCATCTTTGAACCAACTTTCACGAAATGCTCATCTTTGAACCAACTTTCACGAAAGGCGCATCTTTAGACCAACTTTGACGAAACGCTCATCTTTAGACCAACTTTCACGAAACTCATCTTTATGCCAACTTTCACAAAAGGCTCATTCTTAGACTATCTTTCACACAACACTCATCTTTTGACCAACTTTTACAAAACCCTCATCTTGAGACCAAACTTTCATGAAACGCTCATCTTCATACGAACTTTCACGAAACCCTCATCTTGAGACCAACTTTCACCGAATGCTCATCTTTGAACCAACTTTCACAAAAGGCTCATCTTTAGACCAACTTTCATGAAACGCTCATCTTTGAACCAACTTTCACGAAATGCTCAACTTTGAACCAACTTTCACGAAAGGCTCATCTTTAGACCAACTTTCACGAAACGCTCAACTTTCTACCTACTTTCACGAAACGCTCATCTTTATACCAACTTTCACGAAACCCTAATCTTGAGACCAACTTTCACAAAATGCTCACCTTTGAAACAACTGTCAGGAAAGGCTCATCTTTAGATCACCTTTCACGAAATGCTCATCTTTAGACCAACTTTCTCGAAACGCTCATCTTTAGACCAACTTTCACAAAACGCTCATCTTTTGACAAACTTTCATGAAACGATCATCTTTAAACCAACTTTCATGAAACCCTCATCTTCAGACCAACTTTCACAACAGACTCATCTTTAGACCAACTTTCAGGAAACGCTCATCTTTCGACCAACTTTCACGCACCGCTCATCTTTACACCAACATTCATGTTTTACACCAACATGACCAACTTTCACAAAACACTCATCTTTTTACCAACTTTCACGAAACGCTCATCTTCAGACCAAGTTCCAGGAAACGCTCATCTTTAGACTTACTTTCACCAAATGCTCATCCTTAGACCAACTTTCACACAACACTCATCTTTGGACCAACTTTTACGAAACACTCATCTTGAGACCAACTTTCACGAAATGCTCATCTTTTTGCCACATTTCAGGAAACGGTCATCTTTTTACCAACTTTCATGAAACGCACATCTTTAAACCAACTTTCACGAAACGCTCATCTTTAGACCTACTTGCACGAAATGCTCACCTTTATACCAACTTTCACGAAACGCTCATATTTGAAGCAACTTTCACGAAAGGCTCATCTTTGAACCAACTTTCACGAAAGGCTCATCTTTAGACCAACGTTCACGAAACGCTCATCTTTCGACCAACTTTCACGCAACGGTCGTCTTTACACCAACTTTCACAAAACGCTCATCTTTCGACCAAGTTCCACGAAACGCTCTTCTTTCGACCAAGTTCCACGAAACGCTCATCTTGAAAACAACTGTCACGAAACGCTTATCTCTCGACCATCTTTCACGAAAAGCTCATCTTTTTGCCAACTTTCGCGAAAAGCTCATCTTTACACCAACTTTCACGAAACGCTCATCTTTAGGCCAACGTTCAGGAAACGCTCATCTTTATACCAACTATCACAAAAGGCTCATCCTTCGACCAGTTTTCATGAAACGCTCATCTTTAGACCACCTTTTACGAAACGCTCATCTTTAGACCAACTTTCACGAAATGCTCAACTTTCGACCAACTTTCACAAAACACTAATCTTTTACCAACTTTAACGAAACGCTCAGCTTCAGACCAACTTTCATGAAACCTTCATCTTTATACCAACTTTCACGAAACGCTCATCTTTCGGCCAACTTTCACGAAACGCTCATCGTTAGACCAACTTTCACAAAAGGCTCATCCTTAGACCAACTTTCACCCAACACTCATCTTTGGACCAACTTTTACGAAACACTCATCTTGAGACCAACTGTCACGAAATGCTCATCTTTTTGCCAACTTTCACGAAACGCTCATCCTTTTGCCAACTTTCATGAAACGCTCATCTTTAAACCAACTTTCACGAAACGCTCATCTTTAGACCAACTTTCACAAAACACTCACCCTCGGAATAACTTTCACAAAAAGCTCATCATTTTACTAACTTTCAGGAAACGCTCATCTTTATACCAACTTTCACGAAACGCTCATCTTTATACCAACTTTCACGAAACGCTCATCTTTGAACCATCTTTCATGAAAGGCTCATCTTTATACCAACTTTCACGAAATGCTCATCTTTGGACCAACTTTCTCGAAACGCTCACCTTTAGACCAACTTTCACAAAACGCTCATCTTTTGACAAACTTTCATCAAACGCTCATCTTTAAACCAACTTTCATGAAACCCTCATCTTCAGACAAACATTCACAAAAGGCTCATCTTTAGACCAACTTTCACGAAACACTCATCTTTATGCCAACTTTCACAAAAGGCTCATCCTTAGACTATCTTTCACACAACACTCATCTTTTGACCAACTTTTACGAAACCCTCATCTTGAGACCAAACTTTCATGAAACGCTCATCTTCATACGAACTTTCACGAAACCCTCATCTTGAGACCAACTTTCACCGAATGCTCATCTTTGAACCAACTTTCACAAAAGGCTCATCTTTAGACCAACTTTCATGAAACGCTCATCTTTGAACCAACTTTCACGAAATGCTCATCTTTGAACCAACTTTCACGAAAGGCTCATCTTTAGACCAACTTTCACGAAACGCTCAACTTTCTACCTACTTTCACGAAACGCTCATCTTTAAACCAACTTTCACGAAAGGCTCATCGTTAGACCAACTTTCACAAAACGCTCATCTTTAGACCAACTTTCATGAAACGCTCATCTTTAGACCAACTTTCACGAAACCCTCATCCTTAGAACAACTTTCACGAAACGTTCATCCTCAGACCAACTTTCACAAAACGCTCATCCTCAGACCAACTCTCACGAAACGCTCATCCTCCGACCAACTTTCATGAAACGCTCATCTTGAGAACAACTTTCGCGAAACGCGCATCTTTAGACCAACTTTCACGAAACCCTCATCTTGAGAGCAATTTTCACAAAATGCTCATCTTTGAACCAACTGTCAGGAAAGGCTCATCTTTAGATCAACTTTCACGAAAGGCTCATCTTAAGACCAACTTTCACGAAATGCTTATCTTTAGACCAACTTACACGAAACGATCACATTTGCGCCAACTTTCACGAAACGCGCATCTTTGAACCAACTTTCACGAAATGCTCATCTTTAGACCAACTTTCACGAAACGCTCATCTTTCGACCAACTTTCACGAAATGCTCATCTTTAGAATAACTTTCATGAAATGCTCATCTTTAGACCAACTTTCATGAAACGCTCATCTTTATACCAACTTTCACGAAACCCTCATCTTGAAACCAACTTTCACAAAATGCTCATCTTTGAAACAACTGTCAGGAAAGGCTCATCTTTAGATCACCTTTCACGAAATGCTCATCTTTAGACCAACTTTCTCGAAACGCTCATCTTTAGACCAACTTTCACAAAACGCTCATCTTTTGACAAACTTTCATGAAACGATCATCTTTAAACCAACTTTCATGAAACCCTCATCTTCAGACCAACTTTCACAACAGGCTCATCTTTAGACCAACTTTCAGGAAACGCTCATCTTTCGACCAACTTTCACGCACCGCTCATCTTTACACCAACATTCATGTTTTACACCAACATGACCAACTTTCACAAAACACTCATCTTTTTACCAACTTTCACGAACCGCTAATCTTCCGACCAAGTTCCAGGAAACGCTCATCTTTAGACTAACTTTCACCAAATGCTCATCCATAGACCAACTTTCACACAACACTCATCTTTGGACCAACTTTTACGAAACACTCATCTTGAGACCAACTTTCACGAAATGCTCATCTTTTTGCCACATTTCAGGAAACGGTCATCTTTTTACCAACTTTCATGAAACGCACATCTTTAAACCAACTTTCACGAAACGCTCATCTTTAGACCTACTTGCACGAAATGCTCACCTTTATACCAACTTTCACGAAACGCTCATATTTGAAGCAACTTTCACGAAAGGCTCATCTTTGAAC
This sequence comes from Myxine glutinosa, assembly GCF_964187855.1. Lineage (NCBI taxonomy): Eukaryota > Metazoa > Chordata > Myxini > Myxiniformes > Myxinidae > Myxine > Myxine glutinosa. The sequence goes on along the minus strand of NC_136261.1, from coordinate 263,532,619 downwards.
CAACTTTCACGAAAGGCTCATCTTTAGACCAACGTTCACGAAACGCTCATCTTTCGACCAACTTTCACGCAACGGTCATCTTTACACCAACTTTCACAAAACGCTCATCTTTCGACCAAGTTCCACGAAACGCTCTTCTTTCGACCAAGTTCCACGAAACGCTCATCTTGAAAACAACTGTCACGAAACGCTTATCTCTCGACCATCTTTCACGAAAAGCTCATCTTTTTGCCAACTTTCGCGAAAAGCTCATCTTTACACCAACTTTCACGAAACGCTCATCTTTAGACCAACGTTCACGAAACGCTCATCTTTATACCAACTTTCACAAAAGGCTCATCCTTCGACCAGTTTTCATGAAACGCTCATCTTTAGACCACCTTTTACGAAACGCTCATCTTTAGACCAACTTTCACGAAATGCTCAACTTTCGACCAACTTTCACAAAACACTAATCTTTTACCAACTTTAACGAAACGCTCAGCTTCAGACCAACTTTCATGAAACCTTCATCTTTATACCAACTTTCACGAAACGCTCATCTTTCGGCCAACTTTCACGAAACGCTCATCGTTAGACCAACTTTCACAAAAGGCTCATCCTTAGACCAACTTTCACCCAACACTCATCTTTGGACCAACTTTTACGAAACACTCATCTTGAGACCAAGTTTCACGAAATGCTCATCTTTTTGCCAACTTTCACGAAACGCTCATCCTTTTGCCAACTTTCATGAAACGCTCATCTTTAAACCAACTTTCACGAAACGCTCATCTTTAGACCAACTTTCACAAAACACTCACCCTCGGAATAACTTTCACAAAAAGCTCATCATTTTACTAACTTTCAGGAAACGCTCATCTTTATACCAACTTTCACGAAACGCTCATCTTTATACCAACTTTCACGAAACGCTCATCTTTGAACCATCTTTCACGAAAGGCTCATCTTTATACCAACTTTCACGAAACCCTCGTCTTGAGACCAACTTTCTGCTCATCTTTGAAACAACTGTCAGGAAAGGCTCATCTTTAGATCAACTTTCACGAAATGCTCATCTTTGGACCAACTTTCTCGAAACGCTCACCTTTAGACCAACTTTCACAAAACGCTCATCTTTTGACAAACTTTCATCAAACGCTCATCTTTAAACCAACTTTCATGAAACCCTCATCTTCAGACAAACATTCACAAAAGGCTCATCTTTAGACCAACTTTCACGAAACGCTCATCTTTCGACCAACTTTCACGCAATGCTCATCTTTACACCAACATTCATGTTTTACACCAACATGACCAACTTTCACAAAACACTCATCTTTTTACCGACTTTCACGAAACGCTCATCTTCAGACCAAGTTCCAGGAAACGCTCATCTTTAGACTAACTTTCACAAAAGGCTCATCCTTAGACCAACCTTCACGCAACACTCATTTTTGGACCAACTTTCACGAAATGCTCATCTTTTTTCCAACTTTCAGGAAACGCTCATCTATTTGCCAACTTACATGAAATGCACATCTTTAAACCAACTTTCACGAAACGCTCATCTTTAGACCTACTTTCACGAAACGCTCATCTTTAGACCTAATTTCACGAAATGCTCACCTTTATACCAACTTTCACGAAACGCTCATATTTGAACCAACTTTCACGAAAGGCTCATGTTTGAACCAACTTTCACGAAAGGCTCATCTTTAGACCAACGTTCACGAAACGCTCATCTTGAGAACAACTATCACGAAACGCTTATCTTTCGACCAACTTTCACGAAAAGCTCATCTTTTTGCCAACTTTCGCGAAACGCTAATCTTTACACCAACTTTCACGAAACGCTCATCTTTAGACCAACGTTCATGAAACGCTCATCTTTATACCAACTTTCACAAAAGGCTCATCCTTCGAACAATTTTCACGAAACGCTCATCTTGAGACCAACTTTTACGAAAGGCTCATCTTTAGACCAACTTTCACGAAACGCTCATCTTTAGACCAGCTTTCACGAAATGCTCAACTTTCGACCAACTTTCACAAAACACTATCTTTTACGAACTTTATCGAAACGCTCATCTTCAGACCAACTTTCATGAAACCTTCATCTGTATACCAACTTTCACGAAACGCTCATCTTTAGATCAACTTTCACGAACGCTCATCTTTAGACCAACTTTCACGAAACGCTCATCTTTATGCCAACTTTCACAAAAGGCTCATCCTTAGACTATCTTTCACACAACACTCATCTTTGGACCAACTTTTACGAAACTCTCATCTTGAGACCAACTTTCATGAAACGCTCATCTTCATACCAACTTTCACGAAACCCTCATCTTGAGACCAACTTTCACGAAATGCTCATCTTTAGACCAACTTTCATGAAATGCTCATCTTTGAACCAACTTTCACAAAAGGCTCATTTTTAGACCAACTTTCATGAAACGCTCATCTTTGAACCAACTTTCACGAAAGGCTCATCTTTAGACCAACTTTCACGAAACGCTCAACTTTCTACCAACTTTCACGAAACGCTCATCTTTAAACCAACTTTCACGAAAGGCTCATCGTTAGACCAACTTTCACAAAACGCTCATCTTTAGACCAACTTTCAGGAAACGCTCATCTTTATAACAACTTTCATGAAACGCTCATCTTTAGACCAACTTTCACGAAACCCTCATCCTGAGAACAACTTTCACAAAACGCTCATCCTCAGACCAACTTTCACAAAATGCTCATCCTCAGACCAACTTTCACGAAACGCTCATCCTCCGACCAACTTTCATGAAACGCTCATCTTTAGAACAACTTTCACGAAACCCTCATCCTCAGACCAACTTTCACAAAACACTCATCCTCAGAATAACTTTCACAAAAAGCTCACCATTTTACTAACTTTCACGAAACGCTCATCTCCATATCAACTTCTTTTTTTCTTTTTTTCGCATACAGGATCGAGGCTCGTGAAAGAGCTAACAGTTAACACACAAAAAATAAAAAACAGACACACAAAGTACGTAATAAGGGGAGCGGTAGACAAGATCAGGAGAGAAGGGGAAGCGCACAAATACAACATTTGAGAGCAGGGACATCGGGAGATCTGTGGGAGGGAGAGAGCTTGGGGGGACGGGCGTGGGAAGGGGGGGAGGGCGGGTGGGAGAAGGATACAACACAAGGATAACACCATGACTTCCAGGAAAGAAGATGGTATTTCAAAAAAGTGGATCTGGGGTGAAATTAGCGGGGGTAGAAAAGATCAAGGTTTTAAATGGGGGAAGATAAGAGTTGGTGGAAGATAAGTTAAGTTTAACCATTTAAGTTTTAAGTTAAGAAGATAAGTTTCACCAAAGGCTCATCCTCAGACCAACTTTCACGAAACGCTCATGTTTAGACTAACTTTTACGAAATGCTCATCTTGAGACCAACTTTCAGGAAATGCTCATCTTTAGACAAACTTTCATGAAACGCTCATCTTTAGACCAACTTTCATGAAACGCTCATCTTTATACCAACTTTCACAAAACCCTCATCTTGAGACCAACTTTCACAAAATGCTCATCTTTGAAACAACTGTCAGGAAAGGCTCATCTTTAGATCACCTTTCACGAAATGCTCATCTTTAGACCAACTTTCTCGAAACGCTCATCTTTAGACCAACTTTCACAAAACGCTCATCTTTTGACAAACTTTCATGAAACGCTCATCTTTAAACCAACTTTCATGAAACCCTCATCTTCAGACCAACTTTCACAAAAGGCTGATCTTTAGACCAACTTTCACGAAACGCTCATCTTTCGACCAACTTTCACGCAACGCTCATCTTTACACCAACATTCATGTTTTACACCAACATGACCAACTTTCACAAAACACTCATCTTTTTACCAACTTTCACGAAACGCTCATATTTGAACCAACTTTATTGAAAGGCTCATCTTTGAACCAACTTTCACGAAAGGCTCATCTTGAGACCAACGTTCACGGAACGCTCATCTTTCGACCAACGTTCACGAAACGCTCATCTTTCGACCAATTTCCACGAAACGCTCTTCTTTCAACCAAGTTCCACGAAACGCTCATCTTGAGAACAACTATCACGAAACGCTAATCTTTCGACCAACTTTCGCGAAACGCTAATCTTTACACCAACTTTCACGAAAGGCTCATCTTTAGACCAACGTTCACGAAACGCTCATCTTTATACCATCTTTCACAAAAGGCTCATCCTTCGACCAATTTTCACGAAACGCTCATTTTTAGACCAACTTTTACGAAAGGCTCATCTTTAGACCAACTTTCACGAAACGCTCATCTTTAGACCAAGTTTCACGAATTGCTCAACTTTCGACCAACTTTCACAAAACACTATCTTTTACCAACTTTATCGAAACGCTCATCTTCAGAACAACTTTCATGAAACCTTCATCTTTATACCAACTTTCACGAAACGCTAATCTTTAGACCAACTTTCACGAAACGCTCATCTTTAGACCAACTTTCACGAAACGCTCATCTTTACACCAACTTTCACGAAATGCTCAACTTTCGACCAACTTTCACAAAACACTATCTTTTATCAACTTTATCGAAACGCTCAACTTCAGAACAACTTTCATGAAACCTTCATCTTTATACCAACTTTCACGAAACGCTCATCTTTAGACCAACTTTCACAAAAGGCTCATCCTTAGACTATCTTTCACACAACACTCATCTTTGGACCAACTTTTACGAAACCCTCATCTTTAGACCAACTTTCATGAAATGCTCATCTTTGAACCAACTTTCACAAAAGGCTCATCTTTAGACCAACTTTCATGAAACGCTCATCTTTGAACCAACTTTCACGAAATGCTCATCTTTGAACCAACTTTCACGAAAGGCGCATCTTTAGACCAACTTTGACGAAACGCTCATCTTTAGACCAACTTTCACGAAACTCATCTTTATGCCAACTTTCACAAAAGGCTCATTCTTAGACTATCTTTCACACAACACTCATCTTTTGACCAACTTTTACAAAACCCTCATCTTGAGACCAAACTTTCATGAAACGCTCATCTTCATACGAACTTTCACGAAACCCTCATCTTGAGACCAACTTTCACCGAATGCTCATCTTTGAACCAACTTTCACAAAAGGCTCATCTTTAGACCAACTTTCATGAAACGCTCATCTTTGAACCAACTTTCACGAAATGCTCAACTTTGAACCAACTTTCACGAAAGGCTCATCTTTAGACCAACTTTCACGAAACGCTCAACTTTCTACCTACTTTCACGAAACGCTCATCTTTATACCAACTTTCACGAAACCCTAATCTTGAGACCAACTTTCACAAAATGCTCACCTTTGAAACAACTGTCAGGAAAGGCTCATCTTTAGATCACCTTTCACGAAATGCTCATCTTTAGACCAACTTTCTCGAAACGCTCATCTTTAGACCAACTTTCACAAAACGCTCATCTTTTGACAAACTTTCATGAAACGATCATCTTTAAACCAACTTTCATGAAACCCTCATCTTCAGACCAACTTTCACAACAGACTCATCTTTAGACCAACTTTCAGGAAACGCTCATCTTTCGACCAACTTTCACGCACCGCTCATCTTTACACCAACATTCATGTTTTACACCAACATGACCAACTTTCACAAAACACTCATCTTTTTACCAACTTTCACGAAACGCTCATCTTCAGACCAAGTTCCAGGAAACGCTCATCTTTAGACTTACTTTCACCAAATGCTCATCCTTAGACCAACTTTCACACAACACTCATCTTTGGACCAACTTTTACGAAACACTCATCTTGAGACCAACTTTCACGAAATGCTCATCTTTTTGCCACATTTCAGGAAACGGTCATCTTTTTACCAACTTTCATGAAACGCACATCTTTAAACCAACTTTCACGAAACGCTCATCTTTAGACCTACTTGCACGAAATGCTCACCTTTATACCAACTTTCACGAAACGCTCATATTTGAAGCAACTTTCACGAAAGGCTCATCTTTGAACCAACTTTCACGAAAGGCTCATCTTTAGACCAACGTTCACGAAACGCTCATCTTTCGACCAACTTTCACGCAACGGTCGTCTTTACACCAACTTTCACAAAACGCTCATCTTTCGACCAAGTTCCACGAAACGCTCTTCTTTCGACCAAGTTCCACGAAACGCTCATCTTGAAAACAACTGTCACGAAACGCTTATCTCTCGACCATCTTTCACGAAAAGCTCATCTTTTTGCCAACTTTCGCGAAAAGCTCATCTTTACACCAACTTTCACGAAACGCTCATCTTTAGGCCAACGTTCAGGAAACGCTCATCTTTATACCAACTATCACAAAAGGCTCATCCTTCGACCAGTTTTCATGAAACGCTCATCTTTAGACCACCTTTTACGAAACGCTCATCTTTAGACCAACTTTCACGAAATGCTCAACTTTCGACCAACTTTCACAAAACACTAATCTTTTACCAACTTTAACGAAACGCTCAGCTTCAGACCAACTTTCATGAAACCTTCATCTTTATACCAACTTTCACGAAACGCTCATCTTTCGGCCAACTTTCACGAAACGCTCATCGTTAGACCAACTTTCACAAAAGGCTCATCCTTAGACCAACTTTCACCCAACACTCATCTTTGGACCAACTTTTACGAAACACTCATCTTGAGACCAACTGTCACGAAATGCTCATCTTTTTGCCAACTTTCACGAAACGCTCATCCTTTTGCCAACTTTCATGAAACGCTCATCTTTAAACCAACTTTCACGAAACGCTCATCTTTAGACCAACTTTCACAAAACACTCACCCTCGGAATAACTTTCACAAAAAGCTCATCATTTTACTAACTTTCAGGAAACGCTCATCTTTATACCAACTTTCACGAAACGCTCATCTTTATACCAACTTTCACGAAACGCTCATCTTTGAACCATCTTTCATGAAAGGCTCATCTTTATACCAACTTTCACGAAACCCTCGTCTTGAGACCAACTTTCTGCTCATCTTTGAAACAACTGTCACGAAAGGCTCATCTTTAGATCAACTTTCACGAAATGCTCATCTTTGGACCAACTTTCTCGAAACGCTCACCTTTAGACCAACTTTCACAAAACGCTCATCTTTTGACAAACTTTCATCAAACGCTCATCTTTAAACCAACTTTCATGAAACCCTCATCTTCAGACAAACATTCACAAAAGGCTCATCTTTAGACCAACTTTCACGAAACGCTCATCTTTCGACCAACTTTCACGCAACGCTCATCTTTACACCAACATTCATGTTTTACACCAACATGACCAACTTTCACAAAACACTCATCTTTTTACCGACTTTCACGAAACGCTCATCTTCAGACCAAGTTCCAGGAAACGCTCATCTTTAGACTAACTTTCACAAAAGGCTCATCCTTAGACCAACTTTCACGCAACACTCATTTTTGGACCAACTTTCACGAAATGCTCATCTTTTTGCCAACTTTCAGGAAACGCTCATCTATTTGCCAACTTACATGAAATGCACATCTTTAAACCAACTTTCACGAAACGCTCATCTTTAGACCTACTTTCACGAAACGCTCATCTTTAGACCTAATTTCACGAAATGCTCACCTTTATACCAACTTTCACGAAACGCTCATATTTGAACCAACTTTCACGAAAGGCTCATCTTTGAACCAACTTTCACGAAAGGCTCATCTTTAGACCAACGTTCACGAAACGCTCATCTTCAGAACAACTATCACGAAACGCTTATCTTTCGACCAACTTTCACGAAAAGCTCATCTTTTTGCCAACTTTCGCGAAACGCTAATCTTTACACCAACTTTCACGAAACGCTCATCTTTAGACCAACGTTCATGAAACGCTCATCTTTATACCAACTTTCACAAAAGGCTCATCCTTCGAACAATTTTCACGAAATGCTCATCTTTAGACCAACTTTCACGAAACGCTCATCTTTAGACCAGCTTTCATGAAATGCTCAACTTTCGACCAACTTTCACAAAACACTATCTTTTACGAACTTTATCGAAACGCTCATCTTCAGACCAACTTTCATGAAACCTTCATCTGTATATCAACTTTCACGAAACGCTCATCTTTAGATCAACTTTCACGAACGCTCATCTTTAGACCAACTTTCACGAAACGCTCATCCTTAGACTATCTTTCACACAACACTCATCTTTGGACCAACTTTTACGAAACTCTCATCTTGAGACCAACTTTCATGAAACGCTCATCTTCATACCAACTTTCACGAAACCCTCATCTTGAGACCAACTTTCACGAAATGCTCATCTTTAGACCAACTTTCATGAAATGCTCATCTTTGAACCAACTTTCACAAAAGGCTCATCTTTAGACCAACTTTCATGAAACGCTCATCTTTGAACCAACTTTCACGAAAGGCTCATCTTTAGACCAACTTTCACGAAACGCTCATCTTTGAACCAACTTTCACGAAAGGCTCATCTTTCTGCCAAGTTCCACGAAACGCTCATCTTGAAAACAACTGTCACGAAACGCTTATCTCTCGACCATCTTTCACGAAAAGCTCATCTTTTTGCCAACTTTCGCGAAAAGCTCATCTTTACACCAACTTTCACGAAACGCTCATCTTTAGGCCAACGTTCAGGAAACGCTCATCTTTATACCAACTATCACAAAAGGCTCATCCTTCGACCAGTTTTCATGAAACGCTCATCTTTAGACCACCTTTTACGAAACGCTCATCTTTAGACCAACTTTCACGAAATGCTCAACTTTCGACCAACTTTCACAAAACACTAATCTTTTACCAACTTTAACGAAACGCTCAGCTTCAGACCAACTTTCATGAAACCTTCATCTTTATACCAACTTTCAGGAAACGCTCATCTTTCGGCCAACTTTCACGAAACGCTCATCGTTAGACCAACTTTCACAAAAGGCTCATCCTTAGACCAACTTTCACCCAACACTCATCTTTGGACCAACTTTTACGAAACACTCATCTTGAGACCAACTTTCACGAAATGCTCATCTTTTTGCCAACTTTCACGAAACGCTCATCCTTTTGCCAACTTTCATGAAACGCTCATCTTTAAACCAACTTTCACGAAACGCTCATCTTTAGACCAACTTTCACAAAACACTCACCCTCGGAATAACTTTCACAAAAAGCTCATCATTTTACTAACTTTCAGGAAACGCTCATCTTTATACCAACTTTCACGAAACGCTCATCTTTATACCAACTTTCACGAAACGCTCATCTTTGAACCATCTTTCACGAAAGGCTCATCTTTATACCAACTTTCACGAAACCCTCGTCTTGAGACCAACTTTCTGCTCATCTTTGAAACAACTGTCAGGAAAGGCTCATCTTTAGATCAACTTTCACGAAATGCTCATCTTTGGACCAACTTTCTCGAAACGCTCACCTTTAGACCAACTTTCACAAAACGCTCATCTTTTGACAAACTTTCATCAAACGCTCATCTTTAAACCAACTTTCATGAAACCCTCATCTTCAGACAAACATTCACAAAAGGCTCATCTTTAGACCAACTTTCACGAAACGCTCATCTTTCGACCAACTTTCACGCAACGCTCATCTTTACACCAACATTCATGTTTTACACCAACATGACCAACTTTCACAAAACACTCATCTTTTTACCGACTTTCACGAAACGCTCATCTTCAGACCAAGTTCCAGGAAACGCTCATCTTTAGACTAACTTTCACAAAAGGCTCATCCTTAGACCAACTTTCACGCAACACTCATTTTTGGACCAACTTTCACGAAATGCTCATCTTTTTGCCAACTTTCAGGAAACGCTCATCTATTTGCCAATTTACATGAAATGCACATCTTTAAACCAACTTTCACGAAACGCTCATCTTTAGACCTACTTTCACGAAACGCTCATCTTTAGACCTAATTTCACGAAATGCTCACCTTTATACCAACTTTCACGAAACGCTCATATTTGAACCAACTTTCACGAAAGGCTCATCTTTGAACCAACTTTCACGAAAGGCTCATCTTTAGACCAACGTTCACGAAACGCTCATCTTGAGAACAACTATCACGAAACGCTTATCTTTCGACCAACTTTCACGAAAAGCTCATCTTTTTGCCAACTTTCGCGAAACGCTAATCTTTACACCAACTTTCACGAAACGCTCATCTTTAGACCAACGTTCATGAAACGCTCATCTTTATACCAACTTTCACAAAAGGCTCATCCTTCGAACAATTTTCACGAAATGCTCATCTTTAGACCAACTTTCACGAAACGCTCATCTTTAGACCAGCTTTCATGAAATGCTCAACTTTCGACCAACTTTCACAAAACACTATCTTTTACGAACTTTATCGAAACGCTCATCTTCAGACCAACTTTCATGAAACCTTCATCTGTATATCAACTTTCACGAAACGCTCATCTTTAGATCAACTTTCACGAACGCTCATCTTTAGACCAACTTTCACGAAACGCTCATCCTTAGACTATCTTTCACACAACACTCATCTTTGGACCAACTTTTACGAAACTCTCATCTTGAGACCAACTTTCATGAAACGCTCATCTTCATACCAACTTTCACGAAACCCTCATCTTGAGACCAACTTTCACGAAATGCTCATCTTTAGACCAACTTTCATGAAATGCTCATCTTTGAACCAACTTTCACAAAAGGCTCATCTTTAGACCAACTTTCATGAAACGCTCATCTTTGAACCAACTTTCACGAAAGGCTCATCTTTAGACCAACTTTCACGAAACGCTCATCTTTGAACCAACTTTCACGAAAGGCTCATCTTTCTGCCAAGTTCCACGAAACGCTCATCTTGAAAACAACTGTCACGAAACGCTTATCTCTCGACCATCTTTCACGAAAAGCTCATCTTTTTGCCAACTTTCGCGAAAAGCTCATCTTTACACCAACTTTCACGAAACGCTCATCTTTAGGCCAACGTTCAGGAAACGCTCATCTTTATACCAACTATCACAAAAGGCTCATCCTTCGACCAGTTTTCATGAAACGCTCATCTTTAGACCACCTTTTACGAAACGCTCATCTTTAGACCAACTTTCACGAAATGCTCAACTTTCGACCAACTTTCACAAAACACTAATCTTTTACCAACTTTAACGAAACGCTCAGCTTCAGACCAACTTTCATGAAACCTTCATCTTTATACCAACTTTCAGGAAACGCTCATCTTTCGGCCAACTTTCACGAAACGCTCATCGTTAGACCAACTTTCACAAAAGGCTCATCCTTAGACCAACTTTCACCCAACACTCATCTTTGGACCAACTTTTACGAAACACTCATCTTGAGACCAACTTTCACGAAATGCTCATCTTTTTGCCAACTTTCACGAAACGCTCATCCTTTTGCCAACTTTCATGAAACGCTCATCTTTAAACCAACTTTCACGAAACGCTCATCTTTAGACCAACTTTCACAAAACACTCACCCTCGGAATAACTTTCACAAAAAGCTCATCATTTTACTAACTTTCAGGAAACGCTCATCTTTATACCAACTTTCACGAAACGCTCATCTTTATACCAACTTTCACGAAACGCTCATCTTTGAACCATCTTTCACGAAAGGCTCATCTTTATACCAACTTTCACGAAACCCTCGTCTTGAGACCAACTTTCTGCTCATCTTTGAAACAACTGTCAGGAAAGGCTCATCTTTAGATCAACTTTCACGAAATGCTCATCTTTGGACCAACTTTCTCGAAACGCTCACCTTTAGACCAACTTTCACAAAACGCTCATCTTTTGACAAACTTTCATCAAACGCTCATCTTTAAACCAACTTTCATGAAACCCTCATCTTCAGACAAACATTCACAAAAGGCTCATCTTTAGACCAACTTTCACGAAACGCTCATCTTTCGACCAACTTTCACGCAACGCTCATCTTTACACCAACATTCATGTTTTACACCAACATGACCAACTTTCACAAAACACTCATCTTTTTACCGACTTTCACGAAACGCTCATCTTCAGACCAAGTTCCAGGAAACGCTCATCTTTAGACTAACTTTCACAAAAGGCTCATCCTTAGACCAACTTTCACGCAACACTCATTTTTGGACCAACTTTCACGAAATGCTCATCTTTTTGCCAACTTTCAGGAAACGCTCATCTATTTGCCAACTTACATGAAATGCACATCTTTAAACCAACTTTCACGAAACGCTCATCTTTAGACCTACTTTCACGAAACGCTCATCTTTAGACCTAATTTCACGAAATGCTCACCTTTATACCAACTTTCACGAAACGCTCATATTTGAACCAACTTTCACGAAAGGCTCATCTTTGAACCAACTTTCACGAAAGGCTCATCTTTAGACCAACGTTCACGAAACGCTCATCTTGAGAACAACTATCACGAAACGCTTATCTTTCGACCAACTTTCACGAAAAGCTCATCTTTTTGCCAACTTTCGCGAAACGCTAATCTTTACACCAACTTTCACGAAACGCTCATCTTTAGACCAACGTTCATGAAACGCTCATCTTTATACCAACTTTCACAAAAGGCTCATCCTTCGAACAATTTTCACGAAACGCTCATCTTGAGACCAACTTTTACGAAAGGCTCATCTTTAGACCAACTTTCACGAAACGCTCATCTTTAGACCAGCTTTCACGAAATGCTCAACTTTCGACCAACTTTCACAAAACACTATCTTTTACGAACTTTATCGAAACGCTCATCTTCAGACCAACTTTCATGAAACCTTCATCTGTATACCAACTTTCACGAAACGCTCATCTTTAGATCAACTTTCACGAACGCTCATCTTTAGACCAACTTTCACGAAACGCTCATCCTGAGACCATCTTTCACACAACACTCATCTTTGGACCAACTTTTACGAAACTCTCATCTTGAGACCAACTTTCATGAAACGCTCATCTTCATACCAACTTTCATGAAACCCTCATCTTGAGACCAACTTTCACGAAATGCTCATCTTTAGACCAACTTTCATGAAATGCTCATCTTTGAACCAACTTTCACAAAAGGCTCATCTTTAGACCAACTTTCATGAAACGCTCATCTTTGAACCAACTTTCACGAAAGGCTCATCTTTAGACCAACTTTCACGAAACGCTCAACTTTCTACCAACTTTCACGAAACGCTCATCTTTAAACCAACTTTCACGAAAGGCTCATCGTTAGACCAACTTTCACAAAACGCTCATCTTTAGACCAACTTTCATGAAACGCTCATCTTTAGAACAACTTTCATGAAACGCTCATCTTTAGACCAACTTTCACGAAACCCTCATCCTGAGAACAACTTTCACAAAACGCTCATCCTCAGACCAACTTTCACAAAATGCTCATCCTCAGACCAACTTTCACGAAACGCTCATCCTCCGACCAACTTTCATGAAACGCTCATCTTTAGAACAACTTTCACGAAACCCTCATCCTCAGACCAACTTTCACAAAACACTCATCCTCAGAATAACTTTCACAAAAAGCTCACCATTTTACTAACTTTCACGAAACGCTCATCTCCATATCAACTTCTTTTTTTCTTTTTTTCGCATACAGGATCGAGGCTCGTGAAAGAGCTAACAGTTAACACACAAAAAATAAAAAACAGACACACAAAGTACGTAATAAGGGGAGCGGTAGACAAGATCAGGAGAGAAGGGAAAGCGCACAAACACAACATTTGAGAGCAGAGACATCGGGAGATCTGTGGGAGGGAGAGAGCTTGGGGGGAGGAGGCGTGGGAAGGGGGGGAGGTCGGGTGGGAGAAGGATACAACACAAGGATAACACCATGACTTCCAGGAAAGAAGATGGTATTTCAAAAAAGTGGATCTGGGGTGAAATTAGCGGGGGTAGAAAGATCAAGGTTTTAAATGGGGGAAGATAAGAGTTGGTGGAAGATAAGTTAAGTTTAACCATTTAAGTTTTAAGTTAAGAAGATAAGTTTCACCAAAGGCTCATCCTTAGACCAACTTTCACGAAACGCTCATGTTTAGACTAACTTTTACGAAATGCTCATCTTGAGACCAACTTTCAGGAAATGCTCATCTTTAGACAAACTTTCATGAAACGCTCATCTTTAGACCAACTTTCATGAAACGCTCATCTTTAGACCAACTTTCTCGAAACGCTCATCTTTAGACCAACTTTCACAAAACGTTCATCTTTTGACAAACTTTCATGAAACGCTCATCTTTAAACCAACTTTCATGAAACCCTCATCTTCAGACCAACTTTCCCAAAAGGCTGATCTTTGGACCAACTTTCACGAAACGCTCATCTTTCGACCAACTTTCACGCAACGCTCATCTTTACACCAACATTCATGTTTTACACCAACATGACCAACTTTCACAAAACACTCATCTTTTTACCAACTTTCACGAAACGCTCATATTTGAACCAACTTTCATGAAAGGCTCATCTTTGAACCAACTTTCACGAAAGGCTCATCTTGAGACCAACGTTCACGAAACGCTCATCTTTCGACCAACGTTCACGAAACGCTCATCTTTCGACCAATTTCCACGAAACGCTCTTCTTTCAACCAAGTTCCACGAAACGCTCATCTTGAGAACAACTATCACGAAACGCTAATCTTTCGACCAACTTTCGCGAAACGCTAATCTTTACACCAACTTTCACGAAACGCTCATCTTTAGACCAACGTTCACGAAACGCTCATCTTTATACCATCTTTCACAAAAGGCTCATCCTTCGACCAATTTTCACGAAACGCTCATTTTTAGACCAACTTTTACGAAAGGCTTAAAGCGCGGCGTTACGCGCGCTGCTTGTGAACAAGGAGGAAGCGGACAAGCGGTAACATATAAACGTCTTTATTGTAAGACTACACTAACACTGAACTCCTCCGGGCTGGTCGCCCGGTGTTTATCATGAGGCCACGCCTACCCCTCGGGCGTGGCCACCGCCCACTTGGTGCGTGGAATGATGTCACCACGCCAGTGGGCTTTTGCGTCCGCCACAGGCTCATCTTTAGACCAACTTTCACGAAACGCTCATCTTTAGACCAAGTTTCACGAAATGCTCAACTTTCGACCAACTTTCACAAAACACTATCTTTTACCAACTTTATCGAAACGCTCATCTTCAGAACAACTTTCATGAAACCTTCATCTTTATACCAACTTTCACGAAACGCTAATCTTTAGACCAACTTTCACGAAACGCTCATCTTTAGACCAACTTTCACGAAACGCTCATCTTTACACCAACTTTCACGAAATGCTCAACTTTCGACCAACTTTCACAAAACACTATCTTTTACCAACTTTATCGAAACGCTCAACTTCAGAACAACTTTCATGAAACCTTCATCTTTATACCAACTTTCACGAAACGCTCATCTTTAGACCAACTTTCACAAAAGGCTCATCCTTAGACTATCTTTCACACAACACTCATCTTTGGACCAACTTTTACGAAACCCTCATCTTTAGACCAACTTTCATGAAATGCTCATCTTTGAACCAACTTTCACAAAAGGCTCATCTTTAGACCAACTTTCATGAAACGCTCATCTTTGAACCAACTTTCACGAAATGCTCATCTTTGAACCAACTTTCACGAAAGGCGCATCTTTAGACCAACTTTCACGAAACGCTCAACTTTCTACCTACTTTCACGAAACGCTCATCTTTAAACCAACTTTCACGAAAGGCTCATCGTTAGACCAACTTTCACAAAACGCTCATCTTTCGGCCAACTTTCATGAAACGCTCATCTTTAGACCAACTTTCACGAAACCCTCATCCTTAGAACAACTTTCACGAAACGCTCATCCTCAGACCAACTTTCACAAAACGCTCATCCTCAGACCAACTTTCACGAAACGCTCATCCTCCGACCAACTTTCATGAAACGCTCATCTTGAGAACAACTTTCACGAAACACTCATCCTCAGAATAACTTTCACAAAAAGCTCATCATTTTACTAACTTTCACGAAACGCTCATCTCCATATGAACTTTTTTTTCTTTTTTTTTTGTATACAGGATCGAGGCTCGTGAAAGAGCTAACAGTTAACACACAAAAAAATCAAAACAGACACACAAAGTACAAAATAAGGGGAGCGGTAGACAAGATCAGGAGAGAAGGGGAAGCGCACAAACACAACATTTGAGAGCAGGGACATCGGGAGATCTGTGGGAGGGAGAGGGTTTGGGGGGAGGAGGCGTGGGAAGGGGGTCGGGTGGGAGAAGGGCGAGTGGGAGAAGAATAAAACACAAGAATACCACCATGACTTCCAGGAAAGAAGATGGTATTTCAAAAAAGTGGATCTGGGTGTGAAATTAGCGGGGGTAGAAAAGATCAAGGTTTTAAATGGGGGAAGATAAGAGTTGGTGGAAGATAAGTTAAGTTTAACCATTTAAGTTTTAAGTTAAGAAGATAAGTTTCACCAAAGGCTTATCCTGAGACCAACTTTCACGAAACGCTCATGTTTAGACCAACTTTTACGAAATGCTCATCTTGAGACCAACTTTCACGAAAGGCTCATCTTTAGACCAACTTTCACAAAACCCTCATCCTTGGATCAACTTTCTCGAAACGCTCATCTTTCTACCAAATTTCAGGAAACACTCATCTTTGAACCAACTTTCACGAAAGGCTCGTCTTTAGACCAACTTTCACGAAAGGCTCATCTTTCAACCAACTTTCACGAAAGGCTCGCCTTTGGACCAACATTCACGAAAGGCTCATCTTTCAACCAACTTTCACGAAAGGCTCATCTTTCAACCAACTTTCACGAAAGGCTCAACTTTCTACCAACTTTCACGAAACGCTCATCTTTAAACCAACTTTCACGAAAGGCTCATCGTTAGACCAACTTTCACAAAACGCTCATCTTTAGACCAACTTTCATGAAACGCTCATCTTTAGACCAACTTTCACGAAACCCTCATCCTTAGAACAACTTTCACGAATCGCTCATCCTCAGACCAACTTTCACAAAACGCTCATTCTCAGACCAACTTTCATGAAACGCTCTTCCTCCGACCAACTTTCATGAAACGCTCATCTTTAGAACAACTTTCATGAAACGCTCATCTTTAGACCAACTTTCACAAAACCCTCATCCTGAGAACAACTTTCACGAAACGCTCATCCTCAGACCAACTTTTACAAAACGCTCATCCCCAGACCAACTTTCACGAAACGCTCATCCTCCGACCAACTTTCATGAAACGCTCATCTTTAGAACAACTTTCACGAAACCCTCATCCTCAGACCAACTTTCACAAAACACTCATCCTCATAATAACTTTCACAAAAAGCTCACCATTTTACTAACTTTCACGAAACGCTCATCTCCATATCAACTTCTTTTTTTCTTTATTTGGCATACAGGATCGAGGCTCGTGAAAGAGCTAACAGTTAACACACAAAAAATAAAAAACAGACACGCAAAGTACGTCATAAGGGGAGCGGTAGACAAGATCAGGAGAGAAGGGGAAGCGCACAAACACAACATTTGAGAGCAGGGACATCGGGAGATCTGTGGGAGGGAGAGAGCTTGGGGGAGGAGGCGTGGGAAGGGGGGGAGGGCGGGTGGGAGAAGGATACAACACAAGGATAACACCATGACTTCCAGGAAAGAAGATGGTATTTCAAAAAAGTGGATCTGGGGTGAAATTAGCGGGGGTAGAAAAGATCAAGGTTTTAAATGGGGGAAGATAAGAGTTGGTGGAAGATAAGTTAAGTTTAACCATTTAAGTTTTAAGTTAAGAAGATAAGTTTCACCAAAGGCTCATCCTTAGACCAACTTTCACGAAACGCTCATGTTTAGACTAACTTTAACGAAATGCTCATCTTGAGACCAACGTTCAGGAAATGCTCATCTTTAGACTAACTTTCATGAAACGCTCATCTTTAGACCAACTTTCATGAAACGCTCATCTTTATACCAACTTTCACGAAACCCTCATCTTGAGACCAACTTTCACAAAATGCTCATCTTTGAAACAACTGTCAGGAAAGGCTCATCTTTAGATCACCTTTCACGAAATGCTCATCTTTAGACCAACTTTCTCGAAACGCTCATCTTTAGACCAACTTTCACAAAACGCTCATCTTTTGACAAACTTTCATGAAACCCTCATCTTCAGACCAACTTTCACAAAAGGCTGATCTTTAGACCAACTTTCACGAAACGCTCATCTTTCGACCAACTTTCACGCAACGCTCATCTTTACACCAACATTCATGTTTAACACCAACATGACCAACTTTCACAAAACAATCATCTTTTTACCAACTTTCACGAAACGCTCATATTTGAACCAACTTTCATGAAAGGCTCATCTTTGAACCAACTTTCACGAAAGGCTCATCTTGAGACCAAAGTTCACGAAACGCTCATCTTTCGACCAACGTTCACGAAACGCTCATCTTTCGACCAATTTCCACGAAACGCTCTTCTTTCAACCAAGTTCCACAAAACGCTCATCTTGAGAACAACTATCACGAAACGCTTATCTTTCGACCAACTTTCGCGAAACGCTAATCTTTACACCAATTTTCACGAAACGCTCATCTTTAGACCAACGTTCACGAAACGCTCATCTTTATACCATCTTTCACAAAAGGCTCATCGTTCGACCAATTTTCACGAAACGCTCATTTTTAGACCAACTTTTACGAAAGGCTCATCTTTAGACCAACTTTCACGAAACTCTCATCTTTAGACCAACTTTCACGAAATGCTCAACTTTCGAACAACTTTCACAAAACACTATCTTTTACCAACTTTATCGAAACGCTCATCTTCAGAACAACTTTCATGAAACCTTCATCTTTATACCAACTTTCACGAAACGCTCATCTTTAGACCAACTTTCACGAAACGCTCATCTTTAGACCAACTTTCACGAAACACTCATCTTTATGCCAACTTTCACAAAAGGCTCATCCTTAGACTATCTTTCACACAACACTCATCTTTTGACCAACTTTTACGAAACCCTCATCTTGAGACCAAACTTTCATGAAACGCTCATCTTCATACGAACTGTCACGAAACCCTCATCTTGAGACCAACTTTCACCGAATGCTCATCTTTGAACCAACTTTCACAAAAGGCTCATCTTTAGACCAACTTTCATGAAACGCTCATCTTTGAACCAACTTTCACGAAATGCTCATCTTTGAACCAACTTTCACGAAAGGCTCATCGTTAGACCAACTTTCACAAAACGCTCATCTTTAGACCAACTTTCATGAAACGCTCATCTTTAGACCAACTTTCACGAAACCCTCATCCTTAGAACAACTTTCACGAAACGTTCATCCTCAGACCAACTTTCACAAAACGCTCATCCTCAGACCAACTTTCACGAAACGCTCATCCTCCGACCAACTTTCATGAAACGCTCATCTTGAGAACAACTTTCGCGAAACGCGCAGCTTTAGACCAACTTTCACGAAACCCTCATCTTGAGAGCAATTTTCACAAAATGCTCATCTTTGAACCAACTGTCAGGAAAGGCTCCTCTTTAGATCAACTTTCACGAAAGGCTCATCTTAAGACCAACTTTCACGAAATGCTTATCTTTAGACCAACTTACACGAAACGCTCACATTTGCGCCAACTTTCACGAAACGCGCATCTTTATACCAACTTTCACGAAACCCTCATCTTGAGACCAACTTTCACAAAATGCTCATCTTTGAAACAACTGTCAGGAAAGGCTCATCTTTAGATCACCTTTCACGAAATGCTCATCTTTAGACCAACTTTCTCGAAACGCTCATCTTTAGACCAACTTTCACAAAACGCTCATCTTTTGACAAACTTTCATGAAACCCTCATCTTCAGACCAACTTTCACAAAAGGCTGATCTTTAGACCAACTTTCACGAAACGCTCATCTTTCGACCAACTTTCACGCAACGCTCATCTTTACACCAACATTCATGTTTTACACCAACATGACCAACTTTCACAAAACAATCATCTTTTTACCAACTTTCACGAAACGCTCATATTTGAACCAACTTTCATGAAAGGCTCATCTTTGAACCAACTTTCACGAAAGGCTCATCTTGAGACCAAAGTTCACGAAACGCTCATCTTTCGACCAACGTTCACGAAACGCTCATCTTTCGACCAATTTCCACGAAACGCTCTTCTTTCAACCAAGTTCCACAAAACGCTCATCTTGAGAACAACTATCACGAAACGCTTATCTTTCGACCAACTTTCGCGAAACGCTAATCTTTACACCAATTTTCACGAAACGCTCATCTTTAGACCAACGTTCACGAAACGCTCATCTTTATACCATCTTTCACAAAAGGCTCATCGTTCGACCAATTTTCACGAAACGCTCATTTTTAGACCAACTTTTACGAAAGGCTCATCTTTAGACCAACTTTCACGAAACTCTCATCTTTAGACCAACTTTCACGAAATGCTCAACTTTCGAACAACTTTCACAAAACACTATCTTTTACCAACTTTATCGAAACGCTCATCTTCAGAACAACTTTCATGAAACCTTCATCTTTATACCAACTTTCACGAAACGCTCATCTTTAGACCAACTTTCACGAAACGCTCATCTTTAGACCAACTTTCACGAAACACTCATCTTTATGCCAACTTTCACAAAAGGCTCATCCTTAGACTATCTTTCACACAACACTCATCTTTTGACCAACTTTTACGAAACCCTCATCTTGAGACCAAACTTTCATGAAACGCTCATCTTCATACGAACTGTCACGAAACCCTCATCTTGAGACCAACTTTCACCGAATGCTCATCTTTGAACCAACTTTCACAAAAGGCTCATCTTTAGACCAACTTTCATGAAACGCTCATCTTTGAACCAACTTTCACGAAATGCTCATCTTTGAACCAACTTTCACGAAAGGCTCATCGTTAGACCAACTTTCACAAAACGCTCATCTTTAGACCAACTTTCATGAAACGCTCATCTTTAGACCAACTTTCACGAAACCCTCATCCTTAGAACAACTTTCACGAAACGTTCATCCTCAGACCAACTTTCACAAAACGCTCATCCTCAGACCAACTTTCACGAAACGCTCATCCTCCGACCAACTTTCATGAAACGCTCATCTTGAGAACAACTTTCGCGAAACGCGCAGCTTTAGACCAACTTTCACGAAACCCTCATCTTGAGAGCAATTTTCACAAAATGCTCATCTTTGAACCAACTGTCAGGAAAGGCTCATCTTTAGATCAACTTTCACGAAAGGCTCATCTTAAGACCAACTTTCACGAAATGCTTATCTTTAGACCAACTTACACGAAACGCTCACATTTGCGCCAACTTTCACGAAACGCGCATCTTTGAACCAACTTTCACGAAATGCTCATCTTTAGACCAACTTTCACGAAACGCTCATCTTTCGACCAACTTTCACGAAATGCTCAGCTTTCGACCAACTTTCACGAAATGCTCAACTTGAGACCAACTTTCATGAAAGGCTCAACTTGAGACCAACTTTTACAAAATGCTCATCTTTCGACTAATTTCCACGAAACGATCATCTTTAGACCAACTTTCACGAAACGCTTATCTTTTGACCAACTTTCACGAAAGGCTCATTTTTATACCAACTTTCACAAAAGGCTCATCCTTCGACCAATTTTCACGAAACGCTCATCTTTGGACCAACTTTCACGAAACACTCATCTTTTACCAACTTTCATAAGACACTCATCTTTATACCAACTTTCATGAAACGCTCATCTTTGGACCAACTTACACGAAATGGTCATCTTTATACCAACTTTCATGAAAGACTCATGTTACGTGGTCCTCCCGGTAACTACCTGGTCTGGGTGATCCCCCGGACCGTGGGAGGGACCCCGCCAGAAAGATATATGGTTTATTCGCTTTCGTAACGCAATCAATATGAATTCCGGTCAAGAAGAAACCCCACACCAAGGATCCGGAATAATCAATAATATATTCTTTGAGCAATCAACAACCATCAACAATGCACAGTCAATATTACAAAGGTATACTCATCTACACAAACTCTAAGATGGCCATCTTATATATTCCTCACGTGAGCCCCACTCCTGACTCCCTCCGTGGTCAATGTCTCCCACAATGTCTCTCGTCTCCGCACACGGGCGGTTGAACGAACCCCGGGCGGACGTGCTCCAACGTGCCGTCTCGTACCGGGGACAGCTGTTGCAGCGCACCTCCTTGCCAAGCAACGGGGCAAAACCAAACGCGGTTTGCAACGCGAGCGAGGCTCCACGTGCGACCCGTACGCGTCCTTGTAGACGGGGCAAAAACCAAACGCGGTTTGCAACGCGAGCGAGGCTCAACGTGCGACCCGTACGCGTCCTTGTAGACGGGGCCAAACCAAGAGCGGTTTGCAACGCGTGCGCGCGGCCCCACGTGCGACCGCTTGGTTCCATGCACGAACTCACGGGGACTTGACGTGTCAAAAGGTAATTACGCGTCCAGGTAACTCCTCTCGCCAAACGGGTTTCGGAACGCCTCTTTGTTCCGCGCAGCGCAAGGTCGATTCCACCTTCTCGTCGTCGCGGGGCGAGGAAGAAGATTCACCGTCCTTTTTCTCTCCTCGTGTCTTTTTCTTCTCCCGTTTCCGGCCACTTCCGTTTCCGGCCACTGGTTCCGAAGGGCTCCTGACCCTCCCATCACAACAACCCTTAATATAATACACACGGATAAGCAACCTGAATGGTACTTCACATACATTCCCATAAATATGTAACACTCCCCCCCTTCAAGAAAGAAAGTTTGAACCCAGCGAAAACTTTCTTTGCCGGCCAATTTGGAGAAACAAACCAGATAACTCAACCCCCCCCACATTATCCGTTCCCCCCGGGCACAGTTATCACTTAAAAATAAAGCAACCACAATTTCACCCCAACCCCTCCAGATTACTCCCTCTGGACTAAGTACCAACAACGACCTTGTCCCTGCCAAATCAAACTCCATCTCAGGACCCTCTGACTTTGCCCGTCCGTATCTTGGGAATGAAGGTTAAGGGGTTGATCAAACATCCAAAGTTACGCAACTCGATAGCACTTTTTCCGGGAGGTCAAGCCGAGTATTCACTACATGGATGCCTTTAGGAACGCGGAGTTCACGGTTAGTCCGTGCAGGAAAGTTCTCTACATGGGCGCCTTGAGGAACGTGGAGTTCACGGTTAGTCCGTGCATGAAAGTTCCCTGCCTGGACGCCTTTAGGAACGGCGTTCACGGTTAATTCGTGTAGGAATCTTGGCTCGGCGGCTCCGCCGCCTTCAGTGCTTCAACTTTTCAGAACTTCCCTAATAATTATGGTGGGACCACTGGTCCCTGTAGTCCCATGAATAGCGGTCTCCTTCTCGGCCACCACCAAAACTACCGCCCAGTTGTCCTCTCCTGTAGACCTCTCGACGCCTACGAAATGCCTTCCCTACTGTTATGGTCCGACCCTCCAAATCCTTGCCATTCCAATTCTTCTCTGCCTCTCTGGCGTCTTTTGTGCTGGCAAACGTGACAAAGCCGAACCCTCTTGACTGTTGCGTTTCCCAGTCTCTTACCAACCGCACTTCCACCAGCGGCCCATATCTGTTGAAGACAGAGGTCAGAACTTCTTCCTCTGTTTTGAAGTTCAGTCCCCCTACAAATAACTTGGCACTTTTGTCGCCATCCCGAGCTGGTGTGGCGTTATTTTCCCTGCTGGGCTCTTTACCAACCCTCAGGTTACCATAAACTTGACCCCCGGCCAAATCATTCCCAATAACCACAGATACACCCTCTACAGGAAGCGTGGCTTGTAAACCGACGGTGACCGGTCCTGACACCAAATCGGACTCCAAATGGATGACATGAAGGGGAGCACTAACACCGCCCCCGATCCCCTGTAAACGAACACTATCCCCCGTTGCCGTCTCCTCGGACCATGGCAAAATGCCTTCAAGCATTAAAGATTGATGTGCCCCTGTGTCCCTCAATATCCTAACTGGTTTCCGGTTAGTCGAGGCTCCATCCCGTGACACAAACCCCTCTGAAATAAAGGGTTGGTAACCCTTTTGATGGCGATTTCTCACAATGGCCATTGCGTTTGGAGTCGTAGTAGTCGGACTCCGCTCTGGGTCTTCGCTTTTCCTGCGGTAACAACTGGACATCAAGTGTCCAGGTTTCTTGCAAAAAGCGCAAGTAGGCCCGGAGGAAAAACTCGTGGTCTGCCTCGGGCCCCCCGAACTATAAGTTTGTCTTGGGCCCTCATCCCTCCGATTTCGAACCGGTGGGGTATCATAGTTGTCCCCATAATCCTCTCGAGGCCGCCGCCATGTATGGTCGTTCTCCGCACCTGCTGTTCCCCACCTCCCCTGCGGAGATCTAGGCGAGGAGTTAGGTTCCTGGACCCCTATTCGGTGGGTTAAGGCATAATCATCTGCCATGGTGGCTGCGTCCCACAACTTTGGTACCTTCTTTTCCTGCAGGTACACTTTGATGTCCTCGTGGACACACTGCTGGAATTCCTCCACCAGGATCAAGTCCCGCAATTTCTCGAAGTCTTTCCCGACTCCTTTTGACTCACACCACCGATCAAACATGTTTTCTTTCACTCTGGCAAACTCCACATGGGTCTCACTCTCCCTCTTCCTGGCATTCCTGAATTTTTGCCTGTAAGCTTCCGGAACCAACTCATAGGCTTTGAGGATGTGCTTCTTCAGTACCTCATAATCTGCAGATTGGTCCATTGGTAGCGCCGAATAAATTTCCTGAGCTTTCCCCACCAGCACACTTTGCACGAGTATGGTCCATGCCTCCTCCGGCCAGTTTAATTGTCGAGCCACTTTCTCAAAGTGTGGAAAAAATTTTGCGACTTCTTTTTCACTGAACGGTGGAACCAGCCTCACATGTCTGCCCACATCCCAGGTTTTCTGGTTAGGTGTCGACCCCGTCAGCAAGGGTGGTGCCTCTCCCCGTTCTCTCATTAACTCCAGCTCCTTGAATTTGATTTCTTGCTGAAGCTCCATGTCACGTTCCTTTAATTCCCTTTCCGCTTTTCTCTCCTCTGCTTCTGCTTTCCTTTCCTCTGTTTTCATCCTTTCCTGGAGTTCTCGTTCCACTCTCCTTTCCTCTGCTTGTTTCTCTTCTCTCCTCTCTTCTGCTTTCCTTTCTTCTTCTGCTCTTTCCTTTTCTGCTTTCCTTTCTTCTTCTGCTCTTTCCTTTTCTGCTTTCCTTTCTTCTTCTGCTCTTTCCTTTTCTGCTTTCCTTTCTTCTTCTGCTCTTTCCTTTTCTGCTTTCCTTTCTTCTTCTGCTCTTTCCTTTTCTGCTTTCCTTTCTTCTTCTGCTCTTTCCTTTTCTGCTTTCCTTTCTTCTTCTTTTAACCTTTCCTGGAGTTCTCTTTCCACTCTCCTTTCCTCTGCTTGCTTCTCTTCTCTCCTCTCTTCTGCTTTCCTTTCTTCTTCTGCTCTTTCCTTTTCTGCTTTCCTTTCTTCTTCTTTAATCCGTTCCTGGCTCTGTAACTGCAACTCCAGTTTCCGGAGCTCAACGTCTTCTGGTTCTTCGGGTAGCCACTCCCAGGCTAACTCGTCCCATTTTCCTAATCCCACCATAGATTGTATCACCGTGGCCTGCAACTCTGCCTTCCTCAAATTAGTTCGGACCTCCAAGTTAAAATGTTTGGCCAATTTCAAGAGGTCCGACTTTAGCAACGCTCGGAACTGTGCCTCACTCGGTGTTACCCCAAAGTTCTGTGCCACAAACGCCATGGTGCCTATCGTTAACACCTGTTAACCTTCACCCAAGATTTTACCCCAATTTCTCAAAAAAAAAAAAAAAAAAAATATTACCAATTAATAATTAATTAATAAATTTTAATTAATAAAAATTATTATTTTATTATTTTATACAATTTTAAATCCCGGACGTAGACCCAATTGCGAAACCGCAAATCGTAATTTGGACGAGCCCCCAATTCTGTTACGTGGTACTCCCGGTAACTACCTGGTCTGGGTGATCCCCCGGACCGTGGGAGGGACCCCGCCAGAAAGATATATGGTTTATTCGCTTTCGTAACGCAATCAATATGAATTCCGGTCAAGAAGAAACCCCACACCAAGGATCCGGAATAATCAATAATATATTCTTTGAGCAATCAACAACCATCAACAATGCACAGTCAATATTACAAAGGTATACTCATCTACACAAACTCTAAGATGGCCATCTTATATATTCCTCACGTGAGCCCCACTCCTGACTCCCTCCGTGGTCAATGTCTCCCACAATGTCTCTCGTCTCCGCACACGGGCGGTTGAACGAACCCCGGGCGGACGTGCTCCAACGTGCCGTCTCGTACCGGGGACAGCTGTTGCAGCGCACCTCCTTGCCAAGCAACGGGGCAAAACCAAACGCGGTTTGCAACGCGAGCGAGGCTCCACGTGCGACCCGTACGCGTCCTTGTAGACGGGGCAAAAACCAAACGCGGTTTGCAACGCGAGCGAGGCTCAACGTGCGACCGCTTGGTTCCGTGCACGAACTCACGGGGACTTGACGTGTCAAAAGGTAATTACGCGTCCAGGTAACTCCTCTCGCCAAACGGGTTTCGGAACGCCTCTTTGTTCCGCGCAGCGCAAGGTCGATTCCACCTTCTCGTCGTCGCGGGGCGAGGAAGAAGAGTCACTGTCCTTTTTCTCTCCTCGTGTCTTTTTCTTCTCCCGTTTCCGGCCACTTCCGTTTCCGGCCACTGGTTCCGAAGGGCTCCTGACCCTCCCATCACAACAACCCTTAATATAATACACACGGATAAGCAACCTGAATGGTACTTCACATACATTCCCATAAATATGTAACACTCACCTTGAGACGAACTTTTACAAAATGCTCATCTTTCGACCGAGTTCCACGAAACGCTCATCTTAAGACCAACTTTGACGAAACGCTTATCTTTTGACCAACTTTCACGAAAACCTCATCTTTTTGCCAACTTTGGCGAAACGCTCATCTTTACACCAACTTTCACGAAACGCTCATCTTTAGACCCACGTTCACGAAACGCTCATCTTTATACCAACTTTCATAAAAGGCTCATCCTTCGACCAACTTTCACGAAAGGCTCATCTTTAGACCAACTTTCACGAAACGCTCAACTTTCGACCAACTTTCACGAAACGCTCATCTTTAAACCAACTTTCACGAAAGGCTCATCGTTAGACCAACTTTCTCAAAACGCTCATCTTTAGACCAACTTTCATGAAACGCTCATCTTTAGAACAACTTTCATGAAACGCTCATCTTTAGACCAACTTTCACGAAACCCTCATCCTGAGAACAACTTTCACAAAACGCTCATCCTCAGACCAACTTTCACAAAATGCTCATCCTCAGACCAACTTTCACGAAACGCTCATCCTCCGACCAACTTTCATGAAACGCTCAACTTCAGAACAACTTTCCTGAAACCTTCATCCTCAGACCAACTTTCACAAAACACTCATCCTCAGAATAACTTTCACGAAACGCTCATCTTTATGCCAACTTTCACAAAAGGCTCATCCTTAGACTATCTTTCACACAACACTCATCTTTGGACCAACTTTCACGAAACGCTCATCTTTAGACCAACGTTCACGAAACGCTCATCTGTATACCAACTTTCACAAAAGGCTCATCTTTAGACCAACTTTCATGAAACGCTCATCTTTGAACCAACTTTCACGAAATGCTCATCTTTGAACCAACTTTCACGAAAGGCGCATCTTTAGACCAACTTTCACACAACGCTCAACTTTCTACCTACTTTCACGAAACGCTCATCTTTAAACCAACTTTCACGAAAGGCTCATCGTTAGACCAACTTTCACAAAACGCTCATCTTTCGGCCAACTTTCATGAAACGCTCATCTTTAGACCAACTTTCACGAAACCCTCATCCTTAGAACAACTTTCACGAAACGCTCATCCTCAGACCAACTTTCACAAAACGCTCATCCTCAGACCAACTTTCACGAAACGCTCATCCTCCGACCAACTTTCATGAAACGCTCATCTTGAGAACAACTTTCACGAAACACTCATCCTCAGAATAACTTTCACAAAAAGCTCATCATTTTACTAACTTTCACGAAACGCTCATCTCCATATGAACTTTTTTTCTTTTTTTTTTTTGTATACAGGATCGAGGCTCGTGAAAGAGCTAACAGTTAACACACAAAAAAATCAAAACAGACACACAAAGTACAAAATAAGGGGAGCGGTAGACAAGATCAGGAGAGAAGGGGAAGCGCACAAACACAACATTTGAGAGCAGGGACATCGGGAGATCTGTGGGAGGGAGAGGGTTTGGGAGGAGGAGGCGTGGGAAGGGGGTCGGGTGGGAGAAGGGCGGGTGGGAGAAGAATAAAACACAAGAATACCACCATGACTTCCAGGAAAGAAGATGGTATTTCAAAAAAGTGGGTCTGGGGTGAAATTAGCGGGGGTAGAAAAGATCAAGGTTTTAAATGGGGGAAGATAAGTGTTGGTGGAAGATAAGTTAAGTTTAACCATTTAAGTTTTAAGTTAAGAAGATAAGTTTCACCAAAGGCTTATCCTGAGACCAACTTTCACGAAACGCTCATGTTTAGACCAACTTTTACGAAATGCTCATCTTGAGACCAACTTTCACGAAAGGCTCATCTTTAGACCAACTTTCACAAAACCCTCATCCTTGGATCAACTTTCTCGAAACGCTCATCTTTCTACCAAATTTCAGGAAACACTTATCTTTGAACCAACTTTCACGAAAGGCTCGTCTTTAGACCAACTTTCACGAAAGGCTCATCTTTCAACCAACTTTCACGAAAGGCTCGTCTTTGGACCAACTTTCACGAAAGGCTCATCTTTCAACCAACTTTTACGAAAGGCTCATCTTTCAACCAACTTTCACGAAAGGCTCAACTTTCTACCAACTTTCACGAAACGCTCATCTTTAAACCAACTTTCACGAAAGGCTCATCGTTAGACCAACTTTCACAAAACGCTCATCTTTAGACCAACTTTCATGAAACGCTCATCTTTAGACCAACTTTCACGAAACCCTCATCCTTAGAACAACTTTCACGAATCGCTCATCCTCAGACCAACTTTCACAAAACGCTCATTCTCAGACCAACTTTCATGAAACGCTCTTCCTCTGACCAACTTTCATGAAACGCTCATCGTTAGAACAACTTTCATGAAACGCTCATCTTTAGACCAACTTTCACAAAACCCTCATCCTGAGAACAACTTTCCCGAAACGCTCATCCTCAGACCAACTTTTACAAAACGCTCATCCCCAGACCAACTTTCACGAAACGCTCATCCTCCGACCAACTTTCATGAAACGCTCATCTTTAGAACAACTTTCACGAAACCCTCATCCTCAGACCAACTTTCACAAAACACTCATCCTCATAATAACTTTCACAAAAAGCTCACCATTTTACTAACTTTCACGAAACGCTCATCTCCATATCAACTTCTATTTTTCTTTTTTTGGCATACAGGATCGAGGCTCGTGAAAGAGCTAACAGTTAACACACAAAAAATAAAAAACAGACACGCAAAGTACGTCATAAGGGGAGCGATAGACAAGATCAGGAGAGAAGGGGAAGCGCACAAACACAACATTTGAGAGCAGGGTCATCGGGAGATCTGTGGGAGGGAGAGAGCTTGGGGGAGGAGGCGTGGGAAGGGGGGGAGGGCGGGTGGGAGAAGGATACAACACAAGGATAACACCATGACTTCCAGGAAAGAAGATGGTATTTCAAAAAAGTGGATCTGGGGTGAAATTAGCGGGGGTAGAAAAGATAAAGGTTTTAAATGGGGGAAGATAAGAGTTGGTGGAAGATAAGTTAAGTTTAACCATTTAAGTTTTAAGTTAAGAAGATAAGTTTCACCAAAGGCTCATCCTTAGACCAACTTTCACGAAACGCTCATGTTTAGACTAACTTTTACGAAATGCTCATCTTGAGACCAACTTTCAGGAAATGCTCATCTTTAGACTAACTTTCATGAAACGCTCATCTTTAGACCAACTTTCATGAAACGCTCATCTTTATACCAACTTTCACGAAACCCTCATCTTGAGACCAACTTTCACAAAATGCTCATCTTTGAAACAACTGTCAGGAAAGGCTCATCTTTATATCACCTTCCACGAAATGCTCATCTTTAGACCAACTTTCTCGAAACGCTCATCTTTAGACCAACTTTCACAAAACGCTCATCTTTTGACAAACTTTCATGAAACCCTCATCTTCAGACCAACTTTCGCAAAAGGCTGATCTTCAGACCAACTTTCACGAAACGCTCATCTTTCGACCAACTTTCACGCAACGCTCATCTTTACACCAACATTCATGTTTTACACCAACATGACCAACTTTCACAAAACAATCATCTTTTTACCAACTTTCACGAAACGCTCATATTTGAACCAACTTTCATGAAAGGCTCATCTTTGAACCAACTTTCACGAAAGGCTCATCTTGAGACCAAAGTTCACGAAACGCTCATCTTTCGACCAACGTTCACGAAACGCTCATCTTTCGACCAATTTCCACGAAACGCTCTTCTTTCAACCAAGTTCCACAAAACGCTCATCTTGAGAACAACTATCACGAAACGCTTATCTTTCGACCAACTTTCGCGAAACGCTAATCTTTACACCAATTTTCACGAAACGCTCATCTTTAGACCAACGTTCACGAAACGCTCATCTTTATACCATCTTTCACAAAAGGCTCATCCTTCGACCAATTTTCACGAAACGCTCATTTTTAGACCAACTTTTACGAAAGGCTCATCTTTAGACCAACTTTCACGAAACTCTCATCTTTAGACCAACTTTCACGAAATGCTCAACTTTCGACCAACTTTCACAAAACACTATCTTTTACCAACTTTATCGAAACGCTCATCTTCAGAACAACTTTCATGAAACCTTCATCTTTATACCAACTTTCACGAAACGCTCATCTTTAGACCAACTTTCACGAAACGCTCATCTTTAGACCAACTTTCACGAAACACTCATCTTTATGCCAACTTTCACAAAAGGCTCATCCTTAGACTATCTTTCACACAACACTCATCTTTTGACCAACTTTTACGAAACCCTCATCTTGAGACCAAACTTTCATGAAACGCTCATCTTCATACGAACTTTCACGAAACCCTCATCTTGAGACCAACTTTCACCGAATGCTCATCTTTGAACCAACTTTCACGAAAGGCTCATCTTTAGACCAACTTTCACGAAACGCTCAACTTTCTACCTACTTTCACGAAACGCTCATCTTTAAACCAACTTTCACGAAAGGCTCATCGTTAGACCAACTTTCACAAAACGCTCATCTTTAGACCAACTTTCATGAAACGCTCATCTTTAGACCAACTTTCACGAAACCCTCATCCTTAGAACAACTTTCACGAAACGTTCATCCTCAGACCAACTTTCACAAAACGCTCATCCTCAGACCAACTTTCACGAAACGCTCATCCTCCGACCAACTTTCATGAAACGCTCATCTTGAGAACAACTTTCGCGAAACGCGCATCTTTAGACCAACTTTCACGAAACCCTCATCTTGAGAGCAATTTTCACAAAATGCTCATCTTTGAACCAACTGTCAGGAAAGGCTCATCTTTAGATCAACTTTCACGAAAGGCTCATCTTAAGACCAACTTTCACGAAATGCTTATCTTTAGACCAACTTACACGAAACGCTCACATTTGCGCCAACTTTCACGAAACGCGCATCTTTGAACCAACTTTCACGAAATGCTCATCTTTAGACCAACTTTCACGAAACGCTCATCTTTCGACCAACTTTCACGAAATGCTCATCTTTAGAATAACTTTCATGAAATGCTCATCTTTAGACCAACTTTCATGAAACGCTCATCTTTATACCAACTTTCACGAAACCCTCATCTTGAGACCAACTTTCACAAAATGCTCATCTTTGAAACAACTGTCAGGAAAGGCTCATCTTTAGATCACCTTTCACGAAATGCTCATCTTTAGACCAACTTTCTCGAAACGCTCATCTTTAGACCAACTTTCACAAAACGCTCATCTTTTGACAAACTTTCATGAAACGATCATCTTTAAACCAACTTTCATGAAACCCTCATCTTCAGACCAACTTTCACAACCGGCTCATCTTTAGACCAACTTTCAGGAAACGCTCATCTTTCGACCAACTTTCACGCACCGCTCATCTTTACACCAACATTCATGTTTTACACCAACATGACCAACTTTCACAAAACACTCATCTTTTTACCAACTTTCATGAAACGCTCATCTTCAGACCAAGTTCCAGGAAACGCTCATCTTTAGACTAACTTTCACCAAATGCTCATCCTTAGACCAACTTTCACACAACACTCATCTTTGGACCAACTTTTACGAAACACTCATCTTGAGACCAACTTTCACGAAACGCTCATCTTTAGACCTACTTGCATGAAATGCTCACCTTTATACCAACTTTCACGAAACGCTCATATTTGAAGCAACTTTCACGAAAGGCTCATCTTTGAACCAACTTTCACGAAAGGCTCATCTTTAGACCAACGTTCACGAAACGCTCATCTTTCGACCAACTTTCACGCAACGGTCATCTTTACACCAACTTTCACAAAACGCTCATCTTTCGACCAAGTTCCACGAAACGCTCTTCTTTCGACCAAGTTCCACGAAACGCTCATCTTGAAAACAACTGTCACGAAACGCTTATCTCTCGACCATCTTTCACGAAAAGCTCATCTTTTTGCCAACTTTCGCGAAAAGCTCATCTTTACACCAACTTTCACGAAACGCTCATCTTTAGGCCAACGTTCACGAAACGCTCATCTTTATACCAACTTTCACAAAAGGCTCATCCTTCGACCAGTTTTCATGAAACGCTCATCTTTAGACCACCTTTTACGAAACGCTCATCTTTAGACCAACTTTCACGAAATGCTCAACTTTCGACCAACTTTCACAAAACACTAATCTTTTACCAACTTTAACGAAACGCTCAGCTTCAGACCAACTTTCATGAAACCTTCATCTTTATACCAACTTTCACGAAACGCTCATCTTTCGGCCAACTTTCACGAAACGCTCATCGTTATACCAACTTTCACAAAAGGCTCATCCTTAGACCAACTTTCACCCAACACTCATCTTTGGACCAACTTTTACGAAACACTCATCTTGAGACCAACTTTCACGAAATGCTCATCTTTTTGCCAACTTTCACGAAACGCTCATCCTTTGGCCAACTTTCATGAAACGCTCATCTTTAAACCAACTTTCACGAAACGCTCATCTTTAGACCAACTTTCACAAAACACTCACCCTCGGAATAACTTTCACAAAAAGCTCATCATTTTACTAACTTTCAGGAAACGCTCATCTTTATACCAACTTTCACGAAACGCTCATCTTTATACCAACTTTCACGAAACGCTCATCTTTGAACCATCTTTCACGAAAGGCTCATCTTTATACCAACTTTCACGAAACCCTCGTCTTGAGACCAACTTTCTGCTCATCTTTGAAACAACTGTCAGGAAAGGCTCATCTTTAGATCAACTTTCACGAAATGCTCATCTTTGGACCAACTTTCTCGAAACGCTCACCCTTAGACCAACTTTCACAAAACGCTCATCTTTTGACAAACTTTCATCAAACGCTCATCTTTAAACCAACTTTCATGAAACCCTCATCTTCAGACAAACATTCACAAAAGGCTCATCTTTAGACCAACTTTCACGAAACGCTCATCTTTCGACCAACTTTCACGCAACGCTCATCTTTACACCAACATTCATGTTTTACACCAACATGACCAACTTTCACAAAACACTCATCTTTTTACCGACTTTCACGAAACGCTCATCTTCAGACCAAGTTCCAGGAAACGCTCATCTTTAGACTAACTTTCACAAAAGGCTCATCCTTAGACCAACTTTCACGCAACACTCATTTTTGGACCAACTTTCACGAAATGCTCATCTTTTTGCCAACTTTCAGGAAACGCTCATCTATTTGCCAACTTACATGAAATGCACATCTTTAAACCAACTTTCACGAAACGCTCATCTTTAGACCTAATTTCACGAAATGCTCACCTTTATACCAACTTTCACGAAACGCTCATATTTGAACCAACTTTCACGAAAGGCTCATCTTTGAACCAACTTTCACGAAAGGCTCATCTTTAGACCAACGTTCACGAAACGCTCATCTTGAGAACAACTATCACGAAACGCTTATCTTTCGACCAACTTTCACGAAAAGCTCATCTTTTTGCCAACTTTCGCGAAACGCTAATCTTTACACCAACTTTCACGAAACGCTCATCTTTAGACCAACGTTCATGAAACGCTCATCTTTATACCAACTTTCACAAAAGGCTCATCCTTCGAACAATTTTCACGAAACGCTCATCTTGAGACCAACTTTCACGAAACGCTCATCTTTAGACCAGCTTTCACGAAATGCTCAACTTTCGACCAACTTTCACAAAACACTATCTTTTACGAACTTTATCGAAACGCTCATCTTCAGACCAACTTTCATGAAACCTTCATCTGTATACCAACTTTCACGAAACGCTCATCTTTAGATCAACTTTCACGAACGCTCATCTTTAGACCAACTTTCACGAAACGCTCATCTTTATGCCAACTTTCACAAAAGGCTCATCCTTAGACTATCTTTCACACAACACTCATCTTTGGACCAACTTTTACGAAACTCTCATCTTGAGACCAACTTTCATGAAACGCTCATCTTCATACCAACTTTCACGAAACCCTCATCTTGAGACCAACTTTCACGAAATGCTCATCTTTAGACCAACTTTCATGAAATGCTCATCTTTGAACCAACTTTCACAAAAGGCTCATCTTTAGACCAACTTTAATGAAACGCTCATCTTTGAACCAACTTTCACGAAAGGCTCATCTTTAGACCAACTTTCACGAAACGCTCAACTTTCTACCAACTTTCACGAAACGCTCATCTTTAAACCAACTTTCACGAAAGGCTCATCGTTAGACCAACTTTCACAAAACGCTCATCTTTAGACCAACTTTCATGAAACGCTCATCTTTAGAACAACTTTCATGAAACGCTCATCTTTAGACCAACTTTCACGAAACCCTCATCCTGAGAACAACTTTCACAAAACGCTTTCGTCCACCAAACAGTGATGACTCCATCTACATCTCGCTGTCTGATGATATGGACCAACTTCTATCTACTCATCCCAACTCTCTCTTCCTCATATGTGGTGATTTCAACTGTCATCATGCCAGTTGGCTGGGTGTGGGTACCTCTCTCACCAGCCATGGCTCCTCAGCAAAGGACTTCTGCGACTCACTGGGACTGACACAATCTGTCAATTTCCCGACCCGGATCTCAGTCAACGGAACATCTTCTCTTCTGGACTTGGTTATGACTAACTTCCCTGAAAATGTCTGCTGCTCTTCTTCTGCTCCGATCGGATCATCTGATCATGTCCTTGTTAAAGTGGACATCTCTCTGACCATCCTCAGGGAGCCTGCACAGCGTCGACGTGTCTGGCATTTCACTCAGGCCAACTGGCACGGTCTTCAAGCAGCCATCAATCATCTGGACTGGTCTCCCATCTCTACCACCTCTGACATCAACTCATCCTGGGAATTCTTCCAAAGTAAATTGCTCTCTCTCATGCACAGATTTATCCCATCTCGTCTTCAGTTGTCATACCGTTCCTCCCGTCCATGGTACACGGAATCTTGTGGTGAGGCTGTTGCCCAGAAACAACTTGCCTTCGTCTCCTGGAAAGCAAATCCAACGGAAGGAAATCTCATTTCCTTTCACAAAGCCCGAAACAAGTGTGTGTCCACCCTCAGGAGAGCCAGGAAACAATATCTCTCCGTTCTCAAGACCGAACTCTCTTATCTGTCTCCCTCTTCCAAATCCTGGTGGCGTCTGGTCAAATCCGTTTCTGGTGTTTGTTCCCCCTCCATCCCCTCCCTTACCTCAAACGGCTACACAGCTGACTCCGCACGTGAAAAAGCTGAATGCCTCAACTCTGTGTTTGCCTCTAAATCTTGTGTCCCAAACCCATCCCTCTCTGTACCCACCATACCCAGTCGTACCCTGCTGCTCCTGGACTCCGTGTCCTTTCCTCCTGACAAGGTGGAAAAGTTTCTGTCAACCCTCGACTCTGATTCTGCAACTGGACCCGACGGCATCAGCCCACGGGTCCTAAAATCCTGCTCTGCTGCTCTATCTCACCCTCTCTCTGTTCTCTTCACCCTCTCTTTTGCTCAAGGTCAACTGCCATCTGCTTGGAAATCAGCCAACATCACCGCTTTGCACAAAAAAGGTGCAAAAACAGATCCTAGCAACTACAGACCAATCAGCCTTCTCCCAATTATCAGCAAAGTCATGGAATCCATCATTGCTTCGGATATGAAATCTTTCCTCTTCTCCAATGGCTTGATCTCTGATCATCAATTTGGTTTCAGACCAGGTCACTCTACTCTGGACATGCTGCTTCTGCTGTCTCAACAATGGATGGAGGTCCTCAATGCCAAACAGGAAATTAGAGCTGTCTCCCTCGACATATCACGTGCCTTCGACACGGTCTGGCACCCCGCTCTGCTCACCAAACTCTCCTCCTTTGGTATCCATGGAAATCTCCACGCATGGCTGGCGGACTTCCTCTCTAGTCGTCGTCAACGTGTGGCCCTGAATGGGTTTCTCTCATCTCCTCTTCCTGTTCAGGCTGGAGTTCCCCAAGGCAGTGTTCTGGGCCCCGTGCTTTTTCTGGTCTTCATCAATGATCTCTCTGACTCTCTCGAAAATCCTCTCTATCTCTTTGCTGATGACTCCACTCTCTGACGCTCCATTCCTCTTCCCTCAGATCGGCAGTCTGCTGCCTCCTCACTCTCTGAAGACCTGGACAAAATCACAGACTGGTCAAACAAGTGGAACATGTCTTTCAATCCTGACAAATCTCACACTCTTACTATGTCTCTCCGAAAAGATCGACTGGACAACCCTCCCATCTACTTTCTCAACAATCCTCTCCAAGAAGTTCTGTCGCTCAAGATTTTGGGTCTCACTATCTGCCATGATCTTTCTTGGGAAAACCACATTTCCAAGCTGGCCTCCAAAGCCAGTCGCCGACTGGGCATCCTCCGTCGTGCGAAGTCCTTCCTCGGCACACCTGAGCTCCTCACCACATACAAGGCTTTCATCCGCAGCTCAATGGAATACTGTTCTCCCCTATGGGCCGGTGCTCCTGCCTCACACCTAGCTCGGCTTCACGCTGTTGAAACCAAAGCTTTCAGAATTATTGGAATCTCCCGCGATGAAGCTATCTCTGAGGGCCTTTCACTCACTCACCGCAGGCAGGTAGGTGGTCTTTCTGTCTTCTACCGACTCCTCTCCGGCCTTGCACCCCCAGCTCTCTCTGTGCTCTGTCCCCCAAATATTCCTACAGGTCGCACAAGATCTGCCAGCAACCCTCTGATGGTTAAACTGCCGAAATCTCGGCTCTCTGCTCACCTTCACTCTTTCATTCCTCTTTTCTCCCGCCTCTGGAACAAACTCCCTCACTCCCTTCAATCCCACTCCTCCCTCCAGGTCTTTAAAACAGCTGTTCACCACCATCTCTTATCTTCCCCCATCCAAAACCTTGATCTTTTCTACCCCCGCTAATTCACCCCAGATCCACCTTGTTTGAAATTCCAACTTCTTTCCTGGAAGTCCTGGCAGTGTCCATATGTTTTATACCTCTCCCACCGCCCCCTTCCCATGCCCCCCCCCCCCAAAGCCCTCGCCTCTCTCAGATCTCTCGATGTCTCCATGTCTCTCGGTCCCTGCTCTCAAATGTTGTGTTTGTGTCCTTCCCCCTCTCTCCCCATCTTGTCTACCGCTCCCGATGTTATATGTTTTACGTGTCGGTTTGTCTTTCTGTGTGATTAATGTTCGCTCTTTCACGAGCCTCGATCTTGTATACAAAAAAAAACAAACAAAAAAAAACGCTCATCCTCAGACCAACTTTCACAAAATGCTCATCCTCAGACCAACTTTCACGAAACGCTCATCCTCCGACCAACTTTCATGAAACGCTCATCTTTAGAACAACTTTCACGAAACCCTCATCCTCAGACCAACTTTCACAAAACACTCATCCTCAGAATAACTTTCACAAAAAGCTCACCATTTTACTAACTTTCACGAAACGCTCATCTCCATATCAACTTCTTTTTTTCTTTTTTTGGCATACAGGATCGAGGCTCGTGAAAGAGCTAACAGTTAACACACAAAAAATAAAAAACAGACACACAAAGTACGTAATAAGGGGAGCGGTAGACAAGATCAGGAGAGAAGGGGAAGCGCACAAACACAACATTTGAGAGCAGGGACATCGGGAGATCTGTGGGAGGGAGAGAGCTTGGGGGGAGGAGGCGTGGGAAGGGGGGGAGGGCGGGTGGGAGAAGGATACAACACAAGGATAACACCGTGACTTCCAGGAAAGAAGATGGTATTTCAAAAAAGTGGATCTGGGGTGAAATTAGCGGGGGTAGAAAAGATCAAGGTTTTAAATGGGGGAAGATAAGAGTTGGTGGAAGATAAGTTAAGTTTAACCATTTAAGTTTTAAGTTAAGAAGATAAGTTTCACCAAAGGCTCATCCTTAGACCAACTTTCACGAAACGCTCATGTTTAGACTAACTTTTACGAAATGCTCATCTTGAGACCAACTTTCAGGAAATGCTCATCTTTAGACAAACTTTCATGAAACGCTCATCTTTAGACCAACTTTCATGAAACGCTCATCTTTATACCAACTTTCACGAAACCCTCATCTTGAGACCAACTTTCACAAAATGCTCATCTTTGAAACAACTGTCAGGAAAGGCTCATCTTTAGATCACCTTTCACGAAATGCTCATCTTTAGACCAACTTTCTCGAAACGCTCATCTTTAGACCAACTTTCACAAAACGCTCATCTTTTGACAAACTTTCATGAAACGCTCATCTTTAAACCAACTTTCATGAAACCCTCATCTTCAGACCAACTTTCACAAAAGGCTGATCTTTAGACCAACTTTCACGAAACGCTCATCTTTCGACCAACTTTCACGCAACGCTCATCTTTACACCAACATTCATGTTTTACACCAATATGACCAACTTTCACAAAACACTCATCTTTTTACCAACTTTCACGAAACGCTCATATTTGAACCAACTTTCATGAAAGGCTCATCTTTGAACCAACTTTCACGAAAGGCTCATCTTGAGACCAACGTTCACGAAACGCTCATCTTTCGACCAACGTTCACGAAACGCTCATCTTTCGACCAATTTCCACGAAACGCTCTTCTTTCAACCAAGTTCCACGAAAC
The DNA here is from genome assembly GCF_964187855.1 of Myxine glutinosa. Lineage (NCBI taxonomy): Eukaryota > Metazoa > Chordata > Myxini > Myxiniformes > Myxinidae > Myxine > Myxine glutinosa. The sequence goes on along the minus strand of NC_136261.1, from coordinate 263,493,143 downwards.
GCTCATCTTGAGAACAACTATCACGAAACGCTAATCTTTCGACCAACTTTCGCGAAACGCTAATCTTTACACCAACTTTCACGAAACGCTCATCTTTAGACCAAGTTTCACGAAATGCTCAACTTTCGACCACTTTCACAAAACACTATCTTTTACCAACTTCATCGAAACGCTCATCTTCAGAACAACTTTCATGAAACCTTCATCTTTATACCAACTTTCACGAAACGCTAATCTTTAGACCAACTTTCACGAAACGCTCATCTTTAGACCAACTTTCACGAAACGCTCATCTTTACACCAACTTTCACGAAATGCTCAACTTTCGACCAACTTCCACAAAACACTATCTTTTACCAACTTTATCGAAACGCTCAACTTCAGAACAACTTTCATGAAACCTTCATCTTTATACCAACTTTCACGAAACGCTCATCTTTAGACCAACTTTCACAAAAGGCTCATCCTTAGACTAGCTTTCACACAACACTCATCTTTGGACCAACTTTTACGAAACCCTCATCTTTAGACCAACTTTCATGAAATGCTCATCTTTGAACCAACTTTCACAAAAGGCTCATCTTTAGACCAACTTTCATGAAACGCTCATCTTTGAACCAACTTTCACGAAATGCTCATCTTTGAACCAACTTTCACGAAAGGCGCATCTTTAGACCAACTTTCACGAAACGCTCAACTTTCTACCTACTTTCACGAAACGCTCATCTTTAAACCAACTTTCACGAAAGGCTCATCGTTAGACCAACTTTCACAAAACGCTCATCTTTCGGCCAACTTTCATGAAACACTCATCTTTAGACCAACTTTCACGAAACCCTCATCCTTAGAACAACTTTCACGAAACGCTCATCCTCAGACCAACTTTCACAAAACGCTCATCCTCAGACCAACTTTCACGAAACCCTCATCTTTAGACCAACTTTCATGAAATGCTCATCTTTGAACCAACTTTCACAAAAGGCTCATCTTTAGACCAACTTTCATGAAACGCTCATCTTTGAACCAACTTTCACGAAATGCTCATCTTTGAACCAACTTTCACGAAAGGCGCATCTTTAGACCAACTTTCACGAAACGCTCAACTTTCTACCTACTTTCACGAAACGCTCATCTTTAAACCAACTTTCACGAAAGGCTCATCGTTAGACCAACTTTCACAAAACGCTCATCTTTCGGCCAACTTTCATGAAACCCTCATCTTTAGACCAACTTTCACGAAACCCTCATCCTTAGAACAACTTTCACGAAACGCTCATCCTCAGACCAACTTTCACAAAACGCTCATCCTCAGACCAACTTTCACGAAACGCTCATCCTCCGACCAACTTTCATGAAACGCTCATCTTGAGAACAACTTTCACGAAACACTCATCCTCAGAATAACTTTCACAAAAAGCTCATCATTTTACTAACTTTCACGAAACGCTCATCTCCATATGAACTTTTTTTTTTTTCTTTTTTTTTGTATACAGGATCGAGGCTCGTGAAAGAGCTAACAGTTAACACACAAAAAAATCAAAACAGACACACAAAGTACAAAATAAGGGGAGCGGTAGACAAGATCAGGAGAGAAGGGGAAGCGCACAAACACAACATTTGAGAGCAGGGACATCGGGAGATCTGTGGGAGGGAGAGGGTTTGGGGGGAGGAGGCGTGGGAAGGGGGTCGGGTGGGAGAAGGGCGGGTGGGAGAAGAATAAAACACAAGAATACCACCATGACTTCCAGGAAAGAAGATGGTATTTCAAAAAAGTGGATCTGGGGTGAAATTAGCGGGGGTAGAAAAGATCAAGGTTTTAAATGGGGGAAGATAAGAGTTGGTGGAAGATAAGTTAAGTTTAACCATTTAAGTTTTAAGTTAAGAAGATAAGTTTCACCAAAGGCTTATCCTGAGACCAACTTTCACGAAACGCTCATGTTTAGACCAACTTTTACGAAATGCTCATCTTGAGACCAACTTTCACGAAAGGCTCATCTTTAGACCAACTTTCACAAAACCCTCATCCTTGGATCAACTTTCTCGAAACGCTCATCTTTCTACCAAATTTCAGGAAACACTCATCTTTGAACCAACTTTCACGAAAGGCTCGTCTTTAGACCAACTTTCACGAAAGGCTCATCTTTCAACCAACTTTCACGAAAGGCTCGTCTTTGGACCAACTTTCACGAAAGGCTCATCTTTCAACCAACTTTCACGAAAGGCTCATCTTTCAACCAACTTTCACGAAAGGCTCAACTTTCTACCAACTTTCACGAAACGCTCATCTTTAAACCAACTTTCACGAAAGGCTCATCGTTAGACCAACTTTCACAAAACGCTCATCTTTAGACCAACTTTCATGAAACGCTCATCTTTAGACCAACTTTCACGAAACCCTCATCCTTAGAACAACTTTCACGAATCGCTCATCCTCAGACCAACTTTCACAAAACGCTCATTCTCAGACCAACTTTCATGAAACGCTCTTCCTCCGACCAACTTTCATGAAACGCTCATCTTTAGAACAACTTTCATGAAACGCTCATCTTTAGACCAACTTTCACAAAACCCTCATCCTGAGAACAACTTTCACGAAACGCTCATCCTCAGACCAACTTTTACAAAACGCTCATCCCCAGACCAACTTTCACGAAACGCTCATCCTCCGACCAACTTTCATGAAACGCTCATCTTTAGAACAACTTTCACGAAACCCTCATCCTCAGACCAACTTTCACAAAACACTCATCCTCATAATAACTTTCACAAAAAGCTCACCATTTTAATAACTTTCACGAAACGCTCATCTCCATATCAACTTCTTTTTTTCTTTTTTTGGCATACAGGATCGAGGCTCGTGAAAGAGCTAACAGTTAACACACAAAAAATAAAAAACAGACACGCAAAGTACGTCATAAGGGGAGCGGTAGACAAGATCAGGAGAGAAGGGGAAGCGCACAAACACAACATTTGAGAGCAGGGACATCGGGAGATCTGTGGGAGGGAGAGAGCTTGGGGGAGGAGGCGTGGGGAGGGGGGGAGGGCGGGTGGGAGAAGGATACAACACAAGGATAACACCATGACTTCCAGGAAAGAAGATGGTATTTCAAAAAAGTGGATCTGGGGTGAAATTAGCGGGAGTAGAAAAGATCAAGGTTTTAAATGGGGGAAGATAAGAGTTGGTGGAAGATAAGTTAAGTTTAACCATTTAAGTTTTAAGTTAAGAAGATAAGTTTCACCAAAGGCTTATCCTGAGACCAACTTTCACGAAACGCTCATGTTTAGACCAACTTTTACGAAATGCTCATCTTGAGACCAACTTTCACGAAAGGCTCATCTTTAGACCAACTTTCACAAAACCCTCATCCTTGGATCAACTTTCTCGAAACGCTCATCTTTCTACCAAATTTCAGGAAACACTCATCTTTGAACCAACTTTCACGAAAGGCTCGTCTTTAGACCAACTTTCACGAAAGGCTCATCTTTCAACCAACTTTCACGAAAGGCTCGTCTTTGGACCAACTTTCACGAAAGGCTCATCTTTCAACCAACTTTCACGAAAGGCTCATCTTTCAACCAACTTTCACGAAAGGCTCAACTTTCTACCAACTTTCACGAAACGCTCATCTTTAAACCAACTTTCACGAAAGGCTCATCGTGAGACCAACTTTCACAAAACGCTCATCTTTAGACCAACTTTCATGAAACGCTCATCTTTAGACCAACTTTCACGAAACCCTCATCCTTAGAACAACTTTCACAAAATGCTCATCTTTGAAACAACTGTCAGGAAAGGCTCATCTTTAGATCACCTTTCACGAAATGCTCATCTTGAGACCAAAGTTCACGAAACGCTCATCTTTCGACCAACGTTCACGAAACGCTCATCTTTCGACCAATTTCCACGAAACGCTCTTCTTTCAACCAAGTTCCACAAAACGCTCATCTTGAGAACAACTATCACGAAACGCTTATCTTTCGACCAACTTTCGCGAAACGCTAATCTTTACACCAATTTTCACGAAACGCTCATCTTTAGACCAACGTTCACGAAACGCTCATCTTTATACCATCTTTCACAAAAGGCTCATCCTTCGACCAATTTTCACGAAACGCTCATTTTTAGACCAACTTTTACGAAAGGCTCATCTTTAGACCAACTTTCACGAAACTCTCATCTTTAGACCAACTTTCACGAAATGCTCAACTTTCGACCAACTTTCACAAAACACTATCTTTTACCAACTTTATCGAAACGCTCATCTTCAGAACAACTTTCATGAAACCTTCATCTTTATACCAACTTTCACGAAACGCTCATCTTTAGACCAACTTTCACGAAACGCTCATCTTTAGACCAACTTTCACGAAACGCTCATCTTTAGACCAACTTTCACGAAACACTCATCTTTAGACCAACTTTCACGAAACACTCATCTTTATGCCAACTTTCACAAAAGGCTCATCCTTAGACTATCTTTCACACAACACTCATCTTTTGACCAACTTTTACGAAACCCTCATCTTGAGACCAAACTTTCATGAAACGCTCATCTTCATACGAACTTTCACGAAACCCTCATCTTGAGACCAACTTTCACCGAATGCTCATCTTTGAACCAACTTTCACAAAAGGCTCATCTTTAGACCAACTTTCATGAAACGCTCATCTTTGAACCAACTTTCACGAAATGCTCATCTTTGAACCAACTTTCACGAAAGGCTCATCTTTAGACCAACTTTCACGAAACGCTCAACTTTATACCTACTTTCACGAAACGCTCATCTTTAAACCAACTTTCACGAAAGGCTCATCGTTAGACCAACTTTCACAAAACGCTCATCTTTAGACCAACTTTCATGAAACGCTCATCTTTAGACCAACTTTCACGAAACCCTCATCCTTAGAACAACTTTCACGAAACGTTCATCCTCAGACCAACTTTCACAAAACGCTCATCCTCAGACCAACTTTCACGAAACGCTCATCCTCCGACCAACTTTCATGAAACGCTCATCTTGAGAACAACTTTCGCGAAACGCGCATCTTTAGACCAACTTTCTCGAAACCCTCATCTTGAGAGCAATTTTCACAAAATGCTCATCTTTGAACCAACTGTCAGGAAAGGCTCATCTTTAGATCAACTTTCACGAAAGGCTCATCTTAAGACCAACTTTCACGAAATGCTTATCTTTAGACCAACTTACACGAAACGCTCACATTTGCGCCAACTTTCACGAAACGCGCATCTTTGAACCAACTTTCACGAAATGCTCATCTTTAGACCAACTTTCACGAAACGCTCATCTTTCGACCAACTTTCACGAAATGCTCATCTTTCGACCAACTTTCACGAAATGCTCAACTTGAGACCAACTTTCATGAAAGGCTCAACTTGAGACCAACTTTTACAAAATGCTCATCTTTCGACCAATTTCCACGAAACGATCATCTTTAGACCAACTTTCACGAAACGCTTATCTTTTGACCAACTTTCACGAAAGGCTCATTTTTATACCAACTTTCACAAAAGGCTCATCCTTCGACCAATTTTCACGAAACGCTCATCTTTGGACCAACTTTCACGAAACACTCATCTTTTACCAACTTTCATAAGACACTCATCTTTATACCAACTTTCATGAAACGCTCATCTTTGGACCAACTTACACGAAATGGTCATCTTTAGACCAACTTTCATGAAACGCTCATCTTTAGACCAACTTTCACGAAACCCTCATCCTTAGAACAACTTTCACGAATCGCTCATCCTCAGACCAACTTTCACAAAACGCTCATTCTCAGACCAACTTTCATGAAACGCTCTTCCTCCGACCAACTTTCATGAAACGCTCATCTTTAGAACAACTTTCATGAAACGCTCATCTTTAGACCAACTTTCACAAAACCCTCATCCTGAGAACAACTTTCACGAAACGCTCATCCTCAGACCAACTTTTACAAAACGCTCATCCCCAGACCAACTTTCACGAAACGCTCATCCTCCGACCAACTTTCATGAAACGCTCATCTTTAGAACAACTTTCACGAAACCCTCATCCTCAGACCAACTTTCACAAAACACTCATCCTCATAATAACTTTCACAAAAAGCTCACCATTTTAATAACTTTCACGAAACGCTCATCTCCATATCAACTTCTTTTTTTCTTTTTTTGGCATACAGGATCGAGGCTCGTGAAAGAGCTAACAGTTAACACACAAAAAATAAAAAACAGACACGCAAAGTACGTCATAAGGGGAGCGGTAGACAAGATCAGGAGAGAAGGGGAAGCGCACAAACACAACATTTGAGAGCAGGGACATCGGGAGATCTGTGGGAGGGAGAGAGCTTGGGGGAGGAGGCGTGGGAAGGGGGGGAGGGCGGGTGGGAGAAGGATACAACACAAGGATAACACCATGACTTCCAGGAAAGAAGATGGTATTTCAAAAAAGTGGATCTGGGGTGAAATTAGCAGGGGTAGAAAAGATCAAGGTTTTAAATGGGGGAAGATAAGAGTTGGTGGAAGATAAGTTAAGTTTAACCATTTAAGTTTTAAGTTAAGAAGATAAGTTTCACCAAAGGCTCATCCTTAGACCAACTTTCACGAAACGCTCATGTTTAGACTAACTTTTACGAAATGCTCATCCTGAGACCAACTTTCAGGAAATGCTCATCTTTAGACTAACTTTCATGAAACGCTCATCTTTAGACCAACTTTCATGAAACGCTCATCTTTATACCAACTTTCACGAAACCCTCATCTTGAGACCAACTTTCACAAAATGCTCATCTTTGAAACAACTGTCAGGAAAGGCTCATCTTTAGATCACCTTTCACGAAATGCTCATCTTTAGACCAACTTTCTCGAAACGCTCATCTTTAGACCAACTTTCACAAAACGCTCATCTTTTGACAAACTTTCATGAAACCCTCATCTTCAGACCAACTTTCACAAAAGGCTGATCTTTAGACCAACTTTCACGAAACGCTCATCTTTCGACCAACTTTCACGCAACGCTCATCTTTACACCAACATTCATGTTTTACACCAACATGACCAACTTTCACAAAACAATCACCTTTTTACCAACTTTCACGAAACGCTCATATTTGAACCAACTTTCATGAAAGGGTCATCTTTGAACGAACTTTCACGAAAGGCTCATCTTGAGACCAAAGTTCACGAAACGCTCATCTTTCGACCAACGTTCACGAAACGCTCATCTTTCGACCAATTTCCACGAAACGCTCTTCTTTCAACCAAGTTCCACAAAACGCTCATCTTGAGAACAACTATCACGAAACGCTTATCTTTCGACCAACTTTCGCGAAACGCTAATCTTTACACCAATTTTCACGAAACGCTCATCTTTAGACCAACGTTCACGAAACGCTCATCTTTATACCATCTTTCACAAAAGGCTCATCCTTCGACCAATTTTCACGAAACGCTCATTTTTAGACCAACTTTTACGAAAGGCTCATCTTTAGACCAACTTTCACGAAACTCTCATCTTTAGACCAACTTTCACGAAATGCTCAACTTTCGACCAACTTTCACAAAACACTATCTTTTACCAACTTTATCGAAACGCTCATCTTCAGAACAACTTTCATGAAACCTTCATCTTTATACCAACTTTCACGAAACGCTCATCTTTAGACCAACTTTCACGAAACGCTCATCTTTAGACCAACTTTCACGAAACACTCATCTTTATGCCAACTTTCACAAAAGGCTCATCCTTAGACTATCTTTCACACAACACTCATCTTTTGACCAACTTTTACGAAACCCTCATCTTGAGACCAAACTTTCATGAAACGCTCATCTTCATACGAACTTTCACGAAACCCTCATCTTGAGACCAACTTTCACCGAATGCTCATCTTTGAACCAACTTTCACAAAAGGCTCATCTTTAGACCAACTTTCATGAAACGCTCATCTTTGAACCAACTTTCACGAAATGCTCATCTTTGAACCAACTTTCACGAAAGGCTCATCTTTAGACCAACTTTCACGAAACGCTCAACTTTATACCTACTTTCACGAAACGCTCATCTTTAAACCAACTTTCACGAAAGGCTCATCGTTAGACCAACTTTCACAAAACGCTCATCTTTAGACCAACTTTCATGAAACGCTCATCTTTAGACCAACTTTCACGAAACCCTCATCCTTAGAACAACTTTCACGAAACGTTCATCCTCAGACCAACTTTCACAAAACGCTCATCCTCAGACCAACTTTCACGAAACGCTCATCCTCCGACCAACTTTCATGAAACGCTCATCTTGAGAACAACTTTCGCGAAACGCGCATCTTTAGACCAACTTTCTCGAAACCCTCATCTTGAGAGCAATTTTCACAAAATGCTCATCTTTGAACCAACTGTCAGGAAAGGCTCATCTTTAGATCAACTTTCACGAAAGGCTCATCTTAAGACCAACTTTCACGAAATGCTTATCTTTAGACCAACTTACACGAAACGCTCACATTTGCGCCAACTTTCACGAAACGCGCATCTTTGAACCAACTTTCACGAAATGCTCATCTTTAGACCAACTTTCACGAAACGCTCATCTTTCGACCAACTTTCACGAAATGCTCATCTTTCGACCAACTTTCACGAAATGCTCAACTTGAGACCAACTTTCATGAAAGGCTCAACTTGAGACCAACTTTTACAAAATGCTCATCTTTCGACCAATTTCCACGAAACGATCATCTTTAGACCAACTTTCACGAAACGCTTATCTTTTGACCAACTTTCACGAAAGGCTCATTTTTATACCAACTTTCACAAAAGGCTCATCCTTCGACCAATTTTCACGAAACGCTCATCTTTGGACCAACTTTCACGAAACACTCATCTTTTACCAACTTTCATAAGACACTCATCTTTATACCAACTTTCATGAAACGCTCATCTTTGGACCAACTTACACGAAATGGTCATCTTTATACCAACTTTCATGAAAGACTCACCTTGAGACGAACTTTTACAAAATGCTCATCTTTCGACCGAGTTCCACGAAACGCTCATCTTAAGACCAACTTTGACGAAACGCTTATCTTTTGACCAACTTTCACGAAAACCTCATCTTTTTGCCAACTTTGGCGAAACGCTCATCTTTACACCAACTTTCACGAAACGCTCATCTTTATACCAACTTTCATAAAAGGCTCATCCTTCGACCAATTTTCACGAAACGCTCATCTTTGGACCAACTTTTACGAAAGTCTCATCTTTAGACCAACTTTCACGAAACGCTCATCTTCAGACCTACTTTCACGAAACGCTCATCAGCAGACCAAGTTTCACAAAACGCTCATCTGCAGACCAACTTTCACGAAATGCTCATCTGCAGACCAACTTTCACGAAACACTTATCTTTAGACCAACTTTCACGAAAGCTCATCTTCAGATCAACTTTCACGAAACGCCTATCTTTAGACCAACATTCACGAAACGCTCATCATCAGACCAAGTTTCACAAAACGCTCATCTGCAGACCAACTTTCACGAAATGCTCATCTGCAGACCAACATTCACGAAACGCTTATCTTTAGACCAACGTCCATGAAACACTCATCTTTATACCAATTTTCATGAAACGCTCATCTTTGGACCACCTTTCACGAAATGCTCATCTTTATACCAACTTTCACGAAACACTCATCTTCAGATCAACTTTCACGAAATGCTCGTCTTTAGACCAACTTTCACGAAAGCTCATCATTAGACCAACTTTCACTAAACGCTTATCTTCAGACAACTTTCACGAAATGCTCATCTGCAGACCAACTTTCACGAAACGCTTATCTTTCGACCAACTTTCATGAAACGCTCATCTTGAGACCAACTTTCATGGAACCTTCATCTTCAGACCAACTTTCATGAAAGACTCACCTTCAGACCAACTTTCACAAAATATTCATCTTTGCACCAAGTTCCACGAAACGCTCATCTTGAGACGAACTTTCAGGAAACGCTAATCTTTATGCCAACTTTCCAAAAAGACTCATCCTCAGACCAACTTTCACAAAACGCTCATCTTTAGACAAACTTTCATGAAACACTCATCTTTCGACCAACTTTCACGAAACACTCATGTTCAGACCAACTTTCATGAAACCCTCATCTTTAGACCAAGGTCCATGAAACGCGCATCTTTTGACTAACTTTCAGGAAACGCCCATCTTTATGCCAACTTTCACAAAAGTCTCATCTTTAGACCAAGTTTCACACAACACTCATCTTTGCACCAACTTTTACGAAACGCTCATCTTGAGACCAACTTTCACGAAACGCTAATCTTTTTGCCAACTTTCACGAAACGCTAATCCTCAAACGAAATTTCACGAAACGCTCATCTTTAGACCGAATTTCACGAAACGCTCACCTTTATACGAACTTTCACGAAACGCTCATCTTTGAACCAACTTACACGAAATGGTCATCTTTACACCAACTTTCATGAAAGGCTCACCTTGAGACGAACTTTTACAAAATGCTCATCTTTCGACCAAGTTCCACGAAACGCTCATCTTCAGACGAACTTTGACGAAACGCTTATCTTTTGACCAACTTTCACGAAAACCTCATCTTTTTGCCAACTTTCGCGAAACGCTCATCTTTACACCAACTTTCACGAAACGCTCATCTTTAGACCAACGTTCACGAAAAGCTCATCTTTATAACAACTTTCAGAAAAGGCACATCCTTCGACCAATTTTCACGAAACGCTCATCTTTGGACCAACTTTTACGAAAGTCTCATCTTTAGACCAACTTTCGCGAAACGCTCATCTTCAGACCTACTTTCACGAAACGCTCACATTTACGCCAACTTTCACTAAACGCTTATCTTTAGACCAACTTTCACGAAGGCTCAACTTCAGATCAACTTTCACGAAACGCCTATCTTTAGAGTTTAGACCAACATTCACGAAACGCTCATCATCAGACCAAGTTTCACAAAACGCTCATCTGCAGATCAACTTTCACGAAATGCTCATCTGCAGACCATCTTTCACGAAACGCTCATCTTTAGACCAACTTTCATGAAATATTCATCTTTATGCCAACTTTCACGAAACGCTCATCTTTGAACCAACTTTCACGAAAGGCTCATCTTTAGACCAACTTTCACGAAATGCTTATCTTTCGACCAACTTTCACGAAACGCTCATCTTTCTGCCAAGTTTCACGAAATGATCATCTTTGAAACAACTGTCACGAAAGGCTCATCTTCAGATAAACTTTCACAAAACGCTCATCTTTTGACCATCTTTCATGAAACGCTCAACTTTAGACCAACTTTCATGAAACCTTCCTCTTCAGACCAACTTTCCTGAAAGACTCACCTTCAGACCAACTTTCACAAAATATTCATCTTTGGACCAAGTTCCACGAAACGCTCATCTTTAGACGAACTTTCAGGAAACGCTAATCTTCATGCCAACTTTCCAAAAAGACTCCTCCTCAGACCAACTTTCACAAAACACTGATCATTGGACCAAATTTTATGAAATTCTCATCTTTAAACGAACTTTCACGAAACTCATCTTTTGACCTACTTTCACGAAACTCATCTTCAGACCTACTTTCACGAAACGCTCACCTTTACGCCAATTTTCACTAAACGCTCATCTTTGAACCAACTTTCACGAAAGGCTCATCTTTAGACCAACTTTCACAAAACCCTCATCCTTGGATCAACTTTCTGGAAACGCTTTTCTTTATACCAACTTTCATGAAACACTTATCTTTGAACCAACTTTCACGAAAGGCTCGTCTTTAGACCAACTATCACGAAAGGCTCATCTTTCAACCAACTTTCACGAAAGTCTCATCTTTCAACCAACTTTCACGAAAGGCTCACCTTTAGACAAACTTTCATGAAAGGCTCACCTTTGGACAAACTTTCCCAAAATGCTCATCTTTCGACAAATTTCCACGAAACGTTCATAATTAGACGAACTTTCACAAAACGCTTATGCTCAGAATAACTTTCACAAAAAGTTCATCTTTTTGCCTACTTTCACGAAACGCTCATCTCGATACCAACTATTTATTTTTTTTGTATACAGGATCGAGGATCGTGAAAGAGCTAACATTTATCACACAAAAAAATCAAAACAGACACACAAAGTACATAATAAGGGTAGCGGTTGACAAGATGGGGAGAAGGGGAAGCACACAAACACAACATTTGGGAGCAGGGACATCGGGAGATCTGTGGGAGGGAGAGGGCTTGGGGAGAGGAGGCGTGGGAAGAGGGGAGGGCGGGTGGGAGAAGGATAAAACACAAGGATACTACAAGGACTTCCAGGAAAGAAGTTGGAATTTCAAAAAAGTGGATCTGGGGTGAAATTAGCTGGGGTAGAAAAGCTCAAGGTTTTAGATGGGGGAAGATAAGTGATGGTGAAAGATAAGTTAAGTACAACCATTTAAGTTTTAATTTAAGAAGATAAGTTTCACCAACGGCTCATCCTCAGACCAACTTTCACGAAACGCTCATGTTTAGACCAACTTTTACGAAACGCTCATCTTGAGACCAACGTTCATGAAACGCTCGTCTTAAGCCCAACTTTCACGAAACGCTCATCTTTGAACCAACTTTCACGAAATGCCCATCTTTACACCAACTTTCACGAAACCCTCATCTTTCGACCAACTTTCACGAAATGCTCATCTTTAGACCAATTTCATGAAAGGCTCAACTTGAGACCAACTTTTACAAAATGCTCATCTTTCGACCAACTTTCATGAAACGCTCATCTTAAGAACAACTTTCGCGAAACGCGCATCTTTAGACCAACTTTCACGAAACCCTCATCTTGAGAGCAATTTTCACGAAACGCTCACATTTGCGCCAACTTTCACGAAACGCGCATCTTTGAACCAACTTTCAGGAAACGCTCATCTTTCGACCAAGTTCCACGAAATGCTCATCTTTAGACCAATTTCATGAAAGGCTCAACTTGAGACCAACTTTTACAAAATGCTCATCTTTCGACCAACTTTCATGAAACGCTCATCTTGAGAACAACTTTCGCGAAACGCGCATCTTAAGACCAACTTTCACGAAATGCTTATCTTTAGACCAACTTACACGAAACGCTCACATTTGCGCCAACTTTCACGAAACGCGCATCTTTGAACCAACTTTCAGGAAACGCTCATCTTTCGACCAAGTTCCACGAAACGCTCATCTTTAGACCAACTTTCACGAAACGCTCAACTTTATACCTACTTTCACGAAACGCTCATCTTTAAACCAACTTTCACAAAAGGCTCATCGTTAGACCAACTTTCACAAAACGCTCATCTTTAGACCAACTTTCATGAAACGCTCATCTTTAGACCAACTTTCACGAAACCCTCATCCTTAGAACAACTTTCACGAAACGTTCATCCTCAGACCAACTTTCACAAAACGCTCATCCTCAGACCAACTTTCACGAAACGCTCATCCTCCGACCAACTTTCATGAAACGCTCATCTTGAGAACAACTTTCGCGAAACGCGCATCTTTAGACCAACTTTCACGAAACCCTCATCTTGAGAGCAATTTTCACAAAATGCTCATCTTTGAACCAACTGTCAGGAAAGGCTCATCTTTAGATCAACTTTCACGAAAGGCTCATCTTAAGACCAACTTTCAGGAAATGCTTATCTTTAGACCAACTTACACGAAACGCTCACATTTGCGCCAACTTTCACGAAACGCGCATCTTTGAACCAACTTTCACGAAATGCTCATCTTTAGACCAACTTTCACGAAACGCTCATCTTTCGACCAACTTTCACGAAATGCTCATCTTTCGACCAACTTTCACGAAATGCTCAACTTGAGACCAACTTTCATGAAAGGCTCAACTTGAGACCAACTTTTACAAAATGCTCATCTTTCGACCAATTTCCACGAAACGATCATCTTTAGACCAACTTTCACGAAACGCTTATCTTTTGACCAACTTTCACGAAAGGCTCATTTTTATACCAACTTTCACAAAAGGCTCATCCTTCGACCAATTTTCACGAAACGCTCATCTTTGGACCAACTTTCACGAAACACTCATCTTTTACCAACTTTCATAAGACACTCATCTTTATACCAACTTTCATAAAACGCTCATCTTTGGACCAACTTACACGAAATGGTCATCTTTATACCAACTTTCATGAAAGACTCACCTTGAGACGAACTTTTACAAAATGCTCATCTTTCGACCGAGTTCCACGAAACGCTCATCTTAAGACCAACTTTGACGAAACGCTTATCTTTTGACCAACTTTCACGAAAACCTCATCTTTTTACCAACTTTGGCGAAACGCTCATCTTTACACCAACTTTCACGAAACGCTCATCTTTAGACCCACGTTCAAGAAACGCTCATCTTTATACCAACTTTCATAAAAGGCTCATCCTTCGACCAATTTTCACGAAACGCTCATCTTTGGACCAACTTTTACGAAAGTCTCATCTTTAGACCAACTTTCACGAAACGCTCATCTTCAGACCTACTTTCACGAAACGCTCATCAGCAGACCAAGTTTCACAAAACGCTCATCTGCAGACCAACTTTCACGAAATGCTCATCTGCAGACCAACTTTCACGAAACACTTATCTTTAGACCAACTTTCACGAAAGCTCATCTTCAGATCAACTTTCACGAAACGCCTATCTTTAGACCAACATTCACGAAACGCTCATCATCAGACCAAGTTTCACAAAACGCTCATCTGCAGACCAACTTTCACGAAATGCTCATCTGCAGACCAACATTCACGAAACGCTTATCTTTAGACCAACGTCCATGAAACACTCATCTTTATACCAATTTTCATGAAACGCTCATCTTTGGACCACCTTTCACGAAATGCTCATCTTTATACCAACTTTCACGAAACACTCATCTTCAGATCAACTTTCACGAAATGCTCGTCTTTAGACCAACTTTCACGAAAGCTCATCATTAGACCAACTTTCACTAAACGCTTATCTTCAGACAAACTTTCACGAAATGCTCATCTGCAGACCAACTTTCACGAAACGCTTATCTTTCGACCAACTTTCATGAAACGCTCATCTTGAGACCAACTTTCATGGAACCTTCATCTTCAGACCAACTTTCATGAAAGACTCACCTTCAGACCAACTTTCACAAAATATTCATCTTTGCACCAAGTTCCACGAAACGCTCATCTTGAGACGAACTTTCAGGAAACGCTAATCTTTATGCCAACTTTCCAAAAAGACTCATCCTCAGACCAACTTTCACAAAACGCTCATCTTTAGACAAACTTTCATGAAACACTCATCTTTCGACCAACTTTCATGAAACACTCATCTTCAGACCAACTTTCATGAAACCCTCATCTTTAGACCAAGGTCCATGAAACGCGCATCTTTTGACTAACTTTCAGGAAACGCCCATCTTTATGCCAACTTTCACAAAAGTCTCATCTTTAGACCAAGTTTCACACAACACTCATCTTTGCACCAACTTTTACGAAACGCTCATCTTGAGACCAACTTTCACGAAACGCTAATCTTTTTGCCAACTTTCACGAAACGCTAATCCTCAAACGAAATTTCACGAAACGCTCATCTTTAGACCGAATTTCACGAAACGCTCACCTTTATACGAACTTTCACGAAACGCTCATCTTTGAACCAACTTACACGAAATGGTCATCTTTACACCAACTTTCATGAAAGGCTCACCTTGAGACGAACTTTTACAAAATGCTCATCTTTCGACCAAGTTCCACGAAACGCTCATCTTCAGACCAACTTTGACGAAACGCTTATCTTTTGACCAACTTTCACGAAAACCTCATCTTTTTGCCAACTTTCGCGAAACGCTCATCTTTACACCAACTTTCACGAAACGCTCATCTTTAGACCAACGTTCACGAAAAGCTCATCTTTATACCAACTTTCATAAAAGGCACATCCTTCGACCAATTTTCACGAAACGCTCATCTTCGGACCAACTTTTACGAAAGTCTCATCTTTAGACCAACTTTCGCGAAACGCTCATCTTCAGACCTACTTTCACGAAACGCTCACATTTACGCCAACTTTCACTAAACGCTTATCTTTAGACCAACTTTCACGAAGGCTCATCTTCAGATCAACTTTCACGAAACGCCTATCTTTAGAGTTTAGACCAACATTCACGAAACGCTCATCATCAGACCAAGTTTCACAAAACGCTCATCTGCAGATCAACTTTCACGAAATGCTCATCTGCAGACGATCTTTCACGAAACGCTTATCTTTAGACCAACTTTCATGAAACACTCATCTTTATACCATCTTTCACGAAACGCTCATCTTTGAAACCACTTTCACGAAAGGCTCATCTGTTAACCAACTTTCACGAAAGGCTCATCTTTAGACCAACTTTCATGAAATGCTTATCCTTCGACCAACTTTCACTAAACGCCTATCTTTAGACCAACTTTCACAAAAGCCTCATCTTCAGATCAACTTTTACAAAACGCTCATCTTTTGACCAACTTTCATGAAACGCTCATCTTTAGACCAACTTTCATGAAATATTCATCTTTATGCCAACTTTCACGAAACGCTCATCTTTGAACCAACTTTCACGAAAGGCTCATCTTCAAATAAACTTTCACAAAACGCTCATCTTTTGACCATCTTTCATGAAACGCTCAACTTTAGACCAACTTTCATGAAACCTTCCTCTTCAGACCAACTTTCCTGAAAGACTCACCTTCAGACCAACTTTCACAAAATATTCATCTTTGGACCAAGTTCCACGAAACGCTCATCTTTAGACGAACTTTCAGGAAACGCTAATCTTCATGCCAACTTTCCAAAAAGACTCCTCCTCAGACCAACTTTCACAAAACACTGATCATTGGACCAAATTTTATGAAATTCTCATCTTTAAACGAACTTTCACGAAACTCATCTTTTGACCTACTTTCACGAAACTCATCTTCAGACCTACTTTCACGAAACGCTCACCTTTACGCCAATTTTCACGAAACGCTCATCTTTGAACCAACTTTCACGAAAGGCTCATCTTTAGACCAACTTTCACAAAACCCTCATCCTTGGAACAACTTTCTGGAAACGCTTTTCTTTATACCAACTTTCATGAAACACTTATCTTTGAACCAACTTTCACGAAAGGCTCGTCTTTAGACCAACTATCACGAAAGGCTCATCTTTCAACCAACTTTCACGAAAGTCTCATCTTTCAACCAACTTTCACGAAAGGCTCACCTTTAGACAAACTTTCATGAAAGGCTCACCTTTGGACAAACTTTCACAAAATGCTCATCTTTCGACAAATTTCCACGAAACGATCATAATTAGACGAACTTTCACAAAACGCTTATGCTCAGAATAACTTTCACAAAAAGTTCATCTTTTTGCCTACTTTCACGAAACGCTCATCTCGATACCAACTATTTATTTTTTTTGTATACAGGATCGAGGATCGTGAAAGAGCTAACATTTATCACACAAAAAAATCAAAACAGACACACAAAGTACATAATAAGGGTAGCGGTTGACAAGATGGGGAGAAGGGGAAGCACACAAACACAACATTTGGGAGCAGGGACATCGGGAGATCTGTGGGAGGGAGAGGGCTTGGGGAGAGGAGGCGTGGGAAGAGGGGAGGGCGGGTGGGAGAAGGATAAAACACAAGGATACTACAAGGACTTCCAGGAAAGAAGTTGGAATTTCAAAAAAGTGGATCTGGGGTGAAATTAGCTGGGGTAGAAAAGCTCAAGGTTTTAGATGGGGGAAGATAAGTGATGGTGAAAGATAAGTTAAGTACAACCATTTAAGTTTTAATTTAAGAAGATAAGTTTCACCAACGGCTCATCCTCAGACCAACTTTCACGAAACGCTCATGTTTAGACCAACTTTTACGAAACGCTCATCTTGAGACCAACGTTCATGAAACGCTCGTCTTAAGCCCAACTTTCACGAAACGCTCATCTTTGAACCAACTTTCACGAAATGCCCATCTTTACACCAACTTTCACGAAACCCTCATCTTTCGACCAACTTTCACGAAATGCTCATCTTTAGACCAATTTCATGAAAGGCTCAACTTGAGACGAACTTTTACAAAATGCTCATCTTTCGACCAACTTTCATGAAACGCTCATCTTGAGAACAACTTTCGCGAAACGCGCATCTTTAGACCAACTTTCACGAAACCCTCATCTTGAGAGCAATTTTCACGAAACGCTCACATTTGCGCCAACTTTCACGAAACGCGCATCTTTGAACCAACTTTCAGGAAACGCTCATCTTTCGACCAAGTTCCACGAAATGCTCATCTTTAGACCAATTTCATGAAAGGCTCAACTTGAGACCAACTTTTACAAAATGCTCATCTTTCGACCAACTTTCATGAAACGCTCATCTTGAGAACAACTTTCGCGAAACGCGCATCTTAAGACCAACTTTCACGAAATGCTTATCTTTAGACCAACTTACACGAAACGCTCACATTTGCGCCAACTTTCACGAAACGCGCATCTTTGAACCAACTTTCAGGAAACGCTCATCTTTCGACCAAGTTCCACGAAACGCTCATCTTTAGACCAACTTTCACGAAACGCTCAACTTTATACCTACTTTCACGAAACGCTCATCTTTAAACCAACTTTCACAAAAGGCTCATCGTTAGACCAACTTTCACAAAACGCTCATCTTTAGACCAACTTTCATGAAACGCTCATCTTTAGACCAACTTTCACGAAACCCTCATCCTTAGAACAACTTTCACGAAACGTTCATCCTCAGACCAACTTTCACAAAACGCTCATCCTCAGACCAACTTTCACGAAACGCTCATCCTCCGACCAACTTTCATGAAACGCTCATCTTGAGAACAACTTTCGCGAAACGCGCATCTTTAGACCAACTTTCACGAAACCCTCATCTTGAGAGCAATTTTCACAAAATGCTCATCTTTGAACCAACTGTCAGGAAAGGCTCATCTTTAGATCAACTTTCACGAAAGGCTCATCTTAAGACCAACTTTCAGGAAATGCTTATCTTTAGACCAACTTACACGAAACGCTCACATTTGCGCCAACTTTCACGAAACGCGCATCTTTGAACCAACTTTCACGAAATGCTCATCTTTAGACCAACTTTCACGAAACGCTCATCTTTCGACCAACTTTCACGAAATGCTCATCTTTCGACCAACTTTCACGAAATGCTCAACTTGAGACCAACTTTCATGAAAGGCTCAACTTGAGACCAACTTTTACAAAATGCTCATCTTTCGACCAATTTCCACGAAACGATCATCTTTAGACCAACTTTCACGAAACGCTTATCTTTTGACCAACTTTCACGAAAGGCTCATTTTTATACCAACTTTCACAAAAGGCTCATCCTTCGACCAATTTTCACGAAACGCTCATCTTTGGACCAACTTTCACGAAACTCATCTTTTACCAACTTTCATAAGACACTCATCTTTATACCAACTTTCATAAAACGCTCATCTTTGGACCAACTTACACGAAATGGTCATCTTTATACCAACTTTCATGAAAGACTCACCTTGAGACGAACTTTTACAAAATGCTCATCTATCGACCGAGTTCCACGAAACGCTCATCTTAAGACCAACTTTGACGAAACGCTTATCTTTTGCCCAACTTTCACGAAAACCTCATCTTTTTGCCAACTTTGGCGAAACGCTCATCTTTACACCAACTTTCACGAAACGCTCATCTTTAGACCCACGTTCACGAAACGCTCATCTTTATACCAACTTTCATAAAAGGCTCATCCTTCGACCAATTTTCACGAAACGCTCATCTTTGGACCAACTTTTACGAAAGTCTCATCTTTAGACCAACTTTCACGAAACGCTCATCTTCAGACCTACTTTCACGAAACGCTCATCAGCAGACCAAGTTTCACAAAACGCTCATCTGCAGACCAACTTTCACGAAATGCTCATCTGCAGACCAACTTTCACGAAACACTTATCTTTAGACCAACTTTCACGAAAGCTCATCTTCAGATCAACTTTCACGAAACGCCTATCTTTAGACCAACATTCACGAAACGCTCATCATCAGACCAAGTTTCACAAAACGCTCATCTGCAGACCAACTTTCACGAAATGCTCATCTGCAGACCAACATTCACGAAACGCTTATCTTTAGACCAACGTCCATGAAACACTCATCTTTATACCAATTTTCATGAAACGCTCATCTTTGGACCACCTTTCACGAAATGCTCATCTTTATACCAACTTTCACGAAACACTCATCTTCAGATCAACTTTCACGAAATGCTCGTCTTTAGACCAACTTTCACGAAAGCTCATCATTAGACCAACTTTCACTAAACGCTTATCTTCAGACAAACTTTCACGAAATGCTCATCTGCAGACCAACTTTCACGAAACGCTTATCTTTCGACCAACTTTCATGAAACGCTCATCTTGAGACCAACTTTCATGGAACCTTCATCTTCAGACCAACTTTCATGAAAGACTCACCTTCAGACCAACTTTCACAAAATATTCATCTTTGCACCAAGTTCCACGAAACGCTCATCTTGAGACGAACTTTCAGGAAACGCTAATCTTTATGCCAACTTTCCAAAAAGACTCATCCTCAGACCAACTTTCACAAAACGCTCATCTTTAGACAAACTTTCATGAAACACTCATCTTTCGACCAACTTTCATGAAACACTCATCTTCAGACCAACTTTCATGAAACCCTCATCTTTAGACCAAGGTCCATGAAACGCGCATCTTTTGACTAACTTTCAGGAAACGCCCATCTTTATGCCAACTTTCACAATAGTCTCATCTTTAGACCAAGTTTCACACAACACTCATCTTTGCACCAACTTTTACGAAACGCTCATCTTGAGACCAACTTTCACGAAACGCTAATCTTTTTGCCAACTTTCACGAAACGCTAATCCTCAAACGAAATTTCACGAAACGCTCATCTTTAGACCGAATTTCACGAAACGCTCACCTTTATACGAACTTTCACGAAACGCTCATCTTTGAACCAACTTACACGAAATGGTCATCTTTACACCAACTTTCATGAAAGGCTCACCTTGAGACGAACTTTTACAAAATGCTCATCTTTCGACCAAGTTCCACGAAACGCTCATCTTCAGACCAACTTTGACGAAACGCTTATCTTTTGACCAACTTTCACGAAAACCTCATCTTTTTGCCAACTTTCGCGAAACGCTCATCTTTACACCAACTTTCACGAAACGCTCATCTTTAGACCAACGTTCACGAAAAGCTCATCTTTATACCAACTTTCATAAAAGGCTCATCCTTCGACCAATTTTCACGAAACGCTCATCTTTGGACCAACTTTCACGAAACACTCATCTTTTACCAACTTTCATAAGACACTCATCTTTATACCAACTTTCATAAAACGCTCATCTTTGGACCAACTTACACGAAATGGTCATCTTTATACCAACTTTCATGAAAGACTCACCTTGAGACGAACTTTTACAAAATGCTCATCTTTCGACCGAGTTCCACGAAACGCTCATCTTAAGACCAACTTTGACGAAACGCTTATCTTTTGACCAACTTTCACGAAAACCTCATCTTTTTGCCAACTTTGGCGAAACGCTCATCTTTACACCAACTTTCACGAAACGCTCATCTTTAGACCCACGTTCACGAAACGCTCATCTTTATACCAACTTTCATAAAAGGCTCATCCTTCGACCAATTTTCACGAAACGCTCATCTTTGGACCAACTTTTACGAAAGTCTCATCTTTAGACCAACTTTCACGAAACGCTCATCTTCAGACCTACTTTCACGAAACGCTCATCAGCAGACCAAGTTTCACAAAACGCTCATCTGCAGACCAACTTTCACGAAATGCTCATCTGCAGACCAACTTTCACGAAACACTTATCTTTAGACCAACTTTCACGAAAGCTCATCTTCAGATCAACTTTCACGAAACGCCTATCTTTAGACCAACATTCACGAAACGCTCATCATCAGACCAAGTTTCACAAAACGCTCATCTGCAGACCAACTTTCACGAAATGCTCATCTGCAGACCAACATTCACGAAACGCTTATCTTTAGACCAACGTCCATGAAACACTCATCTTTATACCAATTTTCATGAAACGCTCATCTTTGGACCACCTTTCACGAAATGCTCATCTTTATACCAACTTTCACGAAACACTCATCTTCAGATCAACTTTCACGAAATGCTCGTCTTTAGACCAACTTTCACGAAAGCTCATCATTAGACCAACTTTCACTAAACGCTTATCTTCAGACAAACTTTCACGAAATGCTCATCTGCAGACCAACTTTCACGAAACGCTTATCTTTCGACCAACTTTCATGAAACGCTCATCTTGAGACCAACTTTCATGGAACCTTCATCTTCAGACCAACTTTCATGAAAGACTCACCTTCAGACCAACTTTCACAAAATATTCATCTTTGCACCAAGTTCCACGAAACGCTCATCTTGAGACGAACTTTCAGGAAACGCTAATCTTTATGCCAACTTTCCAAAAAGACTCATCCTCAGACCAACTTTCACAAAACGCTCATCTTTAGACAAACTTTCATGAAACACTCATCTTTCGACCAACTTTCATGAAACACTCATCTTCAGACCAACTTTCATGAAACCCTCATCTTTAGACCAAGGTCCATGAAACGCGCATCTTTTGACTAACTTTCAGGAAACGCCCATCTTTATGCCAACTTTCACAAAAGTCTCATCTTTAGACCAAGTTTCACACAACACTCATCTTTGCACCAACTTTTACGAAACGCTCATCTTGAGACCAACTTTCACGAAACGCTAATCTTTTTGCCAACTTTCACGAAACGCTAATCCTCAAACGAAATTTCACGAAACGCTCATCTTTAGACCGAATTTCACGAAACGCTCACCTTTATACGAACTTTCACGAAACGCTCATCTTTGAACCAACTTGCACGAAATGGTCATCTTTACACCAACTTTCATGAAAGGCTCACCTTGAGACGAACTTTTACAAAATGCTCATCTTTCGACCAAGTTCCACGAAACGCTCATCTTCAGACCAACTTTGACGAAACGCTTATCTTTTGACCAACTTTCACGAAAACCTCATCTTTTTGCCAACTTTCGCGAAACGCTCATCTTTACACCAACTTTCACGAAACGCTCATCTTTAGACCAACGTTCACGAAAAGCTCATCTTTATACCAACTTTCATAAAAGGCACATCCTTCGACCAATTTTCACGAAACGCTCATCTTCGGACCAACTTTTACGAAAGTCTCATCTTTAGACCAACTTTCGCGAAACGCTCATCTTCAGACCTACTTTCACGAAACGCTCACATTTACGCCAACTTTCACTAAACGCTTATCTTTAGACCAACTTTCACGAAGGCTCATCTTCAGATCAACTTTCACGAAACGCCTATCTTTAGAGTTTAGACCAACATTCACGAAACGCTCATCATCAGACCAAGTTTCACAAAACGCTCATCTGCAGATCAACTTTCACGAAATGCTCATCTGCAGACGATCTTTCACGAAACGCTTATCTTTAGACCAACTTTCATGAAACACTCATCTTTATACCAACTTTCACGAAACGCTCATCTTTGAAACCACTTTCACGAAAGGCTCATCTGTTAACCAACTTTCACGAAAGGCTCATCTTTAGACCAACTTTCATGAAATGCTTATCCTTCGACCAACTTTCACTAAACGCCTATCTTTAGACCAACTTTCACAAAAGCCTCATCTTCAGATCAACTTTTACAAAACGCTCATCTTTTGACCAACTTTCATGAAACGCTCATCTTTAGACCAACTTTCATGAAATATTCATCTTTATGCCAACTTTCACGAAACGCTCATCTTTGAACCAACTTTCACGAAAGGCTCATCTTCAGATAAACTTTCACAAAACGCTCATCTTTTGACCATCTTTCATGAAACGCTCAACTTTAGACCAACTTTCATGAAACCTTCCTCTTCAGACCAACTTTCCTGAAAGACTCACCTTCAGACCAACTTTCACAAAATATTCATCTTTGGACCAAGTTCCACGAAACGCTCATCTTTAGACGAACTTTCAGGAAACGCTAATCTTCATGCCAACTTTCCAAAAAGACTCCTCCTCAGACCAACTTTCACAAAACACTGATCATTGGACCAAATTTTATGAAATTCTCATCTTTAAACGAACTTTCACGAAACTCATCTTTTGACCTACTTTCACGAAACTCATCTTCAGACCTACTTTCACGAAACGCTCACCTTTACGCCAATTTTCACGAAACGCTCATCTTTGAACCAACTTTCACGAAAGGCTCATCTTTAGACCAACTTTCACAAAACCCTCATCCTTGGATCAACTTTCTGGAAACGCTTTTCTTTATACCAACTTTCATGAAACACTTATCTTTGAACCAACTTTCACGAAAGGCTCGTCTTTAGACCAACTATCACGAAAGGCTCATCTTTCAACCAACTTTCACGAAAGTCTCATCTTTCAACCAACTTTCACGAAAGGCTCACCTTTAGACAAACTTTCATGAAAGGCTCACCTTTGGACAAACTTTCACAAAATGCTCATCTTTCGACAAATTTCCACGAAACGTTCATAATTAGACGAACTTTCACAAAACGCTTATGCTCAGAATAACTTTCACAAAAAGTTCATCTTTTTGCCTACTTTCACGAAACGCTCATCTCGATACCAACTATTTATTTTTTTTGTATACAGGATCGAGGATCGTGAAAGAGCTAACATTTATCACACAAAAAAAATCTAAACAGACACACAAAGTACATAATAAGGGTAGCGGTTGACAAGATGGGGAGAAGGGGAAGCACACAAACACAACATTTGGGAGCAGGGACATCGGGAGATCTGTGGGAGGGAGAGGGCTTGGGGAGAGGAGGCGTGGGAAGAGGGGAGGGCGGGTGGGAGAAGGATAAAACACAAGGATACTACAAGGACTTCCAGGAAAGAAGTTGGAATTTCAAAAAAGTGGATCTGGGGTGAAATTAGCTGGGGTAGAAAAGCTCAAGGTTTTAGATGGGGGAAGATAAGTGATGGTGAAAGATAAGTTAAGTACAACCATTTAAGTTTTAATTTAAGAAGATAAGTTTCACCAACGGCTCATCCTCAGACCAACTTTCACGAAACGCTCATGTTTAGACCAACTTTTACGAAACGCTCATCTTGAGACCAACGTTCATGAAACGCTCGTCTTAAGCCCAACTTTCACGAAACGCTCATCTTTGAACCAACTTTCACGAAATGCCCATCTTTACACCAACTTTCACGAAACCCTCATCTTTCGACCAACTTTCACGAAATGCTCATCTTTAGACCAATTTCATGAAAGGCTCAACTTGAGACCAACTTTTACAAAATGCTCATCTTTCGACAAATTTCCACGAAACGATCATCTTTAGACCAACTTGCACGAAACGCTTATCTTTAGACCAACTTTCATTAAACACTCATCTTTATACCAACTTTCACGAAACGCTCATCTTTGAAACCACTTTCACGAAAGGCTCATCTTTGAACCAACTTTCACGAAAGGCTCATCGTTAGACCAACTTTCACGAAATGCTTAGCCTTCGACCAACTTTCACGAAACGCTCATCTTTCTGCCAAGTTTCACGAAATGATCATCTTTGAAACAACTGTCACGAAAGGCTCATCTTTAGATACACTTTCACGAAATGCTTATCTTTCGACTAACTTTCACGAAACGCTCATCTTTCTGCCAAGTTTCACGAAATGAACATCTTTGAAACAACTGTCACGAAAGGCTCATCTTTAGATACACTTTCACAAAACGCTCATCTTTTGACCATCCTTCATGAAACGCTCATCTTTAGACCAACTTTCATGAAACCTTCCTCTTCAGAACAACTTTCATGAAAGACTCACCTTCAGACCAACTTTCACAAAATATTCATCTTT
Organism: Myxine glutinosa; assembly: GCF_964187855.1. Classification (NCBI taxonomy): domain Eukaryota; kingdom Metazoa; phylum Chordata; class Myxini; order Myxiniformes; family Myxinidae; genus Myxine; species Myxine glutinosa. The sequence continues at coordinate 263,467,101 of NC_136261.1, read as the reverse complement.
GGACCAAGTTCCACGAAACGCGCATCTTTAGACGAACTTTCAGGAAACGCTAATCTTCATGCCAACTTTCCAAAAAGACTCCTCCTCAGACCAACTTTCACGAAACCGTCATCTTGAGAGCAATTTTCACAAAATGCTCATCTTTGAACCAACTGTCAGGAAAGGCTCATCTTAAGACCAACTTTCACGAAAGGCTCATCTTTAGACCAACTTTCACGAAACGCTCACATTTGCGCCAACTTTCACGAAACGCGCATCTTTGAACCAACTTTCACGAAATGCTCATCTTTAGACCAACTTTCACGAAACGCTCATCTTTCGACCAACTTTCACGAAATGCTCATCTTTCGACCAACTTTCACGAAATGCTCAACATGAGACCAACTTTCATGAAAGGCTCAACTTGAGACCAACTTTTACAAAATGCTCATCTTTCGACCAATTTCCACGAAACGATCATCTTTAGACCAACTTTCACGAAACGCTTATCTTTTGACCAACTTTCACGAAAGGCTCATTTTTAAACCAACTTTCACAAAAGGCTCATCCTTCGACCAATTTTCACGAAACGATCATCTTTGGACCAACTTTCACGAAACACTCATCTTTTACCAACTTTCACAAGACACTCATCTTTATACCAACTTTCATGAAACGCTCATCTTTGGACCAACTTTCACGAAATGCTCATCTTTATACCAACTTTCACGAAACCCTCATCTTGAGATCAACTTTCACGAAAGCTCATCATTAGACCAACTTTCACTAAACGCTTATCTTTAGACCAACTTTCACGAAAGTTAATCTTGAGATCAACTTTCACGAAACGCCTATCTTCAGACAAACTTTCACGAAATGCTCATCTGCAGACCAACTTTCACGAAACGCTTATCTTTAGACCAACTTTCATGAAACACTCATATTTATACCAACTTTCACGAAACGCTCATCTTTGAAACCACTTTCACGAAAGGCTCATCTTTGAACCAACTTTCACGAAAGGCTCATCTTTAGACCAACTTTCACGAAATGCTTATCTTTCGACCAACTTCCACTAAACGCTTATCTTTCGACCAACTTTCACGAAAGCCTCATCTTCAGATCAACTTTTACAAAACGCTCATCTTTAAACCAACTTTCATAAAACGCTAATCTTTAGACCAACTTTCATGAAACATTCATCTTTATGCCAACTTTCACGAAACGCTAATCTTTGAACCAACTTTCACGAAAGGCTCACCTTCAGACCAACTTTCACGAAATGGTTATCTTTCGACCAACTTTCACGAAACGCTCATCTTTCTGCCAAGTTTCACGAAATGATCATCTTTGAAACAACTGTCACGAAAGGCTCATCTTTCGATCAACTTTCACAAAACGCTCATCTTTTGACCAACTTTCATGAAACGCTTATCTTTAGACCAACTTTCATGAAACCTTCATCTTCAGACCAACTTTCATGAAAGACTCACCTTCACACCAACTTTCACAAAATATTCATCTTTGCACCAAGTTCCACGAAACACTCATCTTGACACGAACTTTCAGGAAACGCTAATCTTTATGCCAACTTTCCAAAAAGACATTCTCAGACCAACTTTCACAAAACGCTCACCTTTAGACAAACTTTCATGAAACGCTCATCTTTCGACCAACTTTCCTGAAACACTCATCTTCAGACCAACTTTCATTAAACCCTCATCTTTAGACCAAGTTCAATGAAACGCTCATCTTTTGACTAACTTTCAGGAAACGCCCATCTTTATGCCAACTTTCACAAAAGTCTCATCTTTAGACCAAGTTCCACACAACACTCATCTTTGCACCAACTTTTACGAAACGCTCATCTTGAGACCAACTTTCACGAAACGCTAATCTTTTTGCCAACTTTCACGAAACGCTAATCCTCAAACCAACTTTCACGAAACGCTCATCTTTAGGCCGAATTTCACGAAACGCTCACCTTTATTCCAACATTCACGAAACGCTCATTTTTAGACCAACTTTCACAAAACCCACATCCTCAGACCTACTTTCAAGAAACGCTCATCTTTATACGAACTTTCACGAAACGCTCATCTTTGAACCAACATTCACAAAATGCTCATCTTGAGACCAACTTTCAGGAAACGCTCATCTTTCGACCAACTTACACGAAATGGTCATCTTTATACCAACTTTCATGAAAGGCTCACCTTGAGACGAACTTTTACAAAATGCTCATCTTTCGACCAAGTTCCAAGAAACGCTCATCTTAAGACCAACTTTGACGAAACGCTTATCTTTTGACCAACTTTCACGAAAACCTCATCTTTTTGCCAACTTTGGCGAAACGCTCATCTTTACACCAACTTTCACGAAACGCTCATCTTTAGACCAACGTCACGAAACGCTCATCTTTATACCAACTTTCATAAAAGGCTCATCCTTCGACCAATTTTCACGAAACGCTCATCTTTGGACCAACTTTTACGAAAGTCTCATCTTTAGACCAACTTTCACGAAACGCTCATCTTCAGACCTACTTTCACGAAACGCTCACATTTACGCCAACTTTCACTAAACGCTTATCTTTAGACCAACTTTCACGAAAGCTCATCTTCAGATCAACTTTCACGAAACGCCTATCTTTAGACCAACATTCACGAAACGCTCATCATCAGACCAAGTTTCACAAAACGCTCATCTGCAGACCAACTTTCACAAATGCTCATCTGCAGACCAACTTTCACGAAACACTTATCTTAGGCCAACTTTCACGAAAGCTCATCTTCAGATCAACTTTCACGAAACGCCTATCTTTAGACCAACATTCACGAAACGCTCATAATCAGACCAACTTTCACAAAACGCTCATCTGCAGACCAACTTTCACGAAATGCTCATCTGCAGACCAACTTTCACGAAACGCTTATCTTTAGACCAACTTTCATGAAACACTCATCTTTATACCAACTTTCACGAAACGCTCATCTTTGAAACCACCTTCACGAAAGGCTCATCTGTGAACCAACTTTCACGAAAGGCTCATCTTTAGACCAACTTTCACGAACTGCTTATCTTTCGACCAACTTTCACTAAACGCTTATCTTTAGACCAACTTTCACAAAAGCCTCATCTTCAGATCAACTTTTACAAAACGCTCATCTTTTGACCAACTTTCATCAAATGCTCATCTTTAGACCAACTTTCATGAAATATTCATCTTTATGCCAACTTTCACGAAACGCTCATCTTTGAACCAACTTTCACGAAAGGCTCATCTTTAGACCAACTTTCACGAAATGCTTATCTTTCGACCAACTTTCACGAAACGCTCATCTTTCTGCCAAGATTCACGAAATGATCATCTTTGAAACAACTTTCACGAAAGGCTAATCTTTAGATAAACTTTCACAAAACGCTCATCTTTTGACCATCTTTCATGAAACGCTCATCTTTAGACCAACTTTCATGAAACCTTCCTCTTCAGACCAACTTTCATGAAAGGCTCACCTTCAGACCAACTTTCACAAAATATTCATCTTTGGACCAAGTTCCACGAAACGCTCATCTTTAGACGAACTTTCAGGAAACGCTAATCTTCATGCCAACTTTCCAAAAAGCCTCCTCATCAGACCAACTTTCACAAAACACTGATCATTGGACCAACTTTTATGAAATTCTCATCTTTAAACCAACTTTCACGAAACTCATCTTTTGACCTACTTTCACGAAACTCATCTTCAGACCTACTTTCACGAAACGCTCACCTTTACGCCAACTTTCACGAAACGCTCATCTTTGAACCAATTTTTTTTTTCTCTTTTTTTTTGTATACAAGATCGAGGCTCGTGAAAGAGCGAACATTAATCACACAGAAAGACAAACCGACACATAAGACATATAACATCGGGAGCGGTAGACAAGATGGGGAGAGAGGGGGAAGGACACAAACACAACATTTGAGAGCAGTGACCGAGAGACATGGAGACATCGAGAGATCTGAGAGAGGGCGAGGGCTTTGGGGGGGGGGGGCATGGGAAGGGGGCGGTGGGAGAGGTATAAAACATATGGACACTGCCAGGACTTCCAGGAAAGAAGTTGGAATTTCAAACCAGGTGGATCTGGGGTGAATTAGCGGGGGTAGAAAAGATCAAGGTTTTGGATGGGGGAAGATAAGTGATGGTGAAAGACAAGTTAAGTACAACCATTTAAGTTTTAAGTTAAGAAGATAAGTTTCACCAAAGGCTCATCCTCAGACCAACTTTCAGGAAACGCTAATCTTCATGCCAACTTTCCAAAAAGACTCCTCCTCAGACCAACTTTCACAAAACACTGATCATTGGACCAACTTTTATGAAATTCTCATCTTTAAACGAACTTTCACGAAACTCATCTTTTGACCTACTTTCACGAAACTCATCTTCAGACCTACTTTCACGAAACGCTCACCTTTACGCCAACTTTCACGAAACGCTCATCTTTGAACCAACTTTCACGAAAGGCTCATCTTTAGACCAACTTTCACAAAACCCTCATCCTTGGATCAACTTTCTCGAAACGCTTATCTTTATACCAACTTTCATGAAACACTTATCTTTCAACCAACTTTCACGAAAGGCTCGTCTTTAGACCAACGATCACGAAAGGCTCATCTTTCAACCAACTTTCACGAAAGGCTCATCTTTCAACCAACTTTCACGTAAGGCTCACCTTTAGACAAACTTTCATGAAAGGCTCACCTTTGGACAAACTTTCACAAAATGCTCATCTTTCGACAAAGTTCCACGAAACGATCATAATTAGACGAACTTTCACAAAACGCTTATGCTCAGAATAACTTTCACAAAAAGTTCATCTTTTTGCCTACTTGCACGAAACGCTCATCTCGATACCAACTTTTTTTTTTTTTGTATACAGGATCGAGGATCGTGAAAGAGCTAACATTTATCACACAAAAAAATCAAAACAGACACACAAAGTACATAATAAGAGGAGCGGCAGACAAGATGGGGAGAAGGGGAAGCACACAAACACAACATTTGAGAGCAGGGACATCGGGAGATCTGTGGGAGGGAGAGGGCTTGGGGAGAGGAGGGGTGGGATGAGGGGAGGCCGGGTGGAAGAAGGATAAAACACAAGGATACTACAAGGCCTTCCAGGAAAGAAGTTGGAATTTCAAAAACGTGGATCTGGGGTGAAATTAGCGGGGGTCGAAAAGAACAAGGTTTTAGATGGGGGAAGATAAGTGATGGTGAAAAATAAGTTAAGTACAACCATTTAAGTTTTAAGTTAAGAAGATAAGTTTCACCAAAGGCTCATCTTCAGACCAACTTTCACGAAACACTTATCTTAGGCCAACTTTCACGAAAGCTCATCTTCAGATCAACTTTCACGAAACGCCTATCTTTAGACCAACATTCACGAAACGCTCATAATCAGACCAACTTTCACAAAACGCTCATCTGCAGACCAACTTTCACGAAATGCTCATCTGCAGACCAACTTTCACGAAACGCTTATCTTTAGACCAACTTTCATGAAACACTCATCTTTATACCAACTTTCACGAAACGCTCATCTTTGAAACCACCTTCACGAAAGGCTCATCTGTGAACCAACTTTCACGAAAGGCTCATCTTTAGACCAACTTTCACGAAATGCTTATCTTTCGACCAACTTTCACTAAACGCTTATCTTTAGACCAACTTTCACAAAAGCCTCATCTTCAGATCAACTTTTACAAAACGCTCATCTTTTGACCAACTTTCATCAAACGCTCATCTTTAGACCAACTTTCATGAAATATTCATCTTTATGCCAACTTTCACGAAACGCTCATCTTTGAACCAACTTTCACGAAAGGCTCATCTTTAGACCAACTTTCACGAAATGCTTATCTTTCGACCAACTTTCACGAAACGCTCATCTTTCTGCCAAGATTCACGAAATGATCATCTTTGAAACAACTTTCACGAAAGGCTAATCTTTAGATAAACTTTCACAAAACGCTCATCTTTTGACCATCTTTCATGAAACGCTCATCTTTAGACCAACTTTCATGAAACCTTCCTCTTCAGACCAACTTTCATGAAAGGCTCACCTTCAGACCAACTTTCACAAAATATTCATCTTTGGACCAAGTTCCACGAAACGCTCATCTTTAGACGAACTTTCAGGAAACGCTAATCTTCATGCCAACTTTCCAAAAAGCCTCCTCATCAGACCAACTTTCACAAAACACTGATCATTGGACCAACTTTTATGAAATTCTCATCTTTAAACCAACTTTCACGAAACTCATCTTTTGACCTACTTTCACGAAACTCATCTTCAGACCTACTTTCACGAAACGCTCACCTTTACGCCAACTTTCACGAAACGCTCATCTTTGAACCAATTTTTTTTTTCTCTTTTTTTTTGTATACAAGATCGAGGCTCGTGAAAGAGCGAACATTAATCACACAGAAAGACAAACCGACACATAAGACATATAACATCGGGAGCGGTAGACAAGATGGGGAGAGAGGGGGAAGGACACAAACACAACATTTGAGAGCAGTGACCGAAAGACATGGAGACATCGAGAGATCTGAGAGAGGGCGAGGGCTTTGGGGGGGGGGCATGGGAAGGGGGCGGTGGGAGAGGTATAAAACATATGGACACTGCCAGGACTTCCAGGAAAGAAGTTGGAATTTCAAACAAGGTGGATCTGGGGTGAATTAGCGGGGGTAGAAAAGTTCAAGGTTTTGGATGGGGGAAGATAAGTGATGGTGAAAAATAAGTTAAGTACAACCATTTAAGTTTTAAGTTAAGAAGATAAGTTTCACCAAAGGCTCATCCTCAGACCAACTTTCAGGAAACGCTAATCTTCATGCCAACTTTCCAAAAAGACTCCTCCTCAGACCAACTTTCACAAAACACTGATCATTGGACCAACTTTTATGAAATTCTCATCTTTAAACGAACTTTCACGAAACTCATCTTTTGACCTACTTTCACGAAACTCATCTTCAGACCTACTTTCACGAAACGCTCACCTTTACGCCAACTTTCACGAAACGCTCATCTTTGAACCAACTTTCACAAAAGGCTCATCTTTAGGCCAACTTTCACAAAACCCTCATCCTTGGATCAACTTTCTCGAAACGCTTATCTTTATACCAACTTTCATGAAACACTTATCTTTCAACCAACTTTCACGAAAGGCTCGTCTTTAGACCAACGATCACGAAAGGCTCATCTTTCAACCAACTTTCACGAAAGGCTCATCTTTCAACCAATTTCACGTAAGGCTCACCTTTAGACAAACTTTCACAAAATGCTCATCTTTCGACAAAGTTCCACGAAACGATCATAATTAGACGAACTTTCACAAAACGCTTATGCTCAGAATAACTTTCACAAAAAGTTCATCTTTTTGCCTACTTGCACGAAACGCTCATCTCGATACCAACTTTTTTTTTTTTTGTATACAGGATCGAGGATCGTGAAAGAGCTAACATTTATCACACAAAAAATCAAAACAGACACACAAAGTACATAATAAGAGGAGCGGCAGACAAGATGGGGAGAAGGGGAAGCACACAAACACAACATTTGAGAGCAGGGACATCGGGAGATCTGTGGGAGGGAGAGGGCTTGGGGAGAGGAGGGGTGGGAAGAGGGGAGGCCGGGTGGAAGAAGGATAAAACACAAGGATACTACAAGGCCTTCCAGGAAAGAAGTTGGAATTTCAAAAACGTGGATCTGGGCTGAAATTAGCGGGGGTCGAAAAGATCAAGGTTTTAGATGGGGGAAGATAAGTGATGGTGAAAAATAAGTTAAGTACAACCATTTAAGTTTTAAGTTAAGAAGATAAGTTTCACCAAAGGCTCATCTTCAGACCAACTTTTACGAAACGCTCATGTTTAGACCAACTTTTACGAAACGCTCATCTTGAGACCAACGTTCATGAAACGCTCGTCTTCAGACCAACTTTCACGAAATGCTCATCTTTTTGCCAACTTTCACGAAACCCTCATCTTTGAACCAACTTTCACGAAAGGCTCATCTTTAGACCAACTTTCACAAAACCCACATCCTCAGATCAACTTTCACGAAAGGCTCAGCTTTAGACCAACTTTCACGAAACGCTTATCTTTGAACCAACTTTCACGAAAGGCTCATCTTTAGACCAACTTTCACAAAACCCTCATCCTTGGATCAACTTTCTCGAAACGCTTATCTTTATACCAACTTTCATGAAACACTTATCTTTCAACCAACTTTCACGAAAGGCTCGTCTTTAGACCAACGATCACGAAAGGCTCATCTTTCAACCAACTTTCACGAAAGGCTCATCTTTCACCCAACTTTCACGTAAGGCTCACCTTTAGACAAACTTTCATGAAAGGCTCACCTTTGGACAAACTTTCACAAAATGCTCATCTTTCGACAAAGTTCCACGAAACGATCATAATTAGACGAACTTTCACAAAACGCTTATGCTCAGAATAACTTTCACAAAAAGTTCATCTTTTTGCCTACTTGCACGAAACGCTCATCTCGATACCAACTTTTTTTTTTTTTGTATACAGGATCGAGGATCGTGAAAGAGCTAACATTTATCACACAAAAAAATCAAAACAGACACACAAAGTACATAATAAGAGGAGCGTTAGACAAGATGGGGAGAAGGGGAAGCACACAAACACAACATTTGAGAGCAGGGCATTTGACATCGGGAGATCTGTGGGAGGGAGAGGGCTTGGGGAGAGGAGGGGTGGGAAGAGGGGAGGGCGGGTTGAAGTAGGATAAAACACAAGGATACTACAAGGCCTTCCAGGAAAGAAGTTGGAATTTCAAAAACGTGGATCTGGGGTGAAATTAGCGGGGGTAGAAAAGATCAAGGTTTTAGATGGGGGAAGATAAGTGATGGCGAAAGACAAGTTAAGAACACCATTTAAGTTTTAAGTTAAGAAGATAAGTTTCACCAAAGGCTCATCCTCAGACCAACTTTCACGAAACGCTCATGTTTAGACCAACTTTCACGAAACCCTCATCTTGAGAGCAATTTTCACAAAATGCTCATCTTTGAACCAACTGTCAGGAAAGGCTCATCTTAAGACCAACTTTCACGAAAGGCTCATCTTTAGACCAACTTTCACGAAACGCTCACATTTGCGCCAACTTTCACGAAACGCGCATCTTTGAACCAACTTTCACGAAATGCTCATCTTTAGACCAACTTTCACGAAACGCTCATCTTTCGACCAACTTTCACGAAATGCTCATCTTTCGACCAACTTTCACGAAATGCTCAACATGAGACCAACTTTCATGAAAGGCTCAACTTGAGACCAACTTTTACAAAATGCTCATCTTGCGACCAATTTCCACGAAACGCTCATCTTTAGACCAACTTTCACGAAACGCTTATCTTTTGACCAACTTTCACGAAAGGCTCATTTTTTAACCAACTTTCACAAAAGGCTCATCCTTCGACCAATTTTCACGAAACGCTCATCTTTGGACCAACTTTCACGAAACACTCATCTTTTACCAACATTCATAAGACACTCATCTTTATACCAACTTTCATGAAACGCTCATCTTTGGACCAACTTTCACGAAATGCTCATCTTTATACCAACTTTCACGAAACCCTCATCTTGAGATCAACTTTCACGAAAGCTCATCATTAGACCAACTTTCACTAAACGCTTATCTTTAGACCAACTTTCACGAAAGTTAATCTTGAGATCAACTTTCACGAAACGCCTATCTTCAGACAAACTTTCACGAAATGCTCATCTGCAGACCAACTTTCACGAAACGCTTATCTTTAGACCAACTTTCATGAAACACTCATATTTATACCAACTTTCACGAAACGCTCATCTTTGAAACCACTTTCACGAAAGGCTCATCTTTGAACCAACTTTCACGAAAGGCTCATCTTTAGACCAACTTTCACGAAATGCTTATCTTTCGACCAACTTCCACTAAACGCTTATCTTTCGACCAACTTTCACGAAAGCCTCATCTTCAGATCAACTTTTACAAAACGCTCATCTTTTGACCAACTTTCATAAAACGCTCATCTTTAGACCAACTTTCATGAAACATTCATCTTTATGCCAACTTTCACGAAACGCTAATCTTTGAACCAACTTTCACGAAAGGCTCACCTTCAGACCAACTTTCACGAAATGGTTATCTTTCGACCAACTTTCACGAAACGCTCATCTTTCTGCCAAGTTTCACGAAATGATCATCTTTGAAACAACTGTCACGAAAAGCTCATCTTTCGATCAACTTTCACAAAACGCTCATCTTTTGACCAACTTTCATGAAACGCTTATCTTTAGACCAACTTTCATGAAACCTTCATCTTCAGACCAACTTTCATGAAAGACTCACCTTCAGACCAACTTTCACAAAATATTCATCTTTGCACCAAGTTCCACGAAACACTCATCTTGACACGAACTTTCAGGAAACGCTAATCTTTATGCCAACTTTCCAAAAAGACATTCTCAGACCAACTTTCACAAAACGCTCACCTTTAGACAAACTTTCATGAAACGCTCATCTTTCGACCAACTTTCCTGAAACACTCATCTTCAGACCAACTTTCATTAAACCCTCATCTTTAGACCAAGTTCAATGAAACGCTCATCTTTTGACTAACTTTCAGGAAACGCCCATCTTTATGCCAACTTTCACAAAAGTCTCATCTTTAGACCAAGTTCCACACAACACTCATCTTTGCACCAACTTTTACGAAACGCTCATCTTGAGACCAACTTTCACGAAACGCTAATCTTTTTGCCAACTTTCACGAAACGCTAATCCTCAAACCAACTTTCACGAAACGCTCATCTTTAGGCCGAATTTCACGAAACGCTCACCTTTATTCCAACATTCACGAAACGCTCATTTTTAGACCAACGTTCACAAAACCCACATCCTCAGACCTACTTTCAAGAAACGCTCATCTTTATACGAACTTTCACGAAACGCTCATCTTTGAACCAACATTCACAAAATGCTCATCTTGAGACCAACTTTCAGGAAACGCTCATCTTTCGACCAACTTACACGAAATGGTCATCTTTATACCAACTTTCATGAAAGGCTCACCTTGAGACGAACTTTTACAAAATGCTCATCTTTCGACCAAGTTCCACGAAACGCTCATCTTAAGACCAACTTTGACGAAACGCTTATCTTTTGACCAACTTTCACGAAAACCTCATCTTTTTGCCAACTTTGGCGAAAAGCTCATCTTTACACCAACTTTCACGAAACGCTCATCTTTAGACCAACGTCACGAAACGCTCATCTTTATACCAACTTTCATAAAAGGCTCATCCTTCGACCAATTTTCACGAAACGCTCATCTTTGGACCAACTTTTACGAAAGTCTCATCTTTAGACCAACTTTCACGAAACGCTCATCTTCAGACCTACTTTCACGAAACGCTCACATTTACGCCAACTTTCACTAAACGCTTATCTTTAGACCAACTTTCACGAAAGCTCATCTTCAGATCAACTTTCACGAAACGCCTATCTTTAGACCAACATTCACGAAACGCTCATCATCAGACCAAGTTTCACAAAACGCTCATCTGCAGACCAACTTTCACGAAATGCTCATCTGCAGACCAACTTTCACGAAACACTTAACTTAGGCCAACTTTCACGAAAGCTCATCTTCAGATCAACTTTCACGAAACGCCTATCTTTAGACCAACATTCACGAAACGCTCATCATCAGACCAAGTTTCACAAAACGCTCATCTGCAGAACAACTTTCACGAAATGCTCATCTGCAGACCAACTTTCACGAAACGCTTATCTTTAGACCAACTTTCATGAAACACTCATCTTTATACCAACTTTCACGAAACGCTCATCTTTGAAACCACCTTCACGAAAGGCTCATCTGTGAACCAACTTTCACGAAAGGCTCATCTTTAGACCAACTTTCACGAAATGCTTATCTTTCGACCAACTTTCACAAAACGCTCACCTTTAGACAAACTTTCATGAAACGCTCATCTTTCGACCAACTTTCCTGAAACACTCATCTTCAGACCAACTTTCATTAAACCCTCATCTTTAGACCAAGTTCAATGAAACGCTCATCTTTTGACTAACTTTCAGGAAACGCCCATCTTTATGCCAACTTTCACAAAAGTCTCATCTTTAGACCAAGTTCCACACAACACTCATCTTTGCACCAACTTTTACGAAACGCTCATCTTGAGACCAACTTTCACGAAACGCTAATCTTTTTGCCAACTTTCACGAAACGCTAATCCTCAAACCAACTTTCACGAAACGCTCATCTTTAGGCCGAATTTCACGAAACGCTCACCTTTATTCCAACATTCACGAAACGCTCATTTTTAGACCAACTTTCACAAAACCCACATCCTCAGACCTACTTTCAAGAAACGCTCATCTTTATACGAACTTTCACGAAACGCTCATCTTTGAACCAACATTCACAAAATGCTCATCTTGAGACCAACTTTCAGGAAACGCTCATCTTTCGACCAACTTACACGAAATGGTCATCTTTATACCAACTTTCACGTAAGGCTCACCTTTAGACAAACTTTCACAAAATGCTCATCTTTCGACAAAGTTCCACGAAACGCTCATAATTAGACGAACTTTCACAAAACGCTTATGCTCAGAATAACTTTCACAAAAAGTTCATCTTTTTGCCTACTTGCACGAAACGCTCATCTCGATACCAACTTTTTTTTTTTTTGTATACAGGATCGAGGATCGTGAAAGAGCTAACATTTATCACACAAAAAAATCAAAACAGACACACAAAGTACATAATAAGAGGAGCGGCAGACAAGATGGGGAGAAGGGGAAGCACACAAACACAACATTTGAGAGCAGGGACATCGGGAGATCTGTGGGAGGGAGAGGGCTTGGGGAGAGGAGGGGTGGGAAGAGGGGAGGCCGGGTGGAAGAAGGATAAAACACAAGGATACTACAAGGCCTTCCAGGAAAGAAGTTGGAATTTCAAAAACGTGGATCTGGGCTGAAATTATCGGGGGTCGAAAAGATCAAGGTTTTAGATGGGGGAAGATAAGTGATGGTGAAAAATAAGTTAAGTACAACCATTTAAGTTTTAAGTTAAGAAGATAAGTTTCACCAAAGGCTCATCTTCAGACCAACTTTTACGAAACGCTCATGTTTAGACCAACTTTTACGAAACGCTCATCTTGAGACCAACGTTCATGAAACGCTCGTCTTCAGACCAACTTTCACGAAACGCTCATCTTTTTGCCAACTTTCACGAAACCCTCATCTTTGAACCAACTTTCACGAAAGGCTCATCTTTAGACCAACTTTCACAAAACCCACATCCTCAGATCAACTTTCACGAAAGGCTCAGCTTTAGACCAACTTTCACGAAACGCTTATCTTTGAACCAACTTTCACGAAAGGCTCATCTTTAGACCAACTTTCACAAAACCCTCATCCTTGGATCAACTTTCTCGAAACGCTTATCTTTATACCAACTTTCATGAAACACTTATCTTTCAACCAACTTTCACGAAAGGCTCGTCTTTAGACCAACGATCACGAAAGGCTCATCTTTCAACCAACTTTCACGAAAGGCTCATCTTTCACCCAACTTTCACGTAAGGCTCACCTTTAGACAAACTTTCATGAAAGGCTCACCTTTGGACAAACTTTCACAAAATGCTCATCTTTCGACAAAGTTCCACGAAACGATCATAATTAGACGAACTTTCACAAAACGCTTATGCTCAGAATAACTTTCACAAAAAGTTCATCTTTTTGCCTACTTGCACGAAACGCTCATCTCGATACCAACTTTTTTTTTTTTTGTATACAGGATCGAGGATCGTGAAAGAGCTAACATTTATCACACAAAAAAATCAAAACAGACACACAAAGTACATAATAAGAGGAGCGGTAGACAAGATGGGGAGAAGGGGAAGCACACAAACACAACATTTGAGAGCAGGGCATTTGACATCGGGAGATCTGTGGGAGGGAGAGGGCTTGGGGAGAGGAGGGGTGGGAAGAGGGGAGGGCGGGTTGAAGTAGGATAAAACACAAGGATACTACAAGGCCTTCCAGGAAAGAAGTTGGAATTTCAAAAACGTGGATCTGGGATGAAATTAGCGGGGGTAGAAAAGATCAAGGTTTTAGATGGGGGAAGATAAGTGATGGCGAAAGACAAGTTAAGAACACCATTTAAGTTTTAAGTTAAGAAGATAAGTTTCACCAAAGGCTCATCCTCAGACCAACTTTCACGAAACGCTCATGTTTAGACCAACTTTCACGAAACCCTCATCTTGAGAGCAATTTTCACAAAATGCTCATCTTTGAACCAACTGTCAGGAAAGGCTCATCTTAAGACCAACTTTCACGAAAGGCTCATCTTTAGACCAACTTTCACGAAACGCTCACATTTGCGCCAACTTTCACGAAACGCGCATCTTTGAACCAACTTTCACGAAATGCTCATCTTTAGACCAACTTTCACGAAACGCTCATCTTTCGACCAACTTTCACGAAATGCTCATCTTTCGACCAACTTTCACGAAATGCTCAACATGAGACCAACTTTCATGAAAGGCTCAACTTGAGACCAACTTTTACAAAATGCTCATCTTGCGACCAATTTCCACGAAACGCTCATCTTTAGACCAACTTTCACGAAACGCTTATCTTTTGACCAACTTTCACGAAAGGCTCATTTTTTAACCAACTTTCACAAAAGGCTCATCCTTCGACCAATTTTCACGAAACGCTCATCTTTGGACCAACTTTCACGAAACACTCATCTTTTACCAACATTCATAAGACACTCATCTTTATACCAACTTTCATGAAACGCTCATCTTTGGACCAACTTTCACGAAATGCTCATCTTTATACCAACTTTCACGAAACCCTCATCTTGAGATCAACTTTCACGAAAGCTCATCATTAGACCAACTTTCACTAAACGCTTATCTTTAGACCAACTTTCACGAAAGTTAATCTTGAGATCAACTTTCACGAAACGC
Organism: Myxine glutinosa; assembly: GCF_964187855.1. Lineage (NCBI taxonomy): Eukaryota > Metazoa > Chordata > Myxini > Myxiniformes > Myxinidae > Myxine > Myxine glutinosa. The sequence goes on along the minus strand of NC_136261.1, from coordinate 263,452,054 downwards.
CTATCTTCAGACAAACTTTCACGAAATGCTCATCTGCAGACCAACTTTCACGAAACGCTTATCTTTAGACCAACTTTCATGAAACACTCATATTTATACCAACTTTCACGAAACGCTCATCTTTGAAACCACTTTCACGAAAGGCTCATCTTTGAACCAACTTTCACGAAAGGCTCATCTTTAGACCAACTTTCACGAAATGCTTATCTTTCGACCAACTTCCACTAAACGCTTATCTTTCGACCAACTTTCACGAAAGCCTCATCTTCAGATCAACTTTTACAAAACGCTCATCTTTTGACCAACTTTCATAAAACGCTCATCTTTAGACCAACTTTCATGAAACATTCATCTTTATGCCAACTTTCACGAAACGCTAATCTTTGAACCAACTTTCACGAAAGGCTCACCTTCAGACCAACTTTCACGAAATGGTTATCTTTCGACCAACTTTCACGAAACGCTCATCTTTCTGCCAAGTTTCACGAAATGATCATCTTTGAAACAACTGTCACGAAAAGCTCATCTTTCGATCAACTTTCACAAAACGCTCATCTTTTGACCAACTTTCATGAAACGCTTATCTTTAGACCAACTTTCATGAAACCTTCATCTTCAGACCAACTTTCATGAAAGACTCACCTTCAGACCAACTTTCACAAAATATTCATCTTTGCACCAAGTTCCACGAAACACTCATCTTGACACGAACTTTCAGGAAACGCTAATCTTTATGCCAACTTTCCAAAAAGACATTCTCAGACCAACTTTCACAAACCGCTCACCTTTAGACAAACTTTCATGAAACGCTCATCTTTCGACCAACTTTCCTGAAACACTCATCTTCAGACCAACTTTCATTAAACCCTCATCTTTAGACCAAGTTCAATGAAACGCTCATCTTTTGACTAACTTTCAGGAAACGCCCATCTTTATGCCAACTTTCACAAAAGTCTCATCTTTAGACCAAGTTCCACACAACACTCATCTTTGCACCAACTTTTACGAAACGCTCATCTTGAGACCAACTTTCACGAAACGCTAATCTTTTTGCCAACTTTCACGAAACGCTAATCCTCAAACCAACTTTCACGAAACGCTCATCTTTAGGCCGAATTTCACGAAACGCTCACCTTTATTCCAACATTCACGAAACGCTCATTTTTAGACCAACTTTCACAAAACCCACATCCTCAGACCTACTTTCAAGAAACGCTCATCTTTATACGAACTTTCACGAAACGCTCATCTTTGAACCAACATTCACAAAATGCTCATCTTGAGACCAACTTTCAGGAAACGCTCATCTTTCGACCAACTTACACGAAATGGTCATCTTTATACCAACTTTCACGTAAGGCTCACCTTTAGACAAACTTTCACAAAATGCTCATCTTTCGACAAAGTTCCACGAAACGCTCATAATTAGACGAACTTTCACAAAACGCTTATGCTCAGAATAACTTTCACAAAAAGTTCATCTTTTTGCCTACTTGCACGAAACGCTCATCTCGATACCAACTTTTTTTTTTTTTGTATACAGGATCGAGGATCGTGAAAGAGCTAACATTTATCACACAAAAAAATCAAAACAGACACACAAAGTACATAATAAGAGGAGCGGCAGACAAGATGGGGAGAAGGGGAAGCACACAAACACAACATTTGAGAGCAGGGACATCGGGAGATCTGTGGGAGGGAGAGGGCTTGGGGAGAGGAGGGGTGGGAAGAGGGGAGGCCGGGTGGAAGAAGGATAAAACACAAGGATACTACAAGGCCTTCCAGGAAAGAAGTTGGAATTTCAAAAACGTGGATCTGGGCTGAAATTAGCGGGGGTCGAAAAGATCAAGGTTTTAGATGGGGGAAGATAAGTGATGGTGAAAAATAAGTTAAGTACAACCATTTAAGTTTTAAGTTAAGAAGATAAGTTTCACCAAAGGCTCATCTTCAGACCAACTTTTACGAAACGCTCATGTTTAGACCAACTTTTACGAAACGCTCATCTTGAGACCAACGTTCATGAAACGCTCGTCTTCAGACCAACTTTCACGAAACGCTCATCTTTTTGCCAACTTTCACGAAACCCTCATCTTTGAACCAACTTTCACGAAAGGCTCATCTTTAGACCAACTTTCACAAAACCCACATCCTCAGATCAACTTTCACGAAAGGCTCAGCTTTAGACCAACTTTCACGAAACGCTTATCTTTGAACCAACTTTCACGAAAGGCTCATCTTTAGACCAACTTTCACAAAACCCTCATCCTTGGATCAACTTTCTCGAAACGCTTATCTTTATACCAACTTTCATGAAACACTTATCTTTCAACCAACTTTCACGAAAGGCTCGTCTTTAGACCAACGATCACGAAAGGCTCATCTTTCAACCAACTTTCACGAAAGGCTCATCTTTCACCCAACTTTCACGTAAGGCTCACCTTTAGACAAACTTTCATGAAAGGCTCACCTTTGGACAAACTTTCACAAAATGCTCATCTTTCGACAAAGTTCCAGGAAACGATCATAATTAGACGAACTTTCACAAAACGCTTATGCTCAGAATAACTTTCACAAAAAGTTCATCTTTTTGCCTACTTGCACGAAACGCTCATCTCGATACCAACTTTTTTTTTTTTTGTATACAGGATCGAGGATCGTGAAAGAGCTAACATTTATCACACAAAAAAATCAAAACAGACACACAAAGTACATAATAAGAGGAGCGGTAGACAAGATGGGGAGAAGGGGAAGCACACAAACACAACATTTGAGAGCAGGGACATCGGGAGATCTGTGGGAGGGAGAGGGCTTGGGGAGAGGAGGGGTGGGAAGAGGGGAGGCCGGGTGGAAGAAGGATAAAACACAAGGATACTACAAGGCCTTCCAGGAAAGAAGTTGGAATTTCAAAAACGTGGATCTGGGCTGAAATTAGCGGGGGTCGAAAAGATCAAGGTTTTAGATGGGGGAAGATAAGTGATGGTGAAAAATAAGTTAAGTACAACCATTTAAGTTTTAAGTTAAGAAGATAAGTTTCACCAAAGGCTCATCTTCAGACCAACTTTTACGAAACGCTCATGTTTAGACCAACTTTTACGAAACGCTCATCTTGAGACCAACGTTCATGAAACGCTCGTCTTCAGACCAACTTTCACGAAACGCTCATCTTTTTGCCAACTTTCACGAAACCCTCATCTTTGAACCAACTTTCACGAAAGGCTCATCTTTAGACCAACTTTCACAAAACCCACATCCTCAGATCAACTTTCACGAAAGGCTCAGCTTTAGACCAACTTTCACGAAACGCTTATCTTTGAACCAACTTTCACGAAAGGCTCATCTTTAGACCAACTTTCACAAAACCCTCATCCTTGGATCAACTTTCTCGAAACGCTTATCTTTATACCAACTTTCATGAAACACTTATCTTTCAACCAACTTTCACGAAAGGCTCGTCTTTAGACCAACGATCACGAAAGGCTCATCTTTCAACCAACTTTCACGAAAGGCTCATCTTTCACCCAACTTTCACGTAAGGCTCACCTTTAGACAAACTTTCATGAAAGGCTCACCTTTGGACAAACTTTCACAAAATGCTCATCTTTCGACAAAGTTCCACGAAACGATCATAATTAGACGAACTTTCACAAAACGCTTATGCTCAGAATAACTTTCACAAAAAGTTCATCTTTTTGCCTACTTGCACGAAACGCTCATCTCGATACCAATTTTTTTTTTTTTGTATACAGGATCGAGGATCGTGAAAGAGCTAACATTTATCACACAAAAAAATCAAAACAGACACACAAAGTACATAATAAGAGGAGCGGTAGACAAGATGGGGAGAAGGGGAAGCACACAAACACAACATTTGAGAGCAGGGCATTTGACATCGGGAGATCTGTGGGAGGGAGAGGGCTTGGGGAGAGGAGGGGTGGGAAGAGGGGAGGGCGGGTTGAAGTAGGATAAAACACAAGGATACTACAAGGCCTTCCAGGAAAGAAGTTGGAATTTCAAAAACGTGGATCTGGGGTGAAATTAGCGGGGGTAGAAAAGATCAAGGTTTTAGATGGGGGAAGATAAGTGATGGCGAAAGACAAGTTAAGAACACCATTTAAGTTTTAAGTTAAGAAGATAAGTTTCACCAAAGGCTCATCCTCAGACCAACTTTCACGAAACGCTCATGTTTAGACCAACTTTCACGAAACCCTCATCTTGAGAGCAATTTTCACAAAATGCTCATCTTTGAACCAACTGTCAGGAAAGGCTCATCTTAAGACCAACTTTCACGAAAGGCTCATCTTTAGACCAACTTTCACGAAACGCTCACATTTGCGCCAACTTTCACGAAACGCACATCTTTGAACCAACTTTCACGAAATGCTCATCTTTAGACCAACTTTCACGAAACGCTCATCTTTCGACCAACTTTCACGAAATGCTCATCTTTCGACCAACTTTCACGAAATGCTCAACATGAGACCAACTTTCATGAAAGGCTCAACTTGAGACCAACTTTTACAAAATGCTCATCTTGCGACCAATTTCCACGAAACGATCATCTTTAGACCAACTTTCACGAAACGCTTATCTTTTGACCAACTTTCACGAAAAGCTCATTTTTTAACCAACTTTCACAAAAGGCTCATCCTTCGACCAATTTTCACGAAACGCTCATCTTTGGACCAACTTTCACGAAACACTCATCTTTTACCAACATTCATAAGACACTCATCTTTATACCAACTTTCATGAAACGCTCATCTTTGGACCAACTTTCACGAAATGCTCATCTTTATACCAACTTTCACGAAACCCTCATCTTGAGATCAACTTTCACGAAAGCTCATCATTAGACCAACTTTCACTAAACGCTTATCTTTAGACCAACTTTCACGAAAGTTAATCTTGAGATCAACTTTCACGAAACGCCTATCTTCAGACAAACTTTCACGAAATGCTCATCTGCAGACCAACTTTCACGAAACGCTTATCTTTAGACCAACTTTCATGAAACACTCATATTTATACCAACTTTCACGAAACGCTCATCTTTGAAACCACTTTCACGAAAGGCTCATCTTTGAACCAACTTTCACGAAAGGCTCATCTTTAGACCAACTTTCACGAAATGCTTATCTTTCGACCAACTTCCACTAAACGCTTATCTTTCGACCAACTTTCACGAAAGCCTCATCTTCAGATCAACTTTTACAAAACGCTCATCTTTTGACCAACTTTCATAAAACGCTCATCTTTAGACCAACTTTCATGAAACATTCATCTTTATGCCAACTTTCACGAAACGCTAATCTTTGAACCAACTTTCACGAAAGGCTCACCTTCAGACCAACTTTCACGAAATGGTTATCTTTCGACCAACTTTCACGAAACGCTCATCTTTCTGCCAAGTTTCACGAAATGATCATCTTTGAAACAACTGTCACGAAAAGCTCATCTTTCGATCAACTTTCACAAAACGCTCATCTTTTGACCAACTTTCATGAAACGCTTATCTTTAGACCAACTTTCATGAAACCTTCATCTTCAGACCAACTTTCATGAAAGACTCACCTTCAGACCAACTTTCACAAAATATTCATCTTTGCACCAAGTTCCACGAAACACTCATCTTGACACGAACTTTCAGGAAACGCTAATCTTTATGCCAACTTTCCAAAAAGACATTCTCAGACCAACTTTCACAAAACGCTCACCTTTAGACAAACTTTCATGAAACGCTCATCTTTCGACCAACTTTCCTGAAACACTCATCTTCAGACCAACTTTCATTAAACCCTCATCTTTAGACCAAGTTCAATGAAACGCTCATCTTTTGACTAACTTTCAGGAAACGCCCATCTTTATGCCAACTTTCACAAAAGTCTCATCTTTAGACCAAGTTCCACACAACACTCATCTTTGCACCAACTTTTACGAAACGCTCATCTTGAGACCAACTTTCACGAAACGCTAATCTTTTTGCCAACTTTCACGAAACGCTAATCCTCAAACCAACTTTCACGAAACGCTCATCTTTAGGCCGAATTTCACGAAACGCTCACCTTTATTCCAACATTCACGAAACGCTCATTTTTAGACCAACGTTCACAAAACCCACATCCTCAGACCTACTTTCAAGAAACGCTCATCTTTATACGAACTTTCACGAAACGCTCATCTTTGAACCAACATTCACAAAATGCTCATCTTGAGACCAACTTTCAGGAAACGCTCATCTTTCGACCAACTTACACGAAATGGTCATCTTTATACCAACTTTCATGAAAGGCTCACCTTGAGACGAACTTTTACAAAATGCTCATCTTTCGACCAAGTTCCACGAAAGGCTCATCTTAAGACCAACTTTGACGAAACGCTTATCTTTTGACCAACTTTCACGAAAACCTCATCTTTTTGCCAACTTTGGCGAAAAGCTCATCTTTACACCAACTTTCACGAAACGCTCATCTTTAGACCAACGTCACGAAACGCTCATCTTTATACCAACTTTCATAAAAGGCTCATCCTTCGACCAATTTTCACGAAACGCTCATCTTTGGACCAACTTTTACGAAAGTCTCATCTTTAGACCAACTTTCACGAAACGCTCATCTTCAGACCTACTTTCACGAAACGCTCACATTTACGCCAACTTTCACTAAACGCTTATCTTTAGACCAACTTTCACGAAAGCTCATCTTCAGATCAACTTTCACGAAACGCCTATCTTTAGACCAACATTCACGAAACGCTCATCATCAGACCAAGTTTCACAAAACGCTCATCTGCAGACCAACTTTCACGAAATGCTCATCTGCAGACCAACTTTCACGAAACACTTATCTTAGGCCAACTTTCACGAAAGCTCATCTTCAGATCAACTTTCACGAAACGCCTATCTTTAGACCAACATTCACGAAACGCTCATCATCAGACCAAGTTTCACAAAACGCTCATCTGCAGAACAACTTTCACGAAATGCTCATCTGCAGACCAACTTTCACGAAACGCTTATCTTTAGACCAACTTTCATGAAACACTCATCTTTATACCAACTTTCACGAAACGCTCATCTTTGAAACCACCTTCACGAAAGGCTCATCTGTGAACCAACTTTCACGAAAGGCTCATCTTTAGACCAACTTTCACGAAATGCTTATCTTTCGACCAACTTTCACTAAACGCTTATCTTTAGACCAACTTTCACAAAAGCCTCATCTTCAGAGCAACTTTTACAAAACGCTCATCTTTTGACCAACTTTCATCAAACGCTCATCTTTAGACCAACTTTCATGAAATATTCATCTTTATGCCAACTTTCACGAAACGCTCATCTTTGAACCAACTTTCACGAAAGGCTCATCTTTAGACCAACTTTCACGAAATGCTTATCTTTCGACCAACTTTCACGAAACGCTCATCTTTCTGCCAAGTTTCACGAAATGATCATCTTTGAAACAACTTTCACGAAAGGCTAATCTTTAGATAAACTTTCAGAAAACGCTCATCTTTTGACCATCTTTCATGAAACGCTCATCTTTAGACCAACTTTCATGAAACCTTCCTCTTCAGACCAACTTTCATGAAAGGCTCACCTTCAGACCAACTTTCACAAAATATTCATCTTTGGACCAAGTTCCACGAAACGCTCATCTTTAGACGAACTTTCAGGAAACGCTAATCTTCATGCCAACTTTCCAAAAAGACTCCTCATCAGACCAACTTTCACAAAACACTGATCATTGGACCAAGTTTTATGAAATTCTCATCTTTAAACCAACTTTCACGAAACTCATCTTTTGACCTACTTTCACGAAACTCATCTTCAGACCTACTTTCACGAAACGCTCACCTTTACGCCAACTTTCACGAAACGCTCATCTTTGAACCAATTTTTTTTTTTCTCTTTTTTTTTGTATACAAGATCGAGGCTCGTGAAAGAGCGAACATTAATCACACAGAAAGACAAACCGACACATAAGACATATAACATCGGGAGCGGTAGACAAGATGGGGAGAGAGGGGGAAGGACACAAACACAACATTTGAGAGCAGTGACCGAGAGACATGGAGACATCGAGAGATCTGAGAGAGGGCGAGGGCTTTGGGGGGGGGGCATGGGAAGGGGGCGGTGGGAGAGGTATAAAACATATGGACACTGCCAGGACTTCCAGGAAAGAAGTTGGAATTTCAAACAAGGTGGATCTGGGGTGAATTAGCGGGGGTAGAAAAGATCAAGGTTTTGGATGGGGGAAGATAAGTGATGGTGAAAGACAAGTTAAGTACAACCATTTAAGTTTTAAGTTAAGAAGATAAGTTTCACCAAAGGCTCATCCTCAGACGAACTTTCAGGAAACGCTAATCTTCATGCCAACTTTCCAAAAAGACTCCTCCTCAGACCAACTTTCACAAAACACTGATCATTGGACCAACTTTTATGAAATTCTCATCTTTAAACGAACTTTCACGAAACTCATCTTTTGACCTACTTTCACGAAACTCATCTTCAGACCTACTTTCACGAAACGCTCACCTTTACGCCAACTTTCACGAAACGCTCATCTTTGAACCAACTTTCACGAAAGGCTCATCTTTAGACCAACTTTCACAAAACCCTCATCCTTGGATCAACCCACCAACGATCACGAAAGGCTCATCTTTCAACCAACTTTCACGAAAGGCTCATCTTTCAACCAACTTTCACGTAAGGCTCACCTTTAGACAAACTTTCATGGAAGGCTCACCTTTGGACAAACTTTCACAAAATGCTCATCTTTCGACAAAGTTCCACGAAACGATCATAATTAGACGAACTTTCACGAAACGCTTATGCTCAGAATAACTTTCACAAAAAGTTCATCTTTCTGCCTACTTGCACGAAACGCTCATCTCGATACCAACTTTTTTTTTTTTTGTATACAGGATCGAGGATCGTGAAAGAGCTAACATTTATCACACAAAAAAATCAAAACAGACACACAAAGTACATAATAAGAGGAGCGGCAGACAAGATGGGGAGAAGGGGAAGCACACAAACACAACATTTGAGAGCAGGGACATCGGGAGATCTGTGGGAGGGAGAGGGCTTGGGGAGAGGAGGGGTGGGAAGAGGGGAGGCCGGGTGGAAGAAGAATAAAACACAAGGATACTACAAGGCCTTCCAGGAAAGAAGTTGGAATTTCAAAAACGTGGATCTGGGGTGAAATTAGCGGGGGTCGAAAAGATCAAGGTTTTAGATGGGGGAAGATAAGTGATGGCGAAAGATAAGTTAAGTACAACCATTTAAGTTTTAAGTTAAGAAGATAAGTTTCACCAAAGGCTCATCTTCAGACCAACTTTTACGAAACGCTCATGTTTAGACCAACTTTTACGAAACGCTCATCTTGAGACCAACGTTCATGAAACGCTCGTCTTCAGACCAACTTTCACGAAACGCTCATCTTTTTGCCAACTTTCCCGAAACCCTCATCTTTGAACCAACTTTCACGAAAGGCTCATCTTTAGACCAACTTTCACAAAACCCACATCCTCAGATCAACTTTCACGAAAGGCTCAGCTTTAGACCAACTTTCACGAAACGCTCATCTTCAAACCGACTTTACGAAACGCTCACATTTGCGCCAACTTTCAGGAAACGCTCATCTTTCGACCAAGTTCCACGAAACGCTCATCTTGAGACCAACTTTGACGAAACGCTTATCTTTGAATCAACATTCACAAAATGCTCATCTTTAGACCAACTTTCACGAAACGCTCATGTTTCGACCAACTTTTATGAAACGCTAATATTTAGACCAACTTTCACGAAACCCTCATCTTGAGAGCAATTTTCCCAAAATGCTCATCTTTGAACCAACTGTCAGGAAAGGCTCATCTTTAGATCAACTTTCACGAAAGGCGAAATCTTTCACGAAATCTTTAGACCAACTTTCACGAAACGCTTATCTTCAAACCTACTTTCACGAAACGCTCACATTTGCGCCAACTTTCACGAAACGCTCATCTTTGAACCAACTTTCACGAAAAGCTCATCTTTCGACCAACTTTCACGAAACGCTCATCTTTCGACCAACTTTCACGAAATGCTCATCTTTAGACCAACTTTCACGAAACGCTTATCTTTTGACCAACTTTCACGAAAGGCTCATCTTCATACCACTTTCACAAAAGGCTCATCCTTCGACCAATTTTCACGAAACGCTCATCTTTGGACCAACTTTTACGAAAGGCTCATCTTTAGACCAACTTTCACGAAACGCTCATCTTTCGACCAACTTTCACGAAACACTCATCTTTATACCAACTTTCATAAAACACTTATCTTTATACCAACTTTCATGAAACGCTCATCTTTTAACCAACTTTCACGAAATGCTAATCTTTATACCAACTTTCACGAAACCCTCATCTTGAGATCAACTTTCACGAAATGCTCGTCTTAAGACCAACTTTCACGAAACACTCATCTTTATACCAACTTTCATAAAACACTTATCTTTATACCAACTTTCATGAAACGCTCATCTTTGAACCAACTTTCACAAAAAGCTAATCTTTAGACCAACTTTCACGAAATGCTCATCTTTAGACCAACTTTCACGAAAGCTCACCATCAGACCAACTTTCACAAAACGCTTATCTTGAGACCAACTTTCACGAAACGCCTATCTTTAGACAAACTTTAACGAAACGCTCATCATCAGACCAAGTTTCACAAAACGCTCATCTGCAGACCAACTTTCACGAAATGCTCATCTGAAGACCAACTTTTACGAAACGCTTATCTTTAGACCAACTTTCATGAAAAACTCATCTTTATACCAACTTTCACGAAACGCTCATCTCTGAAACCACTTTCACGAAAGACTCATCTTTCATCGAACTTTCACGAAAGACTCATCTTTCATCGAACTTTCACGAAAGGCTCATCTTTAGACCAACTTTCACGAAACGCTTATCTTTCGACCAACTTTCACGAAATGCTCATCTTTAGACCAACTTTCATGAAAGGCTCAACTTGAGACCAACTTTTACAAAATGCTCATCTTTCGACCAATTTCCACGAAACGATTATCTTTAGACGAACTTTCATGAAACGCTCAACTTTCGACCAACTTTCATGAAACACTCATCTTCAGACCAACTTTCATGAAACCCTCATCTTTAGACCAAGTTCCATGAAACGCTCATCTTTTGAATAACTTTCAGGAAACGCCCATCTTTATGCCAACTTTCACAAAAGTCTCATCTTAAGACCAAGTTTCACACAACACTCATCTTTGCACCAACTTTTACGAAACGCTCATCTTGAGACCAATTTTCACGAAACGCTAATCTTTTTGCCAACTTTCACGAAACGCTCATCTTTCGACCAACTTTCAGGAAACGCTCATCTTTCGACCATGTTCCATGAAACGCTCATCTTGAGACCAACTTTCATAAAAGGCTCATCCTTCGACCAATTTTCACGAAACGCTCATCTTTGGACCAACTTTTAGGAAAGTCTCATCTTTCGACCAACTTTCACGAAACGCTCATCTTCAGACCTACTTTCACGAAACGTTCACATTTACGCCAACTTTCACGAAACGCTCATCTTTGAACCAACTTTCACGAAAGGCTCATCTTTAGACCAACTTTCACAAAACCCTCATCCTCAGACCTACTTTCACGAAACCCTCATCTTCATACGAACTTTCACGAACGCTCATCCTTGAACCAACTTTTCACGAAAGGCTCATCTTTAGACCAACTTTCACGAAACGCTCATCTTTCGACCAACTTTCACGAAATGGTCATCTTTACACCAAATTTCATGAAAGGCTCAGATTGAGACCAACTTTTACAAAATGCTCATCTTTCGACCAATTTCCAGGAAACGCTCATTTTTAGACCAACCTTCACGAAACGCTTATCTTTTGACCAAATTTCACGAAAAGCTCATCTTTTTGCCAACTTTCGCGAAATGCTCATCTTTACACCAACTTTCACGAAACGCTCATCTTTAGACCAACGTTCACGAAAGGCTCATCTTTATACCAACTTTCACAAAAGGCTCATCCTTCGACCAATTTTCAAGAAACGCTCATCTTTGGAACAACTTTTACGAAAGGCTCATCTTTAGACCAACTTTCACGAAACGCTCATCTTTATACCAACTTTCATAAAACATTCATCTTTATACCAACTTTCCTGAAACGCTCATCTTTGGACCAACTTTCAGGAAATGCTCATCTTTACCAACTTTCACGAAACCCTCATCTTGAGATCAACTTTCACGAAATGCTCGTCTTGAGACCAACTTTCATGAAACGCTCATCTTTGAACCAACTTTCACAAAAGGCTAATCTTTAGACCAACTTTCACGAAATGCTCATCTTTAGAACAACTTTCACGAAAGCTCATCATCAGACCAACTTTCACTAAACGCTTATCTTTAGACCAACTTTCACGAAAGTTCATCTTTAGATCAACTTTCACGAAACGCCTATCTTTAGACCAACTTTCACGAAACGCTCATCATCAGACCAAGTTTCACAAAACGCTCATCTGCAGACCAAGTTTCACAAAACGCTCATCTGCAGACCAACTTTCACGAAATGCTCATCTGCAGACCAACTTTCACGAAACGCTCATCTTCAGACCTACTTTCACGAAACGCTCACATTTACGCCAACTTTCATGAAAGGCTCACCTTGAGACCAACTTTCACGAAAGGCTCATCTTTAGACCAACTTTCACAAAACCCTCATCCTCAGACCTACTTTCACGAAACCCTCATCTTTATACGAACTTTCACGAAACGCTCATCTTTGAACCAACTTTTACCAAATGCTCATCTTTAGACCAACTTTCACGAAACGCTCATCTTTAGACCAACTTTCACGAAACGCTCATCTTTCGACCAACTTTCACGAAACACTCATCTTTATACCAACTTTCATAAAACACTCATCTTTATACCAACTTTCATGAAACGCTTATCTTTGTACCAACTTTCAGGAAATGCTCATCTTTATTCCAACTTTCACGAAACCCTCATCTTGAGATCAACTTTCACGAAATGCTCCTCTTTAGACGAACTTTCATGAAACGCTCAGCTTTGAACCAACTTTCACAAAAGGCTAATCTTTAGACCAACTTTCACGAAATGCTCATCTTTAGACCAACTTTCACGAAAGTTAATCTTTAGATCAACTTTCACGAAACGCCTATGTTTAGACCAACTTTCACATAACGCTCATCATCAGACCAACTTTCACGAAACGCTCACATTTCTGCCAACTTTCACGAAACGCTCATCTTTAGACCAACTTTCACAAAACCCTCATCCTCAGACCTACTTTCACGAAACCCTCATCTTTATACGAACTTTCACGAAACGCTCATCTTTGAACCAACTTTCACGAAATGCTCATCTTTAGACCAACTTTCACGAAATGCTCATCTTTCGACCAACGTTCACGAAATGGTCATCTTCACACCAACTTTCACGAAACGCTCATCTTTAGACCAACGTTCACGAAAGGCTCATCTTTATACCAACTTTCACGAAAGCTCATCAGCAGACCAACTTTCACGAATCGCTTATCTTTAGACCAACTTTCACGAAAGTTCATCTTTAGATCAACTTCCACGAAACGCCTATCTGAAGACCAACTTTCACGAAACGCTCATCATCAGACCAAGTTTCACAAAACGCTCATCTGCAGACCAACGTTCACGAAATGCTCATCTGCAGACCAACTTTCACGAAACGCTTATCTTTAGACCAACTTTCATGAAACACTCATCTTTACACCAACTTTCACGAAACGCTCATCTTTGAAACCACTTTCACGAAAGGCTCATCTTTGAACCAACTTTCACGAAAGGCTCATCTTTAGACCAACTTTCACGAAATGCTTATCTTTCGACCAACTTTCACTAAACGCTTATCTTTAGACCAACTTTCACGAAAGCCTCATCTTCAGATCAACTTTTACAAAACGCTCATCTTTTGACCAACTTTCATCAAACGCTCATCGTTAGACCAACTTTCATGAAACATTCATCTTTATGCCAACTTTCACGAAATGCTCATATTTTGACCAACTTTCACGAAACGCTCACCCTCAGACCAACTTTCACAAAACGCTCATCTTTAGACAAACTTTCATGAAACGCTCATCTTTCGACCAACTTTCATGAAACACTCATCTTCAGACCAACTTTCACACAACACTCATCTTTGCACCAACTTTTACGAAACGCTCATCTTGAGACCAACTTTCACGAAACGCTAATCTTTTTGCCAACTTTCAAGAAACGCGCATCTTTGAACCAACTTTCACGAAATGCTCATCTGCAGACCAACTTTCACGAAACGCTTATCTTTAGACCAACTTTCATGAAACACTCATCTTTACACCAACTTTCACGAAACGCTCATCTTTAGACCAACTTTCACGAAACGCTCATCTTTACACCAACTTTCACGAAATGCTCAACTTTCGACCAACTTTCACAAAACACTATCTTTTACCAACTTTATCGAAACGCTCAACTTCAGAACAACTTTCATGAAACCTTCATCTTCAGATCAACTTTTACAAAACGCTCATCTTTTGACCAACTTTCATGAAACATTCATCTTTATGCCAACTTTCACGAAACGCTCATCTTTGAACCAACTTTCACGAAAGGCTCACCTTCAGACCAACTTTCACGAAATCCTTATCTTTCCACCAACTTCCACGAAACGCTCATCTTTCTGCCAAGTTTCACGAAATGATCATCTTTGAAACAACTGTCACGAAAGGCTCATCTTTCGATCAACTTTCGCAAAACGCTTATCTTTTGACCAACTTTCATGAAACTGTTACGTGGTCCCCTCAGTGCATACCAGGTCTCGGTGACCCCCGGACCGTGAGAGGACCTTCGCCAGCAAATAGTATCATATAGGCGCATTCGCCACGCAATCCATAGGAATTTCACCCAGGAGACAACTGAGGTGCAAGTATATATTTCCAATGGTAATGATACCAAACACTTTCAAAGACACAACCACGGAGATTTTCCCCGAGCACTCAACAATACACAACCAGGCACAATCAATATTACAACCATGTGAACTCATCTACACAAACTCTAAGATGGCCATCTTATACTAATACATTCCTCACGTGAGCCCCACTCCTGACTCCCTCCGTGGTCAATGTCTCTCCTCTCCGCACACGGGCGGTTGACCGAGCCCCGGGCGGACGTGCTCTAAACGTGCCGTCTCGGACTGGGGCCGCGGCTGCAGCGCACCTCCTTGCCAAGCCACGGGGCAAACCCAGCGCGGCGTCCAACGTGCGGACCCGTACGCGTCTTTGTAGACGGGGCAAAACCCAGCGCGGCTTCCGACGCGAGCGAGGCCCAACGTGCGGACCCGTACGCGTCTTTGTAGACGGGGCAAACTGTCCCGGACGCTTGGTTTCGTGCACGAACTCACGGTGACTGGACGTGTCAAAAGGTATTTACCGCCCAGGTAACTCCTCTCGCCAGACGTTTCGAAACGGCGCGTTTTCCACGCAGCGCAAGGTCGCTTCCACCTTTTGTCGTCCCGGGGCGAGGGAGAAGAAGCACCGTCCTTTTCTCTCCTCGTGTCTTTTCTTCTTCCGTTTCCGGCCACTTCCGTTTCCGGCCACTGGTTCCGAAGGGCTCCTGACCCTCCCATCACAACAACCCTTAATATAATACACACGGATAAGCAACCTGAATGGTAATTTACATACATTCACCTAAATATGTAACACTCCCCCCCTTCAAGAAAGAAAGTTTGAACCCAGCGAAAACTTTCTTTGCCGGCCAATTTGGAGAAACAAACCAGATCACTCAACCCCCCCACATTATCAGTTCCCCCCGGGCACAGTTATCACTTAAAAATAAAGCCAGTTAAGCCACTCGATAGCACTTTTCCGGGAGGCCAAGCCGAGTATTCACTACATGGATGCCTTTAGGAACGCGGAGTTCGCGGTTAGTCCGTGCAGGAAAGTTCTCTACATGGGCGCCTTGAGGAACGTGGAGTTCACGGTTAGTCCGTGCAGGAAAGTTCACTACATGGACGCCTTTAGGAACGGCGTTCACGGTTAATTCGTGTAGGAATCTTGGCTCGGCGGCTCCGCCGCCTTCAGTGCTTCAACTTCTCAGAACGTCCCTAATAATTAGGGTGGGACCACTGGTCCCTGTAGTCCCCTGAATACCGGTCTTCTTCTCGGCCACTACTTTGCCAATTCTTCCTTCGGGAGCGGCCGTAACTCAGGGAGCCTCCATAATAATATTGACTGCGGCCACCACCAAAACTACCGCCCAGTTGTCCTCTCCTGTAGACCTCTCGACGCCTACGAAATGCCTTCCCTACTGTTATGGTCCGACCCTCCAAATCCTTGCCATTCCAATTCTTCTCTGCCTCTCTGGCGTCTTTTGTGCTGGCAAACGTGACAAAGCCGAACCCTCTTGACTGTTGCGTTTCCCAGTCTCTTACCAACCGCACTTCCACCAGCGGCCCATATCTGTTGAAGACAGAGGTCAGAACTTCTTCCTCTGTTTTGAAGTTCAGTCCCCCTACAAATAACTTGGCACTTTTGTCACCATCCCGAGCTGGTGTGGTGTTATTTTCCCTGCTGGGCTCTTTATCAACCCTCAGGTTACCATAAACTTGACCCCCGGCCAAATCATTCCCGAGAACCACAGATACACCCTCTACAGGAAACGTGGCTTGTAAACCGACGGTGACCGGTCCTGACACCAAATCGGACTCCAACTGGATGACCTGAAGGGGAGCACTAACACCGCCCCCGATCCCCTGTAAACGAACACTATCCCCCGTTGCCGTCTCCTCGGACCATGGCAAAATGCCTTCAAGCATTAAAGATTGATGGGCCCCTGTGTCTCTCAATATCCTAACCGGTCTCCGGTTAGTCGAGGCTCCATCCAGTGACACAAACCCCTCGGAAACAAATGGTTGGTAACCCTCTTGATGGCGATTTCTTACGCTAGCCATCGCATTCGGAGTTGTAATAGTCGGACTCCGCTCTGGGTTGTCCCTTTTCATGAGGTAACAACTGGACATCAAGTGTCTAGGTTTTTTGCAAAACGCGCAAGTAGGCCCGGAGGAAAAACTCGGGGTCTGCCTCGGGCCCCCCAAACTATAAGTTTGTCTTGGGCCCGCATCCCTCTGATTTCGAACCGGTGGGGTATCATAGTTGTCCCCATAATCATCTCGAGGCCGCCGCCATGTATGGTCGTTCTCCGCACCTGCTGTTCCCCACCTCCCCTGCGGAGATCTAGGCGAGGAGTTAGGTTCGTGGACCCCTATTCGGTGGGTTAAGGCATAATCATCTGCCATGGTGGCTGCGTCCCACAACTTCGGTACTTTCTTTTCCTGCAGGTACACTTTGATGTCCTCGTGGACACACTGCTGGAATTCCTCCACCAGGATCAAGTCCCGCAATGTTTCGAAGTCTTTCCCGACTCCTTTTGACTCACACCACCGATCAAACATGTTTTCTTTCACTCTGGCAAACTCCACATGGGTCTCACTCTCCCTCTTCCTGGCATTCCTGAATTTTTGCCTGTAAGCTTCCAGAACCAACTCATAGGCTTTGAGGATGTGCTTCTTCAGTACCTCATAATCTGCACATTGGTCCATTGGTAGCGCCGAATAAATTTCCTGAGCTTTCCCCACCAGCACACTTTGCACGAGTATGGTCCATGCCTCCTCCGGCCAGTTTAATTGTCGAGCCACTTTCTCAAAGTGTGGAAAAAATTTCGCGACTTCTTTTTCACTGAACGGTGGAACCAGCCTCACATGTCTGCCCACATCCCAGGTTTTCTGGTTAGGTGTCGACCCCGTCAGCAAGGGTGGTGCCTCTCCCCGTTCTCTCATTAACTCCAGCTCCTTGAATTTGATTTCTTGCTGAAGCTGCATGTCACGTTCCTTTAATTCCCTTTCCGCTTTTCTCTCCTCTGCTTCGAGGTCCCTTGCAGCTCTCCTTTCCTCTGCTTGTTCCTTTTCTCTTCTTTCCTGGAGTTCTCTTTCCACTCTCCTTTCCTCTGCTTGTTTCTCTTCTCTCCTCTCCTCTGCTTTCCTTTCTTCTTCTGCTCTTTCCTTTTCTGCTTTCCTTTCTTCTTCTGCTCTTTCCTTTTCTGCTTTCCTTTCTTCTTCTGCTCTTTCCTTTTCTGCTTTCCTTTCTTCTTCTGCTCTTTCCTTTTCTGCTTTCCTTTCTTCTTCTGCTCTTTCCTTTTCTGCTTTCCTTTCTTCTTCTTTGATCCGTTCCTGGCTCCGTAATTGCAACTCCAGTTTCCGGAGCTCCACGTCTTCTGGCTCTTCGGGTAGCCACTCCCAGGCTAACTCGTCCCATGTTCCTAATCCCACCATAGATTGTATCACCGTGGCCTGCAACTCTGCCTTCCTCAAATTAGTTCGGACCTCCAAGTTAAAATGTTTGGCCAATTTCAAGAGATCCGACTTTAGCAATGCTCGGAACTGTGCCTCACTCGGGGTTACCCCAAAGTTCTGTGCCACAAACGCCATGGTGCCTATCGTTAACACCTGTTAACCTTCACCCCAAGACTTTCCCCAATTTCTCAAAAAAAAATATTACCAATTAATAATTAATTAATAAATTTTAATTACCAAAAATATTATTATTTTATTATTTTATACACTTTTAGATCCCGGACGTAGACCCAATTGCGAAACCGCAAATCGTAATTTGGACGAGCCCCCAATTCTGTTACGTGGTCCCCTCAGTGCATACCAGGTCTCGGTGACCCCCGGACCGTGAGAGGACCTTCGCCAGCAAATAGTATCATATAGGCGCATTCGCCACGCAATCCATAGGAATTTCACCCAGGAGACAACTGAGGTGCAAGTATATATTTCCAATGGTAATGATACCAAACACTTTCAAAGACACAACCACGGAGATTTTCCCCGAGCACTCAACAATACACAACCAGGCACAATCAATATTACAACCATGTGAACTCATCTACACAAACTCTAAGATGGCCATCTTATACTAATACATTCCTCACGTGAGCCCCACTCCTGACTCCCTCCGTGGTCAATGTCTCTCCTCTCCGCACACGGGCGGTTGACCGAGCCCCGGGCGGACGTGCTCTAAACGTGCCGTCTCGGACTGGGGCCGCGGCTGCAGCGCACCTCCTTGCCAAGCCACGGGGCAAACCCAGCGCGGCGTCCAACGTGCGGACCCGTACGCGTCTTTGTAGACGGGGCAAAACCCAGCGCGGCTTCCGACGCGAGCGAGGCCCAACGTGCGGACCCGTACGCGTCTTTGTAGACGGGGCAAACTGTCCCGGACGCTTGGTTTCGTGCACGAACTCACGGTGACTGGACGTGTCAAAAGGTATTTACCGCCCAGGTAACTCCTCTCGCCAGACGTTTCGAAACGGCGCGTTTTCCACGCAGCGCAAGGTCGCTTCCACCTTTTGTCGTCCCGGGGCGAGGGAGAAGAAGCACCGTCCTTTTCTCTCCTCGTGTATTTTCTTCTTCCGTTTCCGGCCACTTCCGTTTCCGGCCACTGGTTCCGAAGGGCTCCTGACCCTCCCATCACAACAACCCTTAATATAATACACACGGATAAGCAACCTGAATGGTAATTTACATACATTCACCTAAATATGTAACAAAACGCTCATCTTTCGACCAACTTTCATGAAACCTTCATCTTCAGACCAACTTTCATGAAAGACTCACCTTCAGACCAACTTTCACAAAATATTCATCTTTGCACCAAGTTCCACGAAACGCTCATCTTTAGACAAACTTTCAGGAAACGCTAATCTTCATGCCAACTTTCCAAAAAGACATCCTCAGACCAACTTTCACAAAACACTCATCATTGGGCCAACTTTGATGAAATGCTCATCTTTAGACCAACTTTCACGAAACCCTCATCTTGAGAGCAACTTTCACAAAATGCTCATCTTTGAACCAACTGTCAGGAAAGGCTCATCTTAAGATCAACTTTCACGAAATGCTCATATTTTGACCAACTTTCACGAAACGCTCACCCTCAGACCAACTTTCACAAAACGCTCATCTTTAGACAAACTTTCATGAAACGCTCATCTTTCGACCAACTTTCATGAAGCACTCATCTTCAGACCAACTTTCACACAACACTCATCTTTGCACCAACTTTTACGAAACGCTCATCTTGAGACCAACTTTCACGAAACGCTAATCTTTTTGCCAACTTTCAAGAAACGCTCATCTTTGAACCAACTTTCACGAAAGGCTCATCTTTAGACCAACTTTCACAAAACACACATCCTCAGACCTACTTTCACGAAACGCTCATCTTTAAACGAACTTTCACGAAACGCTCATCTTTGAACCAACATTCACAAAATGCTCATCTTTAGACCAACTTTCAGGAAACGCTCATCTTTCGACCAACTTACACGAAATGGTCATCTTTACACCAACTTTCATGAAAGGCTCACCATGAGACGAACTTTTACAAAATGCTCATCTTTCGACCAACTTCCACGAAACGCTCATCTTTCTGCCAAGTTTCACGAAATGATCATCTTTGAAACAACTGTCACGAAAGGCTCATCTTTCGATCAACTTTCGCAAAACGCTTATCTTTTGACCAACTTTCATGAAACGCTCATCTTTCGACCAACTTTCATGAAACCTTCATCTTCAGACCAACTTTCATGAAAGACTCACCTTCAGACCAACTTTCACAAAATATTCATCTTTGCACCAAGTTCCACGAAACGCTCATCTTTAGACAAACTTTCAGGAAACGCTAATCTTCATGCCAACTTTCCAAAAAGACATCCTCAGACCAACTTTCACAAAAGACTCATCATTGGGCCAACTTTGATGAAATGCTCATCTTTAGACCAACTTTCACTAAACCCTCATCTTGAGAGCAACTTTCACAAAATGCTCATCTTTGAACCAACTGTCAGGAAAGGCTCATCTTAAGATCAACTTTCACGAAATGCTCATATTTTGACCAACTTTCACGAAACGCTCACCCTCAGACCAACTTTCACAAAACGCTCATCTTTAGACAAACTTTCATGAAACGCTCATCTTTCGACCAACTTTCATGAAGCACTCATCTTCAGACCAACTTTCACACAACACTCATCTTTGCACCAACTTTTAGGAAACGCTCATCTTGAGACCAACTTTCACGAAACGCTAATCTTTTTGCCAACTTTCAAGAAACGCTCATCTTTGAACCAACTTTCACGAAAGGCTCATCTTTAGACCAACTTTCACAAAACACACATCCTCAGACCTACTTTCACGAAACGCTCATCTTTAAACGAACTTTCACGAAACGCTCATCTTTGAACCAACATTCACAAAATGCTCATCTTTAGACCAACTTTCAGGAAACGCTCATCTTTCGACCAACTTACACGAAATGGTCATCTTTACACCAACTTTCATGAAAGGCTCACCTTGAGACGAACTTTTACAAAATGCTCATCTTTCGACCAACTTCCACGAAACGCTCATCGTTCTGCCAAGTTTCACGAAATGATCATCTTTGAAACAACTGTCACGAAAGGCTCATCTTTCGATCAACTTTCGCAAAACGCTTATCTTTTGACCAACTTTCATGAAACGCTCATCTTTCGACCAACTTTCATGAAACCTTCATCTTCAGACCAACTTTCATGAAAGACTCACCTTCAGACCAACTTTCACAAAATATTCATCTTTGCACCAAGTTCCACGAAACGCTCATCTTTAGACAAACTTTCAGGAAACGCTAATCTTCATGCCAACTTTCCAAAAAGACTCCTCATCAGACCAACTTTCACAAAACACTGATCATTGGACCAACTTTTATGAAATTCTCATCTTTAAACCAACTTTCACGAAACTCATCTTTTGACCTACTTTCACGAAACTCATCTTCAGACCTACTTTCACGAAACGCTCACCTTTACGCCAACTTTCACGAAACGCTCATCTTTGAACCAACTTTCACGAAAGGCTCATCTTTAGACCAACTTTCACAAAACCCTCATCCTTGGATCAACCCACCAACGATCACGAAAGGCTCATCTTTCAACCAACTTTCACGAAAGGCTCATCTTTCAACCAACTTTCACGTAAGGCTCACCTTTAGACAAACTTTCATGGAAGGCTCACCTTTGGACAAACTTTCACAAAATGCTCATCTTTCGACAAAGTTCCACGAAACGATCATAATTAGACGAACTTTCACGAAACGCTTATGCTCAGAATAACTTTCACAAAAAGTTCATCTTTTTGCCTACTTGCACGAAACGCTCATCTCGATACCAACTTTTTTTTTTTTTGTATACAGGATCGAGGATCGTGAAAGAGCTAACATTTATCACACAAAAAAATCAAAACAGACACACAAAGTACATAATAAGAGGAGCGGCAGACAAGATGGGGAGAAGGGGAAGCACACAAACACAACATTTGAGAGCAGGGACATCGGGAGATCTGTGGGAGGGAGAGGGCTTGGGGAGAGGAGGGGTGGGAAGAGGGGAGGCCGGGTGGAAGAAGGATAAAACACAAGGATACTACAAGGCCTTCCAGGAAAGAAGTTGGAATTTCAAAAACGTGGATCTGGGGTGAAATTAGCGGGGGTCGAAAAGATCAAGGTTTTAGATGGGGGAAGATAAGTGATGGTGAAAGATAAGTTAAGTACAACCATTTAAGTTTTAAGTTAAGAAGATAAGTTTCACCAAAGGCTCATCTTCAGACCAACTTTTACGAAACGCTCATGTTTAGACCAACTTTTACGAAACGCTCATCTTGAGACCAACGTTCATGAAACGCTCGTCTTCAGACCAACTTTCACGAAACGCTCATCTTTTTGCCAACTTTCACGAAACCCTCATCTTTGAACCAACTTTCACGAAAGGCTCATCTTTAGACCAACTTTCACAAAACCCACATCCTCAGATCAACTTTCACGAAAGGCTCAGCTTTAGACCAACTTTCACGAAACGCTCATCTTCAAACCGACTTTACGAAACGCTCACATTTGCGCCAACTTTCAGGAAACGCTCATCTTTCAACCAAGTTCCACGAAACGCTCATCTTGAGACCAACTTTGACGAAACGCTTGTCTTTGAATCAACATTCACAAAATGCTCATCTTTAGACCAACTTTCACGAAACGCTCATGTTTCGACCAACTTTTATGAAACGCTCATATTTAGACCAACTTTCACGAAACCCTCATCTTGAGAGCAATTTTCCCAAAATGCTCATCTTTGAACCAACTGTCAGGAAAGGCTCATCTTTAGATCAACTTTCACGAAAGGCGAAATCTTTCACGAAATCTTTAGACCAACTTTCACGAAACGCTTATCTTCAAACCTACTTTCACGAAACGCTCACATTTGCGCCAACTTTCACGAAACGCTCATCTTTGAACCAACTTTCACGAAAAGCTCATCTTTCGACCAACTTTCACGAAACGCTCATCTTTCGACCAACTTTCACGAAATGCTCATCTTTAGACCAACTTTCATGAAAGGCTCAACTTGAGACCAACTTTTACAAAATGCTCATCTTTCGACCAATTTCCACGAAACGATCATCTTTAGACCAACTTTCACGAAACGCTCATCTTTAGACCAACTTTCATGAAAGGCTCAACTTGAGACCAACTTTTACGAAAGGCTCATCTTTAGACCAACTTTCACGAAACGCTCATCTTTCGACCAACTTTCACGAAACACTCATCTTTATACCAACTTTCATAAAACACTTATCTTTATACCAACTTTCATGAAACGCTCATCTTTTAACCAACTTTCACGAAATGCTAATCTTTATACCAACTTTCACGAAACCCTCATCTTGAGATCAACTTTCACGAAATGCTCGTCTTAAGACCAACTTTCATGAAACGCTCATCTTTGAACCAACTTTCACAAAAAGCTAATCTTTAGACCAACTTTCACGAAATGCTCATCTTTAGACCAACTTTCACGAAAGCTCACCATCAGACCAACTTTCACAAAACGCTTATCTTGAGACCAACTTTCACGAAACGCCTACCTTTAGACAAACTTTAACGAAACGCTCATCATCAGACCAAGTTTCACAAAACGCTCATCTGCAGACCAACTTTCACGAAATGCTCATCTGAAGACCAACTTTTACGAAACGCTTATCTTTAGACCAACTTTCATGAAAAACTCATCTTTATACCAACTTTCACGAAACGCTCATCTCTGAAACCACTTTCACGAAAGACTCATCTTTCATCGAACTTTCACGAAAGACTCATCTTTCATCGAACTTTCAGGAAAGGCTCATCTTTAGACCAACTTTCACGAAACGCTTATCTTTCGACCAACTTTCACGAAATGCTCATCTTTAGACCAACTTTCATGAAAGGCTCAACTTGAGACCAACTTTTACAAAATGCTCATCTTTCGACCAATTTCCACGAAACGATCATCTTTAGACGAACTTTCATGAAACGCTCAACTTTCGACCAACTTTCATGAAACACTCATCTTCAGACCAACTTTCATGAAACCCTCATCTTTAGACCAAGTTCCATTAAACGCTCATCTTTTGAATAACTTTCAGGAAACGCCCATCTTTATGCCAACTTTCACAAAAGTCTCATCTTAAGACCAAGTTTCACACAACACTCATCTTTGCACCAACTTTTACGAAACGCTCATCTTGAGACCAATTTTCACGAAACGCTAATCTTTTTGCCAACTTTCACGAAACGCTCATCTTTCGACCAACTTTCAGGAAACGCTCATCTTTCGACCATGTTCCATGAAACGCTCATCTTGAGACCAACTTTCATAAAAGGCTCATCCTTCGACCAATTTTCACGAAACGCTCATCTTTGGACCAACTTTTAGGAAAGTCTCATCTTTCGACCAACTTTCACGAAACGCTCATCTTCAGACCTACTTTCACGAAACGTTCACATTTACGCCAACTTTCACGAAACGCTCATCTTTGAACCAACTTTCACGAAAGGCTCATCTTTAGATCAACTTTCACAAAACCCTCATCCTCAGACCTACTTTCACGAAACCCTCATCTTCATACGAACTTTCACGAACGCTCATCCTTGAACCAACTTTTCACGAAATGCTCATCTTTAGACCAACTTTCACGAAACGCTCATCTTTCGACCAACTTTCACGAAATGGTCATCTTTACACCAACTTTCATGAAAGGCTCAGATTGAGACCAACTTTTACAAAATGCTCATCTTTCGACCAATTTCCAGGAAACGCTCATTTTTAGACCAACCTTCACGAAACGCTTATCTTTTGACCAAATTTCACGAAAAGCTCATCTTTTTGCCAACTTTCGCGAAATGCTCATCTTTACACCAACTTTCACGAAACGCTCATCTTTAGACCAACGTTCACGAAAGGCTCATCTTTATACCAACTTTCACAAAAGGCTCATCCTTCGACCAATTTTCAAGAAACGCTCATCTTTGGAACAACTTTTACGAAAGGCTCATCTTTAGACCAACTTTCACGAAACGCTCATCTTTATACCAACTTTCATAAAACATTCATCTTTATACCAACTTTCCTGAAACGCTCATCTTTGGACCAACTTTCAGGAAATGCTCGTCTTTACCAACTTTCACGAAACCCTCATCTTGAGATCAACTTTCACGAAATGCTCGTCTTGAGACCAACTTTCATGAAACGCTCATCTTTGAACCAACTTTCACAAAAGGCTAATCTTTAGACCAACTTTCACGAAATGCTCATCTTTAGAACAACTTTCACGAAAGCTCATCATCAGACCAACTTTCACTAAACGCTTATCTTTAGACCAACTTTCACGAAAGTTCATCTTTAGATCAACTTTCACGAAACGCCTATCTTTAGACCAACTTTCACAAAACGCTCATCATCAGACCAAGTTTCACAAAACGCTCATCTGCAGACCAAGTTTCACAAAACGCTCATCTGCAGACCAACTTTCACGAAATGCTCATCTGCAGACCAACTTTCACGAAACGCTCATCTTCAGACCTACTTTCACGAAACGCTCACATTTACGCCAACTTTCATGAAAGGCTCACCTTGAGACCAACTTTCACGAAAGGCTCATCTTTAGACCAACTTTCACAAAACCCTCATCCTCAGACCTACTTTCACGAAACCCTCATCTTTATACGAACTTTCACGAAACGCTCATCTTTGAACCAACTTTTACCAAATGCTCATCTTTAGACCAACTTTCACGAAACGCTCATCTTTAGACCAACTTTCACGAAACGCTCATCTTTCGACCAACTTTCACGAAACACTCATCTTTATACCAACTTTCATAAAACACTCATCTTTATACCAACTTTCATGAAACGCTTATCTTTGTACCAACTTTCAGGAAATGCTCATCTTTATTCCAACTTTCACGAAACCCTCATCTTGAGATCAACTTTCACGAAATGCTCCTCTTTAGACCAACTTTCATGAAACGCTCAGCTTTGAACCAACTTTCACAAAAGGCTAATCTTTAGACCAACTTTCACGAAATGCTCATCTTTAGACCAACTTTCACGAAAGTTAATCTTTAGATCAACTTTCACGAAACGCCTATGTTTAGACCAACTTTCACATAACGCTCATCATCAGACCAACTTTCACGAAACGCTCACATTTACGCCAACTTTCACGAAACGCTCATCTTTAGACCAACTTTCACAAAACCCTCATCCTCAGACCTACTTTCACGAAACCCTCATCTTTATACGAACTTTCACGAAACGCTCATCTTTGAACCAACTTTCACGAAATGCTCATCTTTAGACCAACTTTCACGAAACGCTCATCTTTCGACCAACGTTCACGAAATGGTCATCTTCACACCAACTTTCATGAAAGGCTCAAATTGAGACCAACATTTACAAAATGCTCATCTTTCGACCAATTACCACGAAACGCTCATCTTTACACCAACTTTCACGAAACGCTCATCTTTAGACCAACGTTCACGAAAG
This sequence comes from Myxine glutinosa, assembly GCF_964187855.1. NCBI lineage: Eukaryota > Metazoa > Chordata > Myxini > Myxiniformes > Myxinidae > Myxine > Myxine glutinosa. The sequence goes on along the minus strand of NC_136261.1, from coordinate 263,425,028 downwards.
GCTCATCTTTATACCAACTTTCACGAAAGCTCATCAGCAGACCAACTTTCACGAATCGCTTATCTTTAGACCAACTTTCACGAAAGTTCATCTTTAGATCAACTTTCACGAAACGCCTATCTGAAGACCAACTTTCACGAAACGCTCATCATCAGACCAAGTTTCACAAAACGCTCATCTGCAGACCAACGTTCACGAAATGCTCATCTGCAGACCAACTTTCACGAAACGCTTATCTTTAGACCAACTTTCATGAAACACTCATCTTTACACCAACTTTCACGAAACGCTCATCTTTGAAACCACTTTCACGAAAGGCTCATCTTTGAACCAACTTTCACGAAAGGCTCATCTTTAGACCAACTTTCACGAAATGCTTATCTTTCGACCAACTTTCACTAAACGCTTATCTTTAGACCAACTTTCACGAAAGCCTCATCTTCAGATCAACTTTTACAAAACGCTCATCTTTTGACCAACTTTCATCAAACGCTCATCGTTAGACCAACTTTCATGAAACATTCATCTTTATGCCAACTTTCACGAAATGCTCATATTGTGACCAACTTTCACGAAACGCTCACACTCAGACCAACTTTCACAAAACGCTCATCTTTAGACAAACTTTCATGAAACGCTCATCTTTCGACCAACTTTCATGAAACACTCATCTTCAGACCAACTTTCACACAACACTCATCTTTGCACCAACTTTTACGAAACGCTCATCTTGAGACCAACTTTCACGAAACGCTAATCTTTTTGCCAACTTTCAAGAAACGCGCATCTTTGAACCAACTTTCACGAAAGGCTCATCTTTAGACCAACTTTCACAAAACCCACATCCTCAGAACTACATTCACGAAACGCTCATCTTTGAACCAACATTCACAAAATGCTCATCTTTAGACCAACTTTCAGGAAACGCTCATCTTTCGACCAACTTACACGAAATGGTCATCTTTACACCAACTTTCATGAAAGGCTCTCCTTGAGACGAACTTTTACAAAATGCTCATCTTTCGACCAAGTTCCACGAAACGCTCATCTGCAGACCAACTTTCAGGAAACGCTTATCTTTAGACCAACTTTCATGAAACCCTCATCTTTATACGAACTTTCACGAAACTCTCATCTTTGAACCAACTTTCACGAAATGCTCATCTTTAGACCAACTTTCACGAAACGCTCATCTTTCGACCAACGTTCACGAAAGGCTCATCTTTATACCAACTTTCACGAAAGCTCATCAGCAGACCAACTTTCACGAAACGCTTATCTTTAGACCAACTTTCACGAAAGTTCATCTTTAGATCAACTTTCACGAAACGCCTATCTGAAGACCAACTTTCACGAAACGCTCATCATCAGACCAAGTTTCACAAAACGCTCATCTGCAGACCAACTTTCACGAAATGCTCATCTGCAGACCAACTTTCACGAAACGCTTATCTTTAGACCAACTTTCATGAAACACTCATCTTTACACCAACTTTCACGAAACGCTCAACTTTGAAACCACTTTCCCGAAAGGCTCATCTTTGAACCAACTTTCACGAAAGGCTCAACTTTAGACCAACTTTCACGAAATGCTTATCTTTCGACCAACTTTCACTAAACGCTTATCTTTAGACCAACTTTCACGAAAGCCTCATCTTCAGATCAACTTTTACAAAACGCTCATCTTTTGACCAACTTTCATGAAACATTCATCTTTATGCCAACTTTCACGAAACGCTCATCTTTGAACCAACTTTCACGAAAGGCTCACCTTCAGACCAACTTTCACGAAATCCTTATCTTTCCACCAACTTCCACGAAACGCTCATCTTTCTGCCAAGGTTCACGAAATGATCATCTTTGAAACAACTGTCACGAAAGGCTCATCTTTCGATCAACTTTCGCAAAACGCTTATCTTTTGACCAACTTTCATGAAACGCTCATCTTTCGACCAACTTTCATGAAACCTTCATCTTCAGACCAACTTTCATGAAAGACTCACCTTCAGACCAACTTTCACAAAATATTCATCTTTGCACCAAGTTCCACGAAACGCTCATCTTTAGACAAACTTTCAGGAAACGCTAATCTTCATGCCAACTTTCCAAAAAGACATCCTCAGACCAACTTTCACAAAACACTCATCATTGGGCCAACTTTGATGAAATGCTCATCTTTAGACCAACTTTCACGAAACCCTCATCTTGAGAGCAACTTTCACAAAACGCTCATCTTTAGACAAACTTTCATGAAACGCTCATCTTTCGACCAACTTTCATGAAGCACTCATCTTCAGACCAACTTTCACACAACACTCATCTTTGCACCAACTTTTACGAAACGCTCATCTTGAGACCAACTTTCACGAAACGCTAATCTTTTTGCCAACTTTCAAGAAACGCTCATCTTTGAACCAACTTTCACGAAACACACATCCTCAGACCTACTTTCACGAAACGCTCATCTTTAAACGAACTTTCACGAAACGCTCATCTTTGATCCCAACATTCACAAAATGCTCATCTTTAGACCAACTTTCAGGAAACGCTCATCTTTCGACCAACTTACACGAAATGGTCATCTTTACACCAACTTTCATGAAAGGCTCACCTTGAGACGAACTTTTACAAAATGCTCATCTTTCGACCAACTTCCACGAAACGCTCATCTTTCTGCCAAGTTTCACGAAATGATCATCTTTGAAACAACTGTCACGAAAGGCTCATCTTTCGATCAACTTTCGCAAAACGCTTATCTTTTGACCAACTTTCATGAAACGCTCATCTTTCGACCAACTTTCATGAAACCTTCATCTTCAGACCAACTTTCATGAAAGACTCACCTTCAGACCAACTTTCACAAAATATTCATCTTTGCACCAAGTTCCACGAAACGCTCATCTTTAGACAAACTTTCAGGAAACGCTAATCTTCATGCCAACTTTCCAAAAAGACATCCTCAGACGAACTTTCACAAAACACTCATCATTGGGCCAACTTTGATGAAATGCTCATCTTTAGACCAACTTTCACTTTTTTTTTTTTTTTTTTTTTTTTTTTTGTATACAAGATCGAGGCTCGTGAAAGAGCGAATGAAACCCTCATCTTGAGAGCAACTTTCACAAAATGCTCATCTTTGAACCAACTGTCAGGAAAGGCTCATCTTAAGATCAACTTTCACGAAATGCTCATATTTTGACCAACTTTCACGAAACGCTCACCCTCAGACCAACTTTCACAAAACGCTCATCTTTAGACAAACTTTCATGAAACGCTCATCTTTCGACCAACTTTCATGAAGCACTCATCTTCAGACCAACTTTCACACAACACTCATCTTTGCACCAACTTTTAGGAAACGCTCATCTTGAGACCAACTTTCACGAAACGCTAATCTTTTTGCCAACTTTCAAGAAACGCTCATCTTTGAACCAACTTTCACGAAAGGCTCATCTTTAGACCAACTTTCACAAAACACACATCCTCAGACCTACTTTCACGAAACGCTCATCTTTAAACGAACTTTCACGAAACGCTCATCTTTGAACCAACATTCACAAAATGCTCATCTTTAGACCAACTTTCAGGAAACGCTCATCTTTCGACCAACTTACACGAAATGGTCATCTTTACACCAACTTTCATGAAAGCCTCACCTTGAGACGAACTTTTACAAAATGCTCATCTTTCGACCAACTTCCACGAAACGCTCATCTTCAGACCAACTTTGACGAAACGCTTATCTTTTGACCAACTTTCACGAAATGCTCATCTGCAGACCAACTTTCAGGAAACGCTTATCTTTAGACCAACTTTCATGAAACCCTCATCTTTATACGAACTTTCACGAAACGCTCATCTTTGAACCAACTTTCACGAAATGGTCATCTTTAGACCAACTTTCACGAAGCGCTCATCTTTCGACCAACGTCCACGAAATGGTCATCTTCACACCAACTTTCATGAAAGGCTCAAATTGAGACCAACTTTTACAAAATGCTCATCTTTCGACCAATTTCCACGAAACGCTCATCTTTACACCAACTTTCACGAAACGCTCATCTTTAGACCAACGTTCACGAAAGGCTCATCTTTATACCAACTTTCACGAAAGCTCATCAGCAGACCAACTTTCACGAAACGCTTATCTTTAGACCAACTTTCACGAAACGCTCATCTGCAGACCAACTTTCACGAAACGCTCATCATCAGACCAAGTTTCACAAAACGCTCATCTGCAGACCAACTTTCACGAAAGCCTCATCTTCAGATGAACTTTTACAAAACGCTCATCTTTTGACCAACTTTCATGAAACGCTCATCTTTAGACCAACTTTCATGAAACATTCATCTTTATGCCAACTTTCACGAAACGCTCATCTTTGAACCAACTTTCACGAAAGGCTCATCTTTCGACCAACTTCCACGAAACGCTCATCTTTCTGCCAAGTTTCACGAAATGATCATCTTTGAAACAACTGTCACGAAAGGCTCATCTTTCGATCAACTTTCGCAAAACGCTTATCTTTTGACCAACTTTCATGAAACGCTCATCTTTAGACCAACTTTCATGAAACCTTCATCTTCAGACCAACTTTCATGAAAGACTCACCTTCATACCAAGTTTCACAAAATATTCATCTTTGCACCAAGTTCCACGAAACGCTCATCTTTAGACGAACTTTCAGGAAACGCTAATCTTTATGCCAACTTTACAAAAAGACTCATCCTCAGACCAACTTTCACAAAACACTCATCATTGGGCCAACTTTGATGAAATGCTCATCTTTAGACCAACTTTCACGAAATGGTCATCTTTAGACCAACTTTCACGAAGCGCTCATCTTTCGACCAACGTCCACGAAATGGTCATCTTCACACCAACTTTCATGAAAGGCTCAAATTGAGACCAACTTTTACAAAATGCTCATCTTTCGACCAATTTCCACGAAACGCTCATCTTTACACCCACTTTCACGAAACGCTCATCTTTAGACCAACGTTCACGAAAGGCTCATCTTTATACCAACTTTCACGAAAGCTCATCAGCAGACCAACTTTCACGAAACGCTCATCTGCAGACCAACTTTCACGAAACGCTCATCATCAGACCAAGTTTCACAAAACGCTCATCTGCAGACCAACTTTCACGAAAGCCTCATCTTCAGATGAACTTTTACAAAACGCTCATCTTTTGACCAACTTTCATGAAACGCTCATCTTTAGACCAACTTTCATGAAACATTCATCTTTATGCCAACTTTCACGAAACGCTCATCTTTGAACCAACTTTCACGAAAGGCTCATCTTTCGACCAACTTCCACGAAACGCTCATCTTTCTGCCAAGTTTCACGAAATGATCATCTTTGAAACAACTGTCACGAAAGGCTCATCTTTCGATCAACTTTCGCAAAACGCTTATCTTTTGACCAACTTTCATGAAACGCTCATCTTTAGACCAACTTTCATGAAACCTTCATCTTCAGACCAACTTTCATGAAAGACTCACCTTCAGACCAAGTTTCACAAAATATTCATCTTTGCACCAAGTTCCACGAAACGCTCATCTTTAGACGAACTTTCAGGAAACGCTAATCTTTATGCCAACTTTACAAAAAGACTCATCCTCAGACCAACTTTCACAAAACACTCATCATTGGGCCAACTTTGATGAAATGCTCATCTTTAGACCAACTTTCACGAAATGCTCATCTTTAGACCAACTTTCACGAAAGCTCATCATCAGACCAAGTTTCACAAAACGCTCCTCTGCAGACCAACTTTCACGAAATGCTCATCTGCAGACCAACTTTCACGAAACGCTTATCTTTAGACCAACTTTCACGAAACCCTCATCTTGAGAGCAACTTTCACAAAATACTCATCTTTGAACCAACTGTCAGGAAAGGCTCATCTTAAGATCAACTTTCACGAAATGCTCATATTTTGACCAACTTTCACGAAACGCTCATCTTCAGACCTACTTTCATAAAAGGCTCATCCTTCGACCAATTTTCATGAAACGCTCATCTTTGGACCAACTTTTACGAAAGGCTCATCTTTCGACCAACTTTGACGAAACGCTCATCTTCAGACCTACTTTCATGAAACGCTCACATTTACGACAACTTTCACGAAACGCTCATCTTTGAACCAACTTTCACGAAAAGCTCATCTTTAGACCAACTTTTACAAAACCCTCTTCCTCAGACCTACTTTCACGAAACCCTCATCTTTATACGAACTTTCACGAAACGCTCATCTTTGAAACCACTTTCACGAAAGGCGCATCTTTGAACCAACTTTCACGAAACGCTCATCTTCAGACCTACTTTCACGAAACGCTCACATTTACGCCGACTTTCATGAAAGGCTCACCTTGAGACGAACTTTCACAAAATACTCATCTTTGAACCAACTCTCAGGAAAGGCTCATCTTAAGATCAACTTTCACGAAATGCTCATATTTTGACCAACTTTCACGAAACGCTCACCCTCAGACCAACTTTCACAAAACGCTCATCTTTAGACAAACTTTCATGAAACGCTCATCTTTCGACCAACTTTCATGAAACACTCATCTTCAGACCAACTTTCACACAACACTCATCTTTGCACCAACTTTCACGAAACGCTAATCTTTTTGCCAACTTTCAAGAAACGCTCATCTTTGAACCAACTTTCACGAAAGGCTCAGCTTTAGACCAACTTTCACAAAACCCACATCCTCAGACCTACTTTCACGAAACGCTCATCTTTATACGAACTTTCACGAAACGCTCATCTTTGAACCAACATTCACAAAATGCTCATCTTTAGACCAACTTTCAGGAAACGCTCATCTTTCGACCAACTTACACGAAATGGTCATCTTTACACCAACTTTCATGAAAGGCTCACCTTGAGACGAACTTTTACAAAATGCTCATCTTTCGACCAAGTTCCACGAAACGCTCATCTTTAGACCAACTTTGACGAAACGCTTATCTTTTGACCAACTTTCACGAAATGCTCATCGGCAGACCAACTTTCAGGAAACGCTTATCTTTAGACCAACTTTCATGAAACACTCATCTTTATAGCAACTTTCACGAAACGCTCATCTTTGAAACCACTTTCACGAAAGGCTCATCTTTGAACCAACTTTCACGAAACGCTCATCTTCAGACCTACTTTCATGAAACGCTCACATTTACGCCAACTTTCACGAAACGCTCATCTTTGAACCAACTTTCACGAAAAGCTCATCTTTAGACCAACTTTTACAAAACCCTCTTCCTCAGACCTACTTTCACGAAACCCTCATCTTTATACGAACTTTCACGAAACGCTCATCTTTGAAACCACTTTCACGAAAGGCGCATCTTTGAACCAACTTTCACGAAACGCTCATCTTCAGACCTACTTTCACGAAACGCTCACATTTACGCCAACTTTCATGAAAGGCTCACCTTGAGACGAACTTTTACAAAATGCTCATCTTTCGACCAAGTTCCACGAAACGCTCATCTTTAGACCAACTTTGACGAAACGCTTATCTTTTGACCAACTTTCACGAAAAGCTCATGTTTTTGCCAACTTTCGCGAAACGCTCATCTTTACACCAACTTTCACGAAACGCTCATCTTTAGACCAACGTTCACGAAACGCTCATCTTTATACCAACTTTCATAAAAGGCTCATCCTTCGACCAATTTTCACGAAACGCTCATCTTTGGACCAACTTTTACGAAAGTCTCATCTTTCGACCAACTTTCACGAAACGCTCATCTTCAGACCTACTTTCACGAAACGCTCAGATTTACGCCAACTTTCACGAAACGCTCATCTTTGAACCAACTTTCACGAAAGGCTCATCTTTAGACCAACTTTCACAAAACCCTCATCCTCAGACCTACTTTCACGAAACCCGCATCTTTATACGAACTTTCACGAAACGCTCATCTTTGAACCAACTTTCACGAAATGCTCATCTTTAGACCAACTTTCACGAATCGCTCATCTTTCGACCAACTTTCACGATATGGTCATCTTTACACTAACTTTCATGAAAGGCTCAAATTGAGACCAACTTTTACAAAATGCGAATCGTTCGACCAATTTCCACGAAACGCTCATTTTTAGATGAACTTTCACGAAACGCTTATCTTTTGACCAACTTTCACGAAAAGCTCATCTTTTTGCCAACTTTCGCGAAACGCTCATCTTTACACCAACTTTCACGAAACGCTCATCTTTACACCAACTTTCACGAAACGCCTATCTTTAGACCAACATTCACGAAACGCTCATCATCAGACCAACTTTCACGAAAGGCTCATCTTTCGACCAACTTTCACGAAACACTCATCTTTATACCAACTTTCATAAAACACTCATCTTTATACCAACTTTCATGAAACGCTCATCTTTGGACCAACTTTCAGGAAATGCTCATCTTTATACCAACTTTCACGAAACCCTCATCTTGAGATCAACTTTCACGAAATGCTCGTCTTTAGACCAACTTTCATGAAACGCTCATCTTTGAACCAACTTTCACAAAAGGCTAATCTTTAGACCAACTTTCACGAAATGCTCATCTTTAGACCAACTTTCACGAAAGCTCATCATCAGACCAACTTTCACTAAACGCTTATCTTTAGACCAACTTTCACGAAACGCTCAACTTCAGACCAACGTTCACGAAACGCTCATCTTTATACCAACTTTCATAAAAGGCTCATCCTTCGACCAATTTTCACGAAACGCTCATCTTTGGACCAACTTTTACGAAAGGCTCATCTTTAGACCAACTTTGACGAAACGCTCATCTTCAGACCTACTTTCATGAAACGCTCACATTTACGCCAACTTTCACGAAACGCTCATCTTTGAACCAACTTTCACGAAAGGCTCCTCTTTAGACCAACTTTTACAAAACCCTCATCCTCAGACCTACTTTCACGAAACTTCAGACCTACTTTTCACGAAATCTTTATACGAACTTTCACGAAATGCTCATCTTTGAACCAACTTTTACGAAAGTCTCATCTTTCGACCAACTTTCATGAAACGCTCATCTTCAGACCAACTTTCACGAAACGCTCACATTTACGCCAACTTTCACGAAACGCTCATCTTTAGACCAACTTTCACAAAACCCTCATCCTCAGACCTACTTTAACGAAACCCTCATCTTTATACGAACTTTCACGAAACGCTCATCTTTGAACCAACTTTCACGAAATGCTCATCTTTAGACCAACTTTCACGAAACGCTCATCTTTCGACCAACTTTCACGAAATGGTCATCTTTACACCAACTTTCATGAAAGGCTCAAATTGAGACCAACTTTTACAAAATGCTCATCTTTCGACCAATTTCCACGAAACGCTCATCTTTAGACCAACTTTCACGAAACGATTATCTTTTGACCAACTTTCACGAAAAGCTCATCTTTTTGCCAACTTTCGCGAAACGCTCATCTTTAAACCAACTTTCACGAAACGCTCATCTTTAGACCAACGTTCACGAAAGGCTCATCTTTATACCAACTTTCACGAAAGCTCATCATCAGACCAACTTTCACGAAACGCTTATATTTAGACCAACTTTCACGAAAGTTCATCTTTAGATCAACTTTCACGAAGCGCCTATCTTAAGACCAACTTTCACGAAACGCTCATCATCAGACCAAGTTTCACAAAACGCTCATCTGCAGACCAACTTTCACGAAATGCTCATCTGCAGACCAACTTTCATGAAACGCTAATCTTTTTGCCAACTTTCAAGAAACGCTCATCTTTGAACCAACTTTCACGAAAGGCTCATCTTTAGACCAACTTTCACAAAACCCACATCCTCAGACCTACTTTCACGAAACGCTCATCTTTATACGAACTTTCACGAAACGCTCATCATCAGACCAAGTTTCACAAAACGCTCATCTGCAGACCAACTTTCACGAAATGCTCATCTTTCGACCAACTTACACGAAATGGTCATCTTTACACCAACTTTCATGAAAGGCTCACCTTGAGACGAACTTTTACAAAATGCTCATCTTTCGACCAAGTTCCACGAAACGCTCATCTTTGGACCAACTTTTACGAAAGTCTCATCTTTCGACCAACTTTCACGAAACGCTCATCTTCAGACCTACTTTCACGAAACGCTCACATTTACGCCAACTTTCACGAAACGCTCATCTTTGAACCAACTTTCACGAAAGGCTCATCTTTAGACCAACTTTCACAAAACCCTCATCCTCAGACCTACTTTCACGAAACACTCATCTTTATACGAATTTTCACGAAACGCTCATCTTTGAACCAACTTTCACAAAATGCTCATCTTTAGACCAACTTTCACGAAACGCTCATCTTTCGACCAACTTTCACGAAATGGTCATCTTTACACCAACTTTCATGAAAGGCTCAAATTGAGACCAACTTTTACAAAATGCTCATCTTTGGACCAAGTTCCACGAAACGCTCATCTTTTGACCAACTTTCACGAAAGACTAATCTTGAGACCAACTTTCATGAAAGGCTCATCTTTAGACCAACTTGCATGAAACGCTCATCTTTAGACCAACTTTCACAAAAAGCTCATCTTTATACCAACTTTCATGAAACGCTCGTCTTTCGACCAACTTGCACGAAAGGCTCATCTTTGGACCAGCTTTCACGAAACGTGAAAGGTTTCAAACTGTATCATGACCATGGTCCCCTTCAATCTTTATCATGACCATGGTCCTCTTCAACCTTTAGCATGACCATGGGTCCCCTCAACCTTTAGCATAACCATGGTCCCCTGCAAAATTTAGTATCACCATTGTCTCCTTCAACCTTTAGCAACACCATGGTCCTTTTCAACCTTTAACATGACCAATGACCATGGTCCCCTCAACCGTTCGCATGACCATGGTCCCCTTCAACCTTTAGCATGACCATGGTCCCCTTCAACCTTTAGCATGACCATGGTCCCCTTCAACCTTTAGCATGACCATGGTCCCCTTCAACCTTTAGCATGACCATGGTCCCCTTCAATCTTTAGCATGACAATGGTCCCCTTCATACTTTAGCATGACCATGGTCCCCTTCAACCTTTAGCATGACCATGGTCCCCTTCAACCTTTAGCAACACCATTGTCCACTTCAACCTTTAACAACACCAAGGTCCTTTTCAACCTTTAGCATGACCAATGACCATGGTCCCCTCAACCGATCGCATGACCATGGTCCTCTTCAACCTTTAGCATGACCATGGTCCCCTTCAACCTTTAGCATGACCATGGTCCCCTTCAACCTTTAGCATGACCATGGTCCCCTTCAACCTTTAGCATGACCATGGTCCCCTTCAACCTTTAGTATCACCATTGTCTACTTCAACCTTTAGCAACACCATGGTCCTTTTCAACCTTTAGCATGACCAATGACCATGGTCCCCTCAACCGTTCGCATGACCATGGTCCCCTTCAACCTTTAGCATGACCATGGTCCCCTTCAACCTTTAGCATGACCATGGTCCCCTTCAACCTTTAGCATGACCATGGTCCCCTTCAACCTTTAGCATGACCATGGTCCCCTTCAATCTTTAGCATGACCATGGTCCCCTTCAACCTTTAGCATGACCATGGTCCCCTTCAACCTTTAGCATGACCATGGTCCCCTTCAACCTTTAACATGACCATGGTCCCCTTCAATCTTTAGCATGACCATGGTCCCCTTCAATCTTTAGCATGACCATGGTCCCCTTCATACTTTAGCATGACCATGGTCCCCTTCAACCTTTAGCATGACCATGGTCCCCTTCAAACCTCAATGTAAGGTTGCTCCCTTTCAACTACTATGACTATTTTCATAGAAAAATGGTCATGAACACATGCCTGTTATTTAATAACTTTATTGCGTTAAGAAAATGCCAATTGTACACTGCATGTATGATACATATTTACAACCTCACATTTATAAGATGGATGGAATTACTAATTTTTGAGACTAACTTGATTGTCAGAATTATGCTCCATTCGCTTTATTTAAAATCCACGATTGTCGAAAACTTGTTGTCATCGTTACTCTATATGTTGTCACAATTACTCATTGTTTATCCAAACTGGAGTTCACTTCAGCAGTCACACCATGTGCATGTTGAAGTCCAACAGTGCAGGGTGAATGACTCCATTTATCTACCATAACCGTGGTCAGCCATAATTCAATGAGAATAAACGACTCCATAAACTTCATTTGCAGCCACAGGCCGTGACGACGTGCAGAATACGAGAATCTTTGTTGCGCAACAACACTTGACTGGACTTGAACCTTACAGGTGTGCAGGTATTCTGGTGAGATCGCAAGGCACGGAGGCAGTTATGTGGACTCTTCGGATTTCTGGGAATACAGAAAGGTTTTTCTTGAGGCAGAGCCGCAGAGAGACCATAAATCAAAATGGACGATTGTTCTATGGAGGCCTTCTTTGCCTTATACAGGGATGCATCTATATGGATGTATCTATCAATCCACGTTTTTACAAGTCACAACATAGGAAAATACTTGCTCTGAAACGCAATAATGCAGACCTAACAACATCAAGTCCTCACATACCCCTAACATTGTCCTTTGTGAGCAAATATTCTGTTCTTGCTCAGCTGGACAACACATATAAAGTGATGTCCTAATCTAACATATATGCACATGTTGGCATTTATACAGGTAAATAGATCTGGCGGTGACCATCTCCTATCCTCAGTGGGTCAGTACTATCAGTTAGGGGAGGAATTTGATGAATTAAGGTGCCAGTGATATCTCGGCTTGTCATTTATGAAAGACACCGTGGGATCTTTAACCTTCACCTGCACTCAATGCTGGCAGACAGGTGCCAGCTTGACATGCCCTCCAATAGAGAGCGCAGTTTCTGACGCAACTCTCTGAAACACCAGTCTGGCAGTGTACAGTCACGTGAATAATTAAACTCATGCTACACAGCTCAAAAGCAAGTGTGCCATCTCTGTGCCAACATAAACATCCATTACTTCACGTGATGTGAGGGTGAGAGATGTACTGACTTAAAAGTTAAAACTCCTGCTTAGCACATGTAAAATGCGAAGTTGGAAATGGACTCGTTATTCAGAAGGATTATCAGAGGAACATAAGAGGAATGGACGGATGACTCACCGAAGTAGGCACAATGTGGAACGGTTGGTAGAACAGGTTCCCAAGCAGCGTCCAACATCAATTTCCTGCCAAATATAAACCGTCATTATCACATTATCATTAAAATCATCATCAATTACAATACTTGCAACTAATACTTCTAAAAAGCACTTCATATTATACCAAAAAGTAGTAAACATTTATACCATTGAGTGGGCCAGTGAGTGGTTAAAAATATGTGTAATATATTTCACCAAAGAAGCACACTGACACTATTACATGACGCTGACGTATATCACGCATAAATTATATCACATCATCGTCATATCCTGGGGCCAGTGTGCTTCTTTGGTTAAATTTAATATTCCTGACTGCACACCTCCTGACTAGTAATGAGCAGGACAGAGACAATGTGTTCGCATGGCAGGCAACACTTGGTACTGGCAGGTTGTGAAGCAAGCACTGTGATGCGACTCGATACCTGTATGTACGTATGTGTGTGTGTGTGTGCATGTGTGTGTGTGTGTGTGTGTGTGTGTGTGTGTGTGTGTGTGTGTGTGTGTATATATATATATTTTTTTTTTTTTTTTTTAATGTAAACGAGGTGGTGCTGAAAAGTAATGCCTCCTATTTTTTTTTCCAAAACAGGTAAAGATATTCAAATGTAACAAAGACATATAATAACATCAATATTTATTCTACCATGGTGCATATTTATTTCTCAACATTACCACTGTGGTCCATACATTCTGCCATTGTTCAAGTCGTTTTGTCCTGCAATCATGATAGAACTGTGTCCCCTGCTGACTTAACCAGGGTCTCACAACAGCCTTGACATAATCGTCGGAAGAACAGTGTTATTCATGAAGATTTTCCTTCAAGGGGAAGCCAAACGCTTAGACTACCTCAACGCTAATCTATCCCTTGATACCCTACACATACAAAATGGATATGATGAGTCTTTTTCCCATTTCCGATTTATAAAGTGGGTAATTTTGCGATTAAAAGTCGAAATCTTCTTCATATTTAAATGTCCGTCACACTAGGAAGTCAAGCACCATATCTGTACTTTCTACCATTTACATCACAGTATGATTGAACAGTGAATAATTTTCGAATTTCTGCAAATATGTCTAGTTGATGTGTCCTTGGTGGTTGTAGTTATACAAACCAAGATGGTTTCCTGCTACACCAATGGCTAAAATATCCGAGGGTTGACAGAAATTGGATGAGGTTTGTCTGAAATAACCGAGTGTGTACCGGGCCTACAAAATGTTTGCTTTTCTGCTTGGAACATTTTACAGAGCACTGTTATGAAACAACAGAGATGGCTAGATATTGGGGTTATCTGCCATGATTGATAGATGATGCCACCTTCATGAATAAGTGGAAGAAACAGCCGTCACTCGAAACTGTAACACCATCTCTACCCAGCTACCAGCGCATGTACACAGGCATTTTTCACAGTGAATGAATCACCTGTGTTGGCCTGCCGGCGACTGATCTAACCTTGCCACCACCCCTCCCTCCTCCTCCACTGGGGCTTCCATCAGCATGGACATGGCACAGCACAGCTGGGACATGGCACGGACATGATACTGGGACACAACACAGCACAGCCACAGATAACAAATGGCATCCCGGGAAAGTTTGCAACAGACTATCCTGTTACATTCAGGACACTGGGTCAGCCTGCTACGTGGAACAAAACTTTCATCTCCCATTTGGTCGGAGGTGTCCAAGTATGCCTGGGCAGTGTCCATGGTGTGTCGTGTCCATGCTGTGTCATGCCATATTTTTCCCGGAGTAATATAACTGATGTATCAATTGATACAAGATCCCTGGTAAACCGTCAATTGAATGGAAAAACAAAACCAACCTATCTGTTGTGAACATGCAAACAGCATTTTCATCTTCACTACTAACAACGGCATCTTCAATAGCACCATCTTTGTCTGAATCACTCACACAAAGCTCAAAACGATATGGCTCCACAATTCTCCCGAAAATGCTCCCATCACTAATTTTGTCTCCATTAGTTTCTTCAAAATCCCACTGATCAGTTTCAACGTATCGGGAACCTTCAGAGTTGGTAATGATTGAGGAATCAGTATCGGGATCTGAGCTCGAAATACACTGTTGTCTATGTAAATCACCATTTGGATCAAGATGAGTTCATAATGTGACGTCATTGGCGAAATCGAAAATCGACACTTGGGATTTTTTTTCGACATTTTGTGATTGGTAAAAAAAAAAATTCAACAAAACCTTTCCTTAAAATTAGACCGTGATTAATGATTTTAATTTTCAGAAAAAGAATAGGCATTTGGTTCTCCTTCAAGTTTGGGGAAGAGATTAATATCTGACGGAGCAAATTTGGGACTAGTGGTCATTTGGGGCGGTACTCCATTGACCGTCTCTTACTCTCAGGATCGTAATAGTGCACCCAACTCTCATATCCAGCCATCTATAGTCAGTCATCCCATCTCTCATCTCCAGTCATTTGCAGTCAGTCATCCCAACTATCATCTCCAGAGACGCTCACAGCACCGACAATGTCGTGCTGCCCCCTGCCATCTTGACTAACATAGCACTGAAGCATCTGGTGTCAGAATCACGAAACTTCACAACCAATGGTGGGAAGAACTAATATGCGGACTGTGCTTTGTTGCATTCAAATATCTTTACCTGTTTTGGAGAAAAATAACAAGACGCATTACTTTTCAACACCCTCTCGTAATATGATGAACATGTAAAATATGTGAAAGCTGAAAAGAGGAAAATGTGCAACATGCACAGAACCTAGTTAGTATTTTGAAGGACATTATTATAATCTTTGGAAATAAGGTAAAGCAAAAAATGTTTGTGATCTGTGCCAGCAGAACACATCTACTGCATGGGCCAGGTTTCTGAGCAACCATGGGATTTGAATCAACAGCAATGAGGGCAGCATGACGAGGCTTTACCCACTCTATCTACTATGATGTTGGACAACTATCGAGGATGCCTCTTCGTTGTGGCTTCCACCCCCAATGCAAGTCGGGGACCAAATCGTCACCATTCCTCCCTACTGCCTGAATTCGTCAGGGCAGCGCAGTCACGATCAGAGTGCCAATCGGTCCACATGGATCAGCCCTTCCATCTTCTCTCTGTCTGTCTGTCTTTCTCTCTCTTTCACTTCCTCCCTCTCTCTGTCTCTCTAACTCTGCCGTGACCCTGACTTCGTGAAGGTGGGGGTACACCATCCTGTATGTGTTGGATCTCTAGAATGCTCCTGGTAGATCAATCGGCTGTCTCCGTGCCACAGGCTTGTTCGAGAGAACTGTCCGGGGCTAAACAATAACAACAACAACCCTGCTGTTGGTCATTATTTATAATGAGCAAATACAACCCGTCGCTTCACGGATGGATATATGAAGAGAGGGGGAGGAGAGAGAAAGAGGGGAAGATAGAGGGTTGGGAGAGACAGGTGGGAAAGAGAGAGAATGTAAAAACACTAATCCTTGGCTCAAGAGGGAGAGGGGGAGAGGAAGAGACAGAAGGGAGGGGGAGTGAGGAAGGGTAGAGGAGAAAGGCGGTGGGAGATAGGGGAGAGCGAGGAGAGGGATAGAGGCAGGTGAGAAAGGAGGGGTGGGGAAACGAGCAGGGGGAGTGTTGGGGAGAATGAGGAGGGGGGGGGAGGAAGACAGGGAGGAGAGAGAGGAGGGAGAGGAAGCTTGGAGGGGCGGGCATACTGTATGAGGAAGGGGGAAAGCAAGAAGGGAGCTGGGAAAGGGGTGAGAAGTGAGGAAGCGGGGAGGAGTGGAGAGCGAGCAAGGTGGGGAGAGCGAGAAAAGGGAGAGAGCGATGCCTCGCCACATATCTTTATACACTCTGGGAGGGAGGGGTGTGAGGGGATGGGTGGGAGCGAGAGAAAGAGAGATGGAGGAGGGAGAGATACAAGGAGGGAAGAGAGGTGTTGGAGGAGTGAAGAAAGAAAAGAGAAAGATAGAGAGGGGGGTGGAGAGAAAAAGAGATAATCCAAGACAGTCCATATACAGATACAGAGAGCCGTTTGTCTGTGTGCTCCCATTTTCCTCAGAGATGGCGAAACGGATCTTTGTCAAACTTTCAGAGTTTCAACAGTGCAATGAGGATGTGAACTCACGGAGTGTTTTGGGCAAAAATAATAATAATAATAATTTGTGAAAACAAAAGTTCGATTTTTGGGGGATTAAAAAAAAACTATGGTGTCTGAGCCTTTGTAGATATGTGAATGCTAATATTAAATTATTCCCGATTTGTGTGTGTGTGTGTGTGTGTGTGTGTGTGTTTGTGTGTGTGTGTGTGTGTGTGTGTGTGTGTGTGTGTGTGTGTGTGCGTGTGTAATGTAATATCTTATCTTCTATCTTCTATATATACTGAAACGCAAAAGAAACTTACCACCTTTGAAACCTTTAAATATCAACAATAACACTGCGTGTAGTAAATGTGTGAACTTATTTGTGGACAATAGTGTCCTCACTGTCAGACGAAACGGTCACGGATGGTCACTTGAACCTTCAATGGTCACTTCATAGCACAGCTGTTGAACAGCCATTTTGACTGTCAGTGATTAGCCAAGGGGTGCGGGAT
Source organism: Myxine glutinosa (assembly GCF_964187855.1). Classification (NCBI taxonomy): domain Eukaryota; kingdom Metazoa; phylum Chordata; class Myxini; order Myxiniformes; family Myxinidae; genus Myxine; species Myxine glutinosa. The sequence continues at coordinate 263,407,276 of NC_136261.1, read as the reverse complement.
GATTTTAATGAGCTGCACGTGATGTCTTGATATTGGCTACAAAAAGGCCAGTGCAAAATGGGCATTTCAAACAACATGCCACGATTGTCAAGGGATCAACGGCAGCGTGCCCTGGGCATGCTGCAAGGTGGACTGAGCTACCGTGAGGTGGCACATCGCCTTGGCTGTTCACACCAGACAATATCGGCCCTGGTGGACAGAGACACCCTCCACAACTCTGCAGATGACAGACCTCGATCAGATCAAGGAGGCCAAGAGTCACCACTGCAAGGCAGGACAGGCAGATGGTCCGAAGTCACCTGCGGGATCGATTCCGTCCAGCATCCCACACTGCGGCAGAAACTCTGGGGCATGCAAACCCACGGATCTCCAATGATACTGCACGAAGACGACTGCATGACCATGGTCTGACTGCCAGAAGACCATACAGAGGCCCCGTGATGACGGCTGCCCATCGCCGCAACCGACAGAGATGGTGCCAGCAGCATCAGCGGTGGACCTTGGCGCAGTGGAACGAGGTCGCTTTCAGCGATGAGTCAAGGTTCTGTGTGGACAGTCCTGATGGGCATGAGTGTGTCTGGAGAAGAACTGGCGAGCGATATGCCGATTGTTGTGTGCGTCAAGCCAACAGGTGGGGTGGCCCAAGTGTGATGGTGTGGGCCGCCATATCAGGCCGGTACAGGATGCCACTGGTGGTTGTGGATGGGAATCTTAATGCCCAGCGGTATGTGGATAACATCCTGCGACGTCATCTGCTGCCATTCCTGCTAGACCACCCAGAACTGAGAACCTTTCAGCATGACAACGCTCGTCCCCATGCTGCTCGCTTTACCACTGCATTTCTCCAAGGCGAGAACATCAACACCATGCAGTGGCCTGCGCTCTCCCCTGACCTGAATCCCATAGAGCACCTGTGGGATGAGCTTGGGAGACGCGTAGTTGGCAGGGCCAGGACACGGGCAGAGCTGCTTCAGACATTGAGGACTGAGTGGGACAGAATCCAGCAGCAATCCATCCAAAGACTGGTAGGCAGTATACGCCGACGATGCACTGCCTGTATCCAAAACAATGGTGGCCACACACGCTATTGAAAGGGGACTGACATTGCACCCTGTGCTGTTCTGTACTGTAGAACAAACTGATGAGATGGTGTATCTTGGTCAAAAACTTGACATGTCATCAATAAAATGCCAATGTTTCAATTAGCAATTGTTGGTTTGTTTTATTTTGAACTGTTACAATTTTATTACATTTCAAACAAGTGGTAAGTTTCTTGCATGACTGCAATAGTCATGCAGTCGTCTTCGTGCAGTATCATTGGAGATCCGTGGGTTTGCACGCCCCGGAGTTTCTGCCGCAGTGCGGGATGCTGGACGGAATCGATCCCGCAGGTGACTTCGGACCATCTGCCTGTCCTGCCTTGCAGTGGTGACTCTTGGCCTCCCTGATCGAGGTCTGTCATCTACAGAGTTGTGGAGGGTGTCTCTGTCCACCAGCACCGATATCGTCTGGGGTGAACAGCGAAGGCGACGTGCCACCTCACGGTAGCTCAGTCCGCCTTGCAGCATGCCCAGGGCACGCTGCCGTTGATCCCTTGACAATCGTGGCATGTTGATTGAAATGCCCATTTTGCACTGGCCTTTTTAAAGCCAATATCAAGACATCACGTGCAGCTCATTAAAATCATCCCGTACCCCTTGGCTAATCACTGACAGTCAAAATGGCTGTTCAACAGCTGTGCTATGAAGTGACCATTGAAGGTTCAAGTGACCATCCATGAAAGTTTTGTCTGACAGTGAGGCCACTATTGTCCACAAATAAGTTCACACATTTACTACACGCAGTGTTATTGTTGATATTTAAAGGTTTCAAAGGTGGTAAGTTTCTTTTGCGTTTCAGTAAATAAAGTTTTTGTTTGTTTGTTTGTTTGTTTGTCTGCACGCGCTAATCTCCTGAAAGGTGAAAGATAGGAGGAAACCTCTGACACAAAAAATGTCGGGACGGGCCCCGGGAAGGTTATAGGCTAGGTAGTGAGGCCGCCTCGGCCGGGCTGGGCCCATTTCGCAATTAAAAGCTGAGCTGAATTATAGTAGTCAATCTTCTATGGCCGCGGGGTAAAAGCTGAATTATAGTAGTAAATTCATTCAAAAAGAACTTATAATGTTGGGACAGGCCCCGGGAAGGTTATAGGCTAGGTGGCGAGGCCGGTCGATGCCGCCTCGGCCAGGCTGGGCCCATTTTGCAATTAAAAGCTGAGCTGAATTATAGTCGTCAATCTTCTATGGCCGTGAGTAAAAGCTGAATTATCTATCTATAATTCCATTAATCTCTGTGTGTATGTGTGTATGTGTGTTTGTATGTGTGTATGTGTGTATGTGTGTATGTTTGTCTGTGACCGCTGTTTCTCGACAACTACCGGTCCGATATATACACAAAGAATTAAGTTAAGCACCCCTACACAACGAATTAAGGTAAGCACCCCCTAATATATATTCTTTGTGTATATGTATACATTGGCATATATTCTAAGGTATGTGAGATCAAATAATGATTGGTATGACATTAGCAATTATCCATTGATGAAATTGAGTGATCAAAGTGAAAAAAAGTGATTGGTTGAGTCAGTGATCCGATCACGTGGGTCCTACACACGTTATTGACGCAAAGATTGCTAGAGGTCTTCTCAGAACAATGACTGTACGTTAGAAAACATAAACGTCATCCACACTGTCCGTGATGGACCTATAGCTCCATACTTAAATTGAGGTGAAAATATGCCTAAAATTCCCAAAAAATTTCACCTTAAATTATTCAGAATAAAATATTGAAAACGGCATGATTGTTATGTTTTTATGTGACCATAATATCACTTCTCCAGAAAATATAGCAATATCATGGGTATATTACACTGTTTTGACGACAACAAACTTGTAATGTGCGAGGTTGTAAAAAAACGGGGGGGGTGCTTAACTTAATTCTTTGTGTATACTTGAAACTTGCCAGGTATATTGCTGGGGACCCGAGGATGTGCCTTTTCAAGGTTTGAAATTAATCGGACAAGTACTTACCGAGCTATGGCGATTTAGCCGTTCGCCGTTCGCTTTGGCGTTGCGAATGGACCAAACCATTGCATGTAAATAGAGGGGGGGGGGTCTGTGGTCGTTGCGAATGGACCAAACCATTCATGTAAATAGAGGGGGGGGTTCTGTGGTCGTTACTGCCACGTGGTTTCAAAGTTTTTTTTTGTTGTTGTTGTTTGCACGCATGTTTTTTTGCACCCACGTACGGGCACGCCCTAGGATGTTTACACACACACACCCCTACACAAAATTTTTTTTTTTTTTTTTTTGGCAAGGAACGGGCACCCACGTACGGGCACGTCCTAGCTTATATATAGTACGGGCATGCCCTAGTAGTAGTAAATTCATTCAAAAAGAACTATAAATGTCGGGACAGGCCCCGGGAAGGTTTTAGGCTAGGTGGCGAGGCTGGTCGAGGCCGCCTCGGCCAGGCTGGGCCCATTTCGCAATTAAAAGCTGAGCTGAATTATAGTCGTCAATCTTCTACGGCCGCGAGTAAAAGCTGAATTATAGTAGTAAATTCATTCAAAAAGAACTAAAAATGTCGGGACAGGCCCCGGGAAGGTTATAGGCTAGGTGGCGAGGCCAGTCGAGGCCGCCTTGGCCAGGCTGGGCCCATTTCACAATTAAAAGCTGAGCTGAATTATAGTAGTCAATCTTCTACGGCCACGAGTAAAAGCTGAATTATAGTAGTAAATTCAGTCAAAAAGAACTAAAAATGTCGGGACGGGCCCCGGGAAGGTTATAGGTTAGTTGGCGAGGCCAGTCGAGGCCGCCTCGGCCAGGCTGGGCCCATTTCGCAATGAAAAGCTGAGCTGAATTATAGTAGTCAATCTTCTATGGCCGCAAGTAAAAGCTGAATTATAGTAGTAAATTCATTCAAAAAGAACTAAAAATGTCGGGACGGGCCTCGGGAAGGTTATAGGTTAGTTGGGTACCCCTGCTAGTATTTAATAAGAAAAAAATATATTTGTATTTTTTACTTGTGTAGATGCCTCGTTATACTTTTTGGACTGTCTTGGATTATTGTGAGTATCTTGTTCATTTAATTTAGAGAATACCCCATGTATTAACTCCACCCTGCATAGTCAGGTTCTATGCCCCCATCCATACCATACTTCAGCAATGACAAAACAAAAATACAGATTTAAATAAAGATCAGAAAAAAAATCTCTTATTCGACGAACCCTACATTATCACGGCAAGGATGGAGCAACCAAATAACCTTACTTTCTTTCAGCTACCTCTTTTGTTTTGGAAATATAGCAGCTTGTGTCCTCCATGCAGGTTGGACAATAACAATGCTAATGTCACCTTTCAAATCTCATGTTACCATAACAACATGCCATGCAGTTCTGCAATACTTTTTACTCGCACCTTTAACGAAATACTCTGTGTGCCATTCGCCGACTTGAACACCTCGTGGTGGAACTCCAAATGAGGCACACGCATGCAAGCGCCGAGATGGGAACATGCTTCCTTCACGTGAGTCAACACTGAGTCTGCGAGACCAGTAACAGGCACAGGCCTCATCCGAGTTGCAACGCACTCCCTGTGTCCTGTAACATGGCAGAATGAGGAAACATGTGCAAGTATGTTTCACCATAATGTAATCTACTGTCAAACACATTTACACGCACTGTATTTGTTTATTGAACCCCATATCCCTAACAAGTCTTTGTCCTCTTAATGGGCCAGGAAGTGTGGTTATTAATTACTGACTTATAGTTAGAACGATACAACTTAGATGCTTTTCAGATCTAGAAATTATTAGGAATATACTGAAAATTGAATAAACTATCATTTATTTATCTGAAAAGCATATATCTAAGTCATTGGTTGTTGGGTTTAATGAGAACGGGTACATTAGTGGCCTAACGTGAGGAGGCTAGACTGGCATTCCAGAGGTTCGGGGGAGAAGGGTTAACATTAAACTGAAGGAAGCAGTGTTGAGGATTTGGATTTGCATCTTTGGTCTTAAGAGCTAGTACCAAGAGAATTGCAATATCGTTATTACATTGTTAACTAGAACGGCACTCGGTAGAGCGTTGCTACCTTCGCCAGGCTGAACAGTTTATGTTTTGTATCCCACTGGATCTGGATTCGGACCTGAACCAAAATCAAATCAGCTTGTTCTTGTCACCTAACCAGCTCGTCCACCAAGTTTAGTCATAAATCTTCCATATCTTTTTTGAATATCATGTTACAGTGCATTCAGAAAGTATGCAGACCCCTTCACTTTTTTCACATTTTGTTATGTTGCAGCCTTATGCTGAAATCGTTTAAATTCATTTTTTTCCCTCATCAATCCACACTCAATACCCCATAATGACAAAGAGAAAACAGGATTTTAGAAAGATTTGCAAATTTATTAAAAGAAAAAACTGAAATATCACATCGACATAAGTATTCATACCCTTTGCTATGACACTTGAAATTTGGCTCAGGTGCCTCCCATTTCTCTTGATCATCTTTGAGATGTTTCTACACCTTGATTGGAGTCCACCTGTGGTAAATTCAATTGATTGGACATGATTTGGAAAGGCACACACCTGTCTATATAAGGTCTCACAGCTGACAATGCATATCAGAGCAAAAACCAAGCCATGAGGTCGAAGGAACTGCCTGCAGAGCTCAGAGACAGGATTGTGTCGAGGCACAGATCTGGGAAGGCCTACAAAAAAATTCTGCTGCATTGAAGGTTCCCAAGAGCACAGTGGCCTCCATAATTCTTAAATGGAAGAAGTTTGGAACAACCAGGACTCTTCCTAGAGCTGGCCGCCCGGCCAAACTGAGCAATCAGAGGAGAAGGGCCGTGGTAAGAGAGGTGACCAAGAACCCGATGGTCACTATGGCTGAGCTCCAGAGATCCTGTGTGGAGATGGGAGAAACTTCCAGAAGGACAACCATCACTGCAACACTCCACCTATCTGGGCTTTATGGCAGAGTGGCCAGACGGAAGCCTCTCCTCAGTGAAAGACACATGAAAGCCCGCTTGGAGTTTGCAAAAAAGCACCTAAAGGACTCTCAGACTGTGAGGAACAAGATTCTGTGGTCTGATGAAACCAAGATTGAGCTGTTTGGCCTCAATTCTAAGCGTCATGTCTGGAGGAAACCAGGCACAGCTGATCACCTGCACAATACCATCCCAACGGTGAAGCATGGTGGTCGCAGCATCATGCTGTGGGGGTGTTTTCAGCAGCAAGGACTGGGGGACTGATCAGGGTTGAGGGAACAATGAACCGAGCAAAGTACAGAGATATCCTTAATGAAAACCTGAAACATAGCGCTCAGGACCTCAGACTGAGCCGAAGGTTCACCTTCCAACAGGACAATGACCCTAAGCACACAGCCAAGACAACGCAGGAGTGGCTTAGGGACAACTCTGTGAAGGTCCTTGAGTGGCCCAGCGAGAGCCCTGACTTGAACCCAATCGAACATCTCTGGAGAGACCTAGAAAATGGCTGTCCACCGACGGTCCCCATCCAAGCTGACAGAGCTTGAGATGATCTGCGGAGAAGAATGGCAGAAAATCCCCAAATCCAGGTGTGCAAAGCTTGTTGCATCATACCCAAGAAGACTCGAGGCTGTAATCACTGCCAAAGGTGCTTCAACTAAGTACTGAGTTAAGGGTCTGAATACTTATGTCAATGTGATATTTCAGTTTTTTCCTTTCAATGAATTTGCAAAACTTTCTAAAATCCTGTTTTCTCTTTGTCATTATGGGGAATTGAGTGTAGATTGATGAGGGAAAAAGTGAATTTAAATAATTTCAACATAAGGCTGCAACATAACAAAATGTGAAAAAAGTGAAGGGGTCTGAATACTTTCTGAATGCACTGTATATATCGCTTTTCACCCTATCTCTCAATGGTGAAGAATCACTTCAAAATTAAATAATTCTCGTATCCGAATCCATATTCAGATCTGCACCAAAATCGAATCGATTCGCCTTGTCACACACACAGCCTGCCACCAAGTTTCGTCCAAATCTGTCCACAACTTTTTGAGATATCGTGCCATGTATCGTTTTTGGCCCAATCTCCCAATAGTGAAGAATCACTTAAAATTTTCTACTCGCCGAATCCGGATCTTCACCAAAATCTAATAATTTCGTCCTTGACACACATGCTACATCTCTGCCAAATTTCGTCCAAATCCGTCCACAACCTTTTCGAGATATCTTGTTCACAAACAAACAAACAAAAACAGACAAACAGACAGGGGTGAAAACATAACCTCCATCCACCTTCGGTGGCGGAGGTAATAAAACCAATCTGGCTCACAAATGACCTTTACAGAGAGGAAGATATGCACACCTTTCTACACTTTGTGCTTGACCCTTAATGACCTCAGAGCATCTCGAAATGGGCGTTTAAATGCTGCAGAGAAGCAGCCATCCACACTCCCTTTATTGGATAATAAAACAAAAACTTCCACACACATCTACGGCTGCAGCTCTCACTACCTTAATCAATTAGAGAAGTGTGATGGTGGGTTTGTTACAATGCTTGAGAACTCAAAGGAGCTTGTTCATACAATATATTTTATTATTATCTACTGTGCATTGAAAATAACCCTTCCAAAACAAATAGAAAACAAATAAAAGAAACGATTCTTTAGGAGACTGAAGTGTGATCCATTTCACAAAAAAGGAAAACAAATCATACATTGAAATTATAAATAAATAACCTTTTCAGAGAATATATTATTGATGATCATGATAATAATTGTGATAATAACTACATTAGTACAATTGGCTTGGCCTGCATTTGTACATGATCGAGGCTCATGGAAAAGCTAAAGCAGAATGGAAGGGAACAAAATGGAAAGGGGGAAACACCAAACAGCAGAGTGTAAGTGAGAGTTAGATGATTTACCTGGCAGGTTTGGGAGCCCAGTTTCAAATCTTACTATAATTCACCAAATGTCTGTCCGTCTGTTCCCAGGTACCGCAAAAACGGCTGAACCGATCGCAACGAAATTTTGGGTGGGTGATCCTGGGACCCCCTGAAGTAAAATGGCTATATTGTTTTTCTAATTTTTCCAATTTCCAGTTTTTCCAATTTTCCAGTTTTTCCAAACACGATGGAATAATATTTACCGATATGAACAGTGATGTGGCTTTTGTTGAAATTCTACAAATACTGTTTAGATTTTGATGATTTGCGCGGATATGATTTAACGGATGTTTATATGAATCGTTAAAAATAAAATAAAAAAGCGTTCAATTTCTCATATTTTGCCTTTTCATTTGGACCTCCAAATTGAAGCCCCGCCCACAGGGCGGGTACCCTTGCTACTTCTATATAATATGCCGACTGCCCGATTAACATTCGGCCTATCACTGAAACAGCAAATCTTTGTATAGTTCAGATTTGTTAGGAGATGAAAATGAATTCAACTTGCATGCTTTAAAAACTGTCACAATCAGCCAAGCATTCCAATAGACCCTGAAAAAAGATACAAAAAGAATAACAACAATATTGTACAAATTGTACACGATTGTGGAATCGTAATGGAGTAAACTCCCCAAAACGTCTGGAATTTTAGTTACCATGGCGTTATCCCTTTTGTTTGCAAACATTTGGACAAAATGACTTCCTGAAGCATCTGCATCCACTTACCTCCCTCTGAGGTCCGGAATGTGTGATAATTGGCATCAGCGGGAGGGCCTGCAAAGGTGGCAATCCATCCTGCTGGGCCAGGTGGCAATTCTAATCGTCGTAGTCGGTCGAACCCTGTCGTTCATTATCTTGTTAATTAACACTTGCTTTGCTCAGATCAGCAATGGGATTTTCTGGATAATGATATGGCTGAACCAATAGCATTTATTGCAATTACAAGATGCCTCTGCTTATCCAAGATAATTGTTAGTTTTGGATATGTTTGCCAAGTATGGCATGGTTGTCTAATTAAAGATTTACACCTAAACCTGCAACAAAATCGATGGAATCAACGTTCCGAGAGCCTCCAACTTTAAATTTGGTGCTTACAATTGAATTAACGTTTTGGGTTTCTATCAAATTATGATTTATCTATTAACAGGTGTTATTCACCGATTAAGATAGAGGAAAGAGATCAAGAGGAAGACAGAGCTTATGGTGGAGAAAGAGATTTGAAGAACAAGGGATTGGGAGAAGAATATATAAAAGACAGAGAAGATTGGATAATGCGGATCCGAGTAGCCGAGGCCCCTAACAATTGGAACTAAAGCTTAATAAAAGAGGTAAAAGTAGAGGTGGCATTCACCTTGTAACGTCTTAATGAAACAGAAAACCAAATACTGCATTGGAGTCATCAGAAGGAACCAAAAAAAAGTAAAGAGCAAAGTTGGAGTCATCAGGAGAAACCTGGATAGTATTCGGGTTTTGGCCGCTACTCCTCTACCCATCCATGCGCAGCCAAGTGAGTCTTCCAGAAAAATAAAATTCTGCAAAGAATTCACTTCTCCAAAGAGAGATAGATAAAGAAACAGAAATAAAGAAGAAGCGAGAATTAGAATGAATAAAGAGAAATATGAAAAAGTAGAAAGAAATGTGAAGGGAACAATGATCCCTAACCCCTAGCCCTAACTCCTAGCCCTAACTCCTATCCTTAACTCCTAACCCTAGACCCTAGCCGTAACTCCTAACCCTAACTCCTAGCCCTAACTCCTAACCCTAGACCCTAGCCCTAACTCCGAGCCCTAACTCCTAGCCCTAACTCCTAGCCCTAACTCCTATCCCTAACTCCTAACCCTAGACCCTAGCCCTAACTCCTAACCCTAGACCCTAACCCTAGCCCTAACTCCTAGCCCTAAGCCCTAGCTCCTAGCCCTAACTCCTAGCCGAGCTCCTTGCCCTAACTCCTAGCCCTAACTCCCAGCCCTAACTCCTAGCCCTAACTCCTATCCCTAACTCCTAACCCTAGATCCTAGCCCTAACTCCTAACCCTACCTCCTAGCCATAACTCCTAGCCCTATCAAATGTGTTGTTGCATTCTCTTGTAGGATTATTTTACAAGGATATAAACAAGGACAATTAATATAAACAGGGAAGAGAGTCGAAGGAGAGCGGATTGGAAGGAGAGGGTTATAAAGGGTTAAGTCCAGCTACCATTGTCCTTCAAGAAGGCGTTACCATGAGGTTTCCCTTTTGCTCTTGCCCAATCCTCTTGCTTCTCTTATGTTCTTGCATCCAGTGAATGTCTCAGTGCAAACTTGGTACAAGGATATATAAATGATTGCAAATCAAAGTCAATCATTTTATTTAAGATGCAGCATGTGGCTGATGGTGTGCATCGTTGCTGGGAGTGCGGCTGTGCCCCCTGTAGGTTAGAACAGGAATTTGGATTTTGGCCACGGTGCAAAACGGTTTCAAAATTCAAGTTTCCCATTATGATGCCAATAGCAGTTTACCCACCCTACGGGTGGATAGAGTACATACAATTTGTATATTATTTGCTGAATAAAGTATATGCTGTAAAAGAAAACCTGATGGATGTTTGTATGGGCTGGAAGGATGGCCTTGAGGTACGCACGCTCACCTCGAAGCTGTCTAGCCTGGGTTTGAATCTCGGTAAAGCTATAAACGGTCATATTGGTGCTTCACAGGCAGGGTGTCTCATCAATGTGTGTGCGGTCCCTCAGATGGACGTTAAATTGTGTCCCGTCTGCCAGCATTGGTTGGTGGACGTTAAATATCCCATGGTGTCCTTCTCGAATGGTAGGCAAACTATCGCCGCACTATGGCCAAAAGAATATATAAAAAACTCCTGTAACCTTGCGTTCCTCCTGTCCAAAATTAATAAAGTGCGAGAGGGTCAACCGACAAGGCATCGCTACGCCACTTAAACTGGTCGTACGGATCAGCAGTAGTTGTAATAGATGTTTGTGCAGTAGACTTTTTTGCATTATATGCCATGAAAATGATAAACCTTTTCAAATTGACTCAAACATTAACCTGCCAGGAAATGCTAGGAAATGCATGAGGCAGGGAAGCCCAGAATGGTACTCGTATGAAACGTCCACTCCAGAGGGCAGAGTAGTACCCCCTCCCTCTGGTGGGGATCAGTAAAGGACTCGCACTATGCCATGTGTACAGTGCAAAATTGCAAATAATCTCCACAGCTGATTTGTAATACCTTCTGAAACCACCACCATGTGGCGTACGGTACTCAGCATACTTGATGACAAACAACAAACACCTATCTATCGTGTTTTCGGTTTTATTATACTAGGTCAGCCACACCGTATGGGAGAGGCAGGAAGGGTTATGTTATTATCCTCTCTGGGGTATATAGATTACAGTAACATCTAGGCTCAGGAGTGTGTTCAATTACCATGTTTCTTGTAGAGCGCTCACAAAGTGGCTTAAGCATTCATTGGCAGATACTCCATTTGAAACTGTTGATAAGGAATGGCTGGCTTAACAAGGGCTAGCTAGCAGCTTGGTAACTGAACACACCCAGAGTTCCTCCCTTTCAGTTTTGTGTTAACCAGCAGTAGTGACTGTTTTAAAGGGTAACCATATGTAATTGTAGTTTATAATACTTTTACTTTTGGTAGGGCCCATGGAGGTGCCTCCACGTAATGCCTCGATAAACTATTTATACACGTTAACACGGCATTTGTTCAAGGAGGAAACATCCCTTGGGAGGGTGGATATTATTTGTGTTAATATTGTTTTATAACATTTATATTATGCCATTATCATTTATGTTGTTATTAGTCCCCTACCGGTGTACACCGGAGGGGACTATAGGTTTGCACGCCGTCCCTCGGTCCGTCAGTCCGTCAGTCTGTCAGTCCGTCAGTCCGTCACGCAAAGAACAGTTTTCCGGACTTTTTTTCTAAACGCTTAATGCTAATGATTTCAAACTTGGTACATGGTTTCCTCATGATAAGTTACAGGTCAAATTCGAACTTCACGACGTTTCGATCATTTTTAACAAAGTTATGGCACTTTGAACTTTGGGAATACTGATAATTCTGATGAATCGTAACTCAGTGCCATTTTAAGTTTTAATTTCCTTTAAAAACCAATTTCTCTGCAATAATAGGACCGATTGAGATAAAATTTTCATCATATGATGGAATCGGTCTGTAGAATATTTTAATGGTAATTATGACGTCACAGGTCACGTGGTTCGGTCGCCATATTGTTTTTCATGAAAACACGAAAACCCCTTTTTCTCTGCAACGGCTGAACAGATCGAGGCCAACCTTTGCAGGCAGAATCGCATACCCATGACGAACAAAAAGTCAGCGAGCATGACGTCATGCGTCACATGGTTTCAGAGTTATGGCGTTTTTAAGCATGAACCTTTAAAACTGAGCTCCTCCCTCATTTTTGATCCAATCGAGGGGAAACTTCACAGATCTGTTCAGCACTAAAATGTCCTTTTGGAATTTGCGATAGGGCACGTGGTTTGGCAGATATCGTTCATTAAACGAAAATATTTTTTTAAATGGATATCTCTTGTTTATTCTCGAGTTCTCCTCAAGCCGCACTGCGCGTCCTCAGCCTCGTCTCGCGAACGTCAACAGCGCGACACAGTGCGCGCTTTCCGGAGGGGCGGAGCCAAGCCGAGCAACATATATATACACATCGATCATTGATCATGAACCGAAAAATATTATAAATTACTGATGGTTTCAGAGTTATGACGTTTTAAAGCATGAACCTTTAAAACCGAGCCCCTCCCTCATTTTTGATCCAATCGAGGGAAAACTTCACAAATCTGTTCAGCATGTCAGTCTACTGAAATGTCTTTTTGCAATTTGCGATAGGGCACGTGGTTTGGCAGATATCGTTAATTAAACGAAAATATTTTTTTAAATGGATATCTCTTGAATCGCTGGTACCTCAGACCGTGAGTTGGTAATAATTTATATAATTCACCCAGTGCAATACGTGCAGGCTGCTCCACCAAGCGACCTTGCGGGCTTATCAATGAGGCGAGGCGTGACACACATGTGTCTCAGCATACCTCAGATCAAGTTTGAAAACCAGCATCAACCGTGCATAAATTTGCATATTCGATCATTTTTGACAAAGTTATGGCACTTTGAACTTTGGTAGGGGACATGTATTGCAGCGCAATACTCAGAATGCTTGTTACTTTAGTGATTAGAAGCGGCCTTGGAAAACCCCCACGATAATCTTTCTTAACACCGATATGCACCGCAACACGGATTTCATCCAAGATGGCCAACCCCCTCCGGGCAGGGGGTGTGGGGGGGCAAATTAAGTCACTACATCATGTGACCCCTAGTCCTTCTGTCAAGTTTGGTTGAGATTGCATACGTAACAACCTAACGTATCTCATTCAGACAGACAAACACAGATCCCAAATTGTGTATTTTAGTATGATAGAATCAACTACAGCCAATGAAGAAAGATCAGCACCTGCCTCAAACATTTCTTTTGAAACCACAATTAACACTAAAGATATGCTGACCCTTAAAATTACTTCAGTATCCTTAACTCAATTTGACCCTGGATAAGGGACTTGCTTATTTATTTTTTTCCCCTCAGGAGCTCATATTACACGTAGCCAATCAGATATTCTGTCGAGTAACAACTCTATATTTTGTGACCACAATTTGTTATTTTGTTCATATTGTACACCGCACCTTTCCGATGCCATCTCCAGGCATTGCAAAACGTCGTTGCCGGGCACTGAATGGGGCTCGGCAGTGACGCACGCTGAAAGGAAGTACTCAGTTTTCACTGTGGTTGTTTTCTTGCTTTCTTTCTTGTTACTTGCAAAATCGAAGATTTTTCAAGTATATTGGTCGGTTGCGTTTGTGGTTCTGTCTGTCTGTCTGTTTGTTTATTACTTGCAAAAAAAAAAAAAAATTTTTTTGCAAGTATGTTGCTCACTACGGTTTGCGTGTTTGTGTGTGTGTTTGTTTGTTTGTCTGTCCCTCACTTATACTTGCCTACAGGACACAATTTTAAACCGATCTTCACGAAACGTTTCCAAATGGTAGAGTTCGTGGTTTGAAAAAAATCCTATATATTTTTGGGGTCAAAATGTCAAAACGTCAACATAGGCCGAAGGTCAACCGCTTTTTTCAAATTTCTAAAATCCTCAATTTTCTTCCGATTGACTTGAAATTTGAATAAGATATACATGTCGGCGAATTGAATTCAACCACCAACTATTTTTGAGATCAGCATCGGCCAAAAGGTCAACATAGGCCAAAGGTCAACCACTTTTTTTCAAATTTCTAAAATCCTGAATTTTCTTCCGATTGACTTGAAATTTGAATAAGATATACATGTCGGCGAATTGAATTCAACCACCAACTATTTTTGAGATCAGCATAGGCCAAAAGGTCAACATAGGCCACAGGTCAACAACCATTTCAAATTTCTAAAATCCTCAATTTTCATCTGATTGACTTGAAATTTGAATAGGATTTACATAACTGCTTCCTGAATTCAACCACCAGCTATTTTTGAGATCAGCGTGGGCCAAAAGGTCAACGTCGGCCAAAGGTCAACCACTTTTTTCAAATTTCTAAAATCCTCAATTTTCATCCGATTGACTTGAAATTTGAATGGGATTTAAATATCGACTTACTGAATTCAACCACCAACTATTTTTGAGATCAGCGTAGGCCAAAGGTCAACCACTTTTTTTTGAATTTCTAAAATCCTCAATTTTCATCCGATTCACTTGAATTTGAATGGGATTTACATATTAGCAAACTGAATTCAACCACCAACTATTTTTGAGATCACCATCGGCCAAAAGAGCAACATAGGCCAAAAGTCAACAACAATTTCAAATTTCTAAAATCCTCAATTTTCATGCGATTCACTTGAAATTTGAATGTGATATACACATCAGTTAACTGAATTCAACCAACAACTATTTTTGAGATCAGCATAGGCCAAAAAGTCAACATAGGCCCAAGGTAAACCGCTTTTTTCAAATTTCTAAAAGCCTCAATTTTCATCTGATTGACTTGAAATTTGAATAGGATTTTCATATCACCCAACTGAATTCAACCACCAACTATTTTTGAGGTTAAAAGGATGCTCTACTGAGTGCCATTCCACTTCGTTCTGTTGTGCGAAATGTCGCTCTATGAGTGATTTTTCATCTGTCTGTTTGTTTGTTTGTCACCGGCCTACAGGTCAAAAATTTCAACCGATCTTCACGAAACTTTACCAAATGGTAGAGTTGGTCAAAAGCAAGAAGCCTATTGTTTTTGGGGTCAAAGGTCAAAAGGTCAACATAGGCCAAAGGTCACCAACTTTGCCAAATTTCTAAAATCCTCAATTTTCATCCGATTGACTTGAAATTTGAAGAGGACTTGAATATCTGGTCACTGAATTCAACCACCAAGTATATTTGATGTCAACATAGGCCAAAAGGTCAACATAGGCCAAATTTCTAAAATCCTCAATTTTCATCTGATTGACTTGAAATTTGAAGAGAACTTGCATATCTGGTCACTGAATTCAACCACAAATTATATTTTCGGTGAACATAGGCCAAAAGGTCAACATAGGCCGAATTTCTAAAATCACCAATTTTCATTTGATTGACTTGAAATTCTAAGAGGATTTACATATATGGTCACTGAATTCAACCACCAACTATTTTTGAGGTCAACATAGGCCAAAAGGTCAACATAGGCCAAGTTTTTAAAATCCTCAATTTTCATCCGATTGACTTAAAAATTGAACAGCATTTGCACATTGTCACGAAATAGGGAAACTAACTATTTTTGAGGTCAAAAGGTCAAAGGTCAACTCTAGGTCAAACTTCCAAAATCATCAATTTTCATCTGAAAAATCGTCACTTTTCACCCTGTTCACCTGAGCTTTTTTTTTCTTTTTTTTTTGTATACAAGATCGAGGCTCGTGAAAGAGCTAACATTAATCACACAAAAAGTCAAACCGGCAAAATAAAACACAAAATAAGGGGAGCGCTAGACAAGATGGGGAGAGAGGGGGAAGGACACAAAACAACATTTGAGAGCAGGGACATCGAGAGAACTGTGGGAGGCAGAGGGCTTGGGGGGAGGTGGGAGAGGTATAAAACATATGGACACTGCAAGGACTTCCACGAGAGAAGTTGGAATTTCAAAAAAGTGTATCTGGGATGAATTAGCGGGGGTAGAAAAGATGAAGGTTTTGGATGGGGGAAGATAAGCGATGGTGGTGAACAGCTGTTTTAAAGACCTGGAGGGAGGAGTGGGATTGAAGGGAGTGGGGGAGTTTGTTCCAGAGGCCGGAGAAAAGGGGAATGAAAGAGTGAAGGTGAGCAGAGAGCCTATATTTTGGCAGTTTGATCAAGATGGTAAATTTTAATCTTCATGAAATGGACAGTTTGCTGTATCAATGGAAAACTTTTGGGGGAGGGGGGGAGGGCGGATTTTGCAAGTATCGTGCTACGCATGACGTCTTATTGTTTTTTGTTTGTTTGTCCGGGCGATATCTCAGCCATCCTTTGAGCTAGGAAGCTGAAATCTCAGCACAATAGTGAGCAAGTCCTTTCTCAAAAATTGTATTTTTTGTTTTTTGATTAATCAATTAATTGATGAGTTATTTAATTATTAGCGATTAATTAAGTACTGATACATTTTCTTTCTCTTCTTGCCATTATCTCAAGCACCTTTTGAGTTAGGAAGCTGATATTTGGACATGCCAATGACCAAGTGATTTGGCTGTAAAAGATATTTTTGATTTATTGTTTAATCAATTAATCAATTAATCTATTAATTATTTAATTATTTGATTAATGACCAAAAAAAAATCTTTTTTTAAGTTACAGGTTCGGATGAAATGGTGGTGGTTTATGTGTTCTATTAGCCAATTGATTAACTATTTGATTTTTTTATGATTATTATTTATTTATTTTCATTATTAATCATTTATTTATTTTCTTTCTCATCTGGGCAATATCTCAGGCACCTTTTGAGCAAGGAAGCTAATATTTGGATATGACAGTGACAAGGTGATGTGGCTATAAAGGATATTTTTGATTTATTGATTAATCATTTAATCGATTAATTATTAAAATTTTTATTAATGACTTATTCAATTAAATTTCTAAAAGATACATCTTCGGATGAAGCACGAGTGGTTTAGTTATGCTATTAGCCAATTGATTAAGAAAATATTTTATGATAATCTTTTATTGATTTTAATTATGCAATTAATCAATCAATTATTGCACACCTCTCCCTCCCCAATGCACTCTCTTTGAGCTGCACTGCGGTATTGCCGGGCGCCGGAGGCGCCCCAGCAATGCCGCGCTGTGGTATATTTAATTATTCGGCATGGGGGCGGTGTACTTTGAATGTATCTTTACTTGTTATCCAATCTTTTTTCTCAGATGAAGAGAAAAAGTTTCTCCGATGAAGGGCTGAAGGTTGAATTACAGTTACACCTCATTTCTCATGGTAGTAAACATACATTTCTCAACATACAGTTGATAAAATTCATTGTTTATATTGTCTGTCAATACTTTCCCGAGCCTTCACAGAGACTGGTGTGTTATTGTGTAGGTGGTACTGCATTGTAGGAGTGTGAAAGATAAACTAAGATTTGAATGTGATTACAGTTTCAGCATCATAATTGGGGTGACAATGCTTTCCAACAGAATGAATACCTGTGCATTGCCCCACATCGACAACAGTTTCTTGTGAAGTGCCAGGGTAGAACACGTGTACATGTGGAATGCGTACACAGCTGTTTGGCATGAGCATGCACTCGCAGTGTTCCGTGACATGCAGCAGACGGGTCCCAAGTCCCCTGATCACCCATGTCCGTGCAGGCTTGCACTCATGCGCAGCCGGGCAAGATGGCGCTTGGTAGCTCCCAGGCAATTCTCCTGATGGCCTTTTGAACATTGCCTGCACACGATAAACAGTAAAACTTTGCTATAATTGTATAACTGTGACTCATACATGGCATAATGCTGTTTGGAAACTGCTGGAAACCCAACTTATAATAATTTACAATCATAGAACTATTGTTGTGCATAGCCTGGTGTTGGCTTTGCGGTTAGGGTGCCGGCTTGGGATTCTAGGATCCTGGGTTCGAATCCTGGTCAATTGCTGAATTAATGCCATGGGGGTTGACTCAGCCTGTCATCCTCTGAGGTCGGCAAATTGAGTACCAGTCACTGGTAATTCCCTGTGTGTCACAAGAGGTGACCAACAAGGTTGGTGGCAGGAAGGGCATCCGGCCATAAAACATTGTTTCAAAAAAAGGAGACCGTGGTGCCCGAAAAAGGCCAACCCCTGCTCCTTGGGGAAAAATGGCTTCTAAAGGTGATTCTTATAGAACTATTGTTGTGCCCAAAAGGTAATTCCTGTCCATATTCAGTGTGGAAGGTGGTTACATCTCCACTGTAGTGTGGAAGGCTCATAGATGAGCTTGCACAATGCATGTAATCACATAGACCATTGGCAGAGTAGTAGTTCTCAAGACCATTGCCAGACAATGAAGAAAAATCAAAATAATATATAGAATTTGAATTTTGAGATAATTATGATATTTAGATAATAAGATAAATCTTCATCATGAGATAATTTTGCTCAGATTGAAATGCCAAATATACAAGTACTAACCGAAATTAAACATATATAGATTAACTTTTAGGACTAAATAAATCCAGCAGTGGTACTACCATAGAATACCCATCAACAACCCTGTCATATGAGTTCTTAGTTATCAATTAGATGGGGGTAGTTAGAAATCTTCATTCCTAATAGACTACCACCTTGATGTGGTGGAAGGGCTTGCATGCTCCAATTATCCTGAGAGCTAAGCCAGCTGGAGTGTAAACTTTTGACTGGGCGACCCAAGCCACACAAAGGTCAAAGGAAACGAGCAAGACAAAGAGCAGTCCATCACAAACCTTCCTGGCGAACATGTTGAGTAAGGAAAAAAAATCTCTTAAACATGACAGTACACAGAATTTCACAGCCTTCAGTCCAAAGTAGCTCCAGAATTCCCAACTTTGGCAGTAGTTTGTTTGGTGAAAGTCCAAAGGATGTGATGAATTCCTGGGTTAAATAAAACTGCCTAAATAAATTCCATACAGTTCCCTATAATGCAAGATTGTTTGCAGGCAAAGCTCATCAATACAAACTGGAAGGAGTAACAAAAAAAAATAGAGCAGTAAGGTTTATGTAATGTGCAAACAGAGGTGAAAACTGCCTAAAGTTGAGAAGTGGACACATTTTTTTTCTCAACAAGGAATCAAAAACCTCATTGTTTGTGGAGTCAGATTTTTTATAGAAAATAAATCTGAAAACGTTTTTTTTAATGCACATCACCTGGAATAGCAAAGGGCATCATTAAAGCTTCCAGAATTATGATGGAGTACGATAGCACTCCATACAATGCCTTCAGAAATTATTCACACCCTTGACTTTTCACATTTTGTTGCGTTACAGCCTGAATTGAAAATGGATTAAATTGAGATTTATTTTGGTCACTGATCTACACATAATACCCCATAATGTCAAAGTGGAATTTTTATTTACAAATTATGACGAAATAATCAAAAATGAAATACAGAAATATCTAATTTACACAAGTATTCAATCCCCATGAGTCAATACTTTGTAGAAGCGCCTTTGGAAGCGATTACAGCTACTAGTCTTCTTGGGTATGTCTGTATCAGTTTTGCACATCTGGATTTTGGGAGTTTCTCCCATTCTTCCTTGCAAAATTTTCAAGCCCTGTCAAGTTGGATAGGAAGTGTAGGTGAACAGCAATCATCAAGTTTTTCCACAGATTCTCAATTGATTCAAGTCTGGGAATTGGCTAGGCCACTCAAGGACTTTCACATTCTTGTTCTGAAGCCATTCCAGTGTTGCTTTGGCTGTATGCTTGGGGTCATTGTCCTGTTGGAACATAAATCTTCACCATTGTCTAAAGTATTTTGCACTCTGAAGCAGGTTGTCCTGCTTCCTCAAGGATTTGCCTGTATTTGGCTCCATTCATTGTTCCCTCAATCCTTACAAATATCCCAGTCCCTGCTGCTGAAAAGCATCCCTATAGCATGATGCTGCCACCACCATGCTTCAGGGTAGATATGGTGTTCTATGGGTGATGAGCTGTGCTCGGTTTCTGTCAAACATAGAACTTTCCATTCAGGCCAAATAGTTCAATTTATATCTCATCAGAGCACATAATCTTTTGCCTCATGTTCTGAGTCTTTAACATGCCTTTTTGTAAACTCCAGGCATGCTGTCAAATGTGCCTTTTTCTCAGGACTGGCTCTTGTCTGGCCCCTCTCCCATGTTACATATTTATGGGAATGTATGTGAATTACTATTCAGGTCTTTGCTTATCAATGTGTAGTCGATTAAGGGTTGTTGTGGTTGGAGGGTCAGGAGCCCTTCTGGAAAAAGAGACCGGAAACGGAAGAAGAAAAGACACAAGGTCGAGAGAAGCGACGAGAATTCTTCTTCCTCGCCCCGCTCCGACGAGAGGTGGGATCGATATTGAGCCGTGTGGAAAAGCGGCGTTCCCAAGCCATCTGGCGAGAGGAGTTACCGGGACGGGTACCTACCCGGTGGACACGTCAAGCTGCCGTGGGGCCGTGCACCGACCCAGCGTCTGGCACCGTTCGCGGCACCGTCTACAAAAACGCGTACGGGTCGCACGTTGGGGCCTAACACGCGTTGCAAGCGGCGTGTGGCTTTTGCCTGCTGTACAGTACCCGCTTCGCGTGGCCAAGAGGGGGGCTGCAGCCTTGGTTCCCGGTACGATACATGCCCGGTGGAAAAACGTCCACCCGGGGTTCGTTCAACCGCCCGAGTGCGGCGAAGCCGACCATCATCTTGGTCAGGAGGGGCCCAGAGACATTGTGAGGGACAGAGACCAAAGGGGGTCGTGAGTACAAAAGGGGACACACGTATGTAAGATGGCCATCTTAATCATCTAGGGGATTGATTGTTGAGTGTGAATTATGGATGGTGGATTGCTCGGGGAATATATCCTTGATTGTATCATTGAAATTGTATGGTATCCTTACCAATGAAATATATCATTGAAAATCAGTTTTCTCTTGGGTGGAATTCCTAGGGATTGCGTTGCGAACGCGCATATATAATACCACTTTCTGGCGAAGTTCCTCTCACGGTCCGGGGGTCACCGAGACCAGGTAGTCACCGAGGGGACCACGTAACAGAATTGGGGGCTCGTCCAAATTACGATTTGCGGATTCGCAATTGGGTCTACGTCCGGGATCTAAAATTGTATAAAATAATAAAATAATATTTTTATTAATTAAAATTGATTAATTAAGTATTAATTGGTAAATTTTTGGGGAAATTGGGGGTAAAGTATTGGGTGAAGGTTAACAGGTGTTAACGATAGGCACCATGGCGTTTGTGGCACAGAACTTTGCGGTAACCCCGAGTGAGGCACAGTTCCGAGCGTTACTAAAGTCGGACCTCTTGAAATTGGCCAAACATTTTAACTTGGAGGTCCGAACTAATTTGAGGAAGGCAGAGTTGCAGGCCACGGTGATACAATCTATGGTGGGATTAGGAACATGGGACGAGTTAGCCTGGGAGTGGCTACCCGAAGAACCAGAAGACGTTGAGCTCCGGAAACTGGAGTTGCAATTACGGAGCCAGGAACGGATGAAAGAAGAAGAAAGGAAAGCAGAAAAGGAAAGAGCAGAAGAAGAAAGGAAAGCAGAAAAGGAAAGAGCAGAAGAAGAAAGGAAAGCAGAAGAGAGGAGAGAAGAGAAACAAGCAGAGGAAAGGAGAGTGGAACGAGAACTTCAGGAAAGGTTAGAAGGAAGAAAAGCAGAGGAGAGGAGAGCTGCAAGGGAACTCGAAGCAGAGGAGAGAAAAGCAGAAAGGGAATTAAAGGAACGTGACATGGAGCTTCGGCAGGAAATTAAATTCAAGGAGCTGGAGTTAATGAGAGAACGGGGAGAGGCACCACCCTTGCTGACGGGGTCGACACCTAACCAGAAAACCTGGGATGTGGGCAGACATGTGAGGCTGGTTCCACCGTTCAGTGAAAACGAAGTCGCGAAATTTTTTCCACACTTTGAGAAAGTGGCTCGACAATTAAACTGGCCGGAGGAGGCCTGGACCATACTAGTGCAAAGTGTGCTGGTGGGAAAAGCTCAAGAGATTTATTCGGCGCTACCAATGGACCAATGTGCAGATTATGAGGTACTGAAGAAGCACATCCTCAAAGCCTATGAGTTGGTTCCGGAAGCTTACAGGCAAAAATTCAGGAATGCCAGGAAGAGGGAGAGTGAGACCCATGTGGAGTTTGCCAGAGTGAAAGAAAACATGTTTGATCGGTGGTGTGAGTCAAAAGGAGTCGGGAAAGACTTCGAAACATTGCGTGACTTGATCCTGGTGGAGGAATTTCAGCAGTGTGTCCACGAGGACATCAAAGTGTACCTGCAGGAAAAGAAAGTACCAAAGTTGTGGGACGCAGCCACCATGGCAGATGATTATGCCTTAACCCACCGAATAGGGGTCCACGAACCTAACTCCTCGCCTAGATCTCCGCAGGGGAGGTGGGGAACAGCAGGTGCGGAGAACGACAATACAGGGCGGCGGCCTCGAGAGGATTATGGCGACAACGCGGATACCCCACCTGTTCGAAATCAGAGGGATGCGGGCCCAAGACAAACTTATATTTCGGGGGGCCCGAGGCAGACCACGAGTTTTTCCTCCGGGCCTACTTGCGCTTTTTGCAAGAAACCTGGACACTTGATGTCCAGTTGTTACCGCATGAAAAGGGAAGACCCAGAGCGGAGTCCGACTATTACGACTCCAAATGCAATGGCCATTGTGAGAAATCGCCATCAAAAGGGTTACCAACCATTTATTTCAGAGGGGTTTGTGTCACTGGATGGAGCCTCGACTAATCGGAGACCGGTTAGGATATTGAGGGACACAGGAGCACATCAATCTTTAATGCTTGAAGGCATTTTGCCATGGTCCGAGGAGACGGCAACGGGGGATAGTGTTCGTTTACAGGGGATCGGGGGCGGTGTTAGTGCTCCACTTCATGTCATCCATTTGGAGTCCGATTTGGTGTCAGGACCGGTCACCGTCGGTTTACAAGCCACACTTCCTGTAGAGGGTGTATCTGTGGTTATCGGGAATGATTTGGCCGGGGGTCAACTTTATGGTAACCTGAGGGTTGGTAAAGAGCCCAGCAGGGAAAATAACACCACACCAGCTCGGGATGGCGACAAAAGTACCAAGTTATTTGTAGGGGGACTGAACTTCAAAACGGAGGAAGAAGTTCTGACCGCTGTCTTCAACAGATATGGGCCGCTGGTGGAAGTGCGGTTGGTAAGAGACAGGGAAACGCAACAGTCAAGAGGGTTCGGCTTTGTCACGTTTGCAAGCACAAAAGATGCCAGAGAGGCAGAGAAGAATTGGAATGGCAAGGATTTGGAGGGTCGGACCATAACAGTAGGGAAGGCATTTCGTAGGCGTCGAGAGGTCTACAGGAGAGTACAACTGGGCGGTAGTTTTGGTGGTGGCCGCAATCAATATTATTATGGAGGCTCCCTGAGTTACGGCAGCTCCCGAAGGAAGGATTGTCAAAGTAGTGGCCGAGAAGGAGACCGCTATTCATGGGACTACAGTGACAAGCGGTCCCACCATAATTATTAGGGAAGTTCTGAAAAGCTGAAGCACTGAATGCGGCGGAGCCGCCGAGCCAAGATTCCTACACGGATTAACCGTGAACGCCACATTCCTAAAGGCGTCCATGTAGTGAACTTTCATGCACGGACTAACCGTGAACTCCACGTTCCTCAAGGCGCCCATGTAGAGAACTTTCCTGCACGGACTAACCGTGAACTCCACGTTCCTAAAGGCATCCATGTAGTGAATACTCGGCTTGGCCTCCCGGAAAAAGTGCTATCGAGTTGCTTAACTTTGGATCTTTGATCAACCCCTTAACCTTCATTCACAAGAAACTGACAGTCAAAGTCAGAGGGTCATGAGATGGAGTTTGGCTTGGCAGGAGTCCAACGGGAAATTGAACATGTAAAGGGCAGGGACAATGTCGTTGCTGGTGCTTTGTCCAGAGTGAATTACCTTTGAAAATCTCTGGGGGTTGTGTGAAATTTTGTTGCTTTATTTTTAAGTGATAACTGTGCCCGGGGGGAACTGATAATGTGGGGGGGGGGGTTGAGTTATCTGGTTTGTTTATCCAAGTTGGCCGGCAAAGAAAGTTTTCGCTGGGTTCAAACTTTCTTTCTTGAAGGGGGGGAGTGTTACATATTTATGGGAATGTATGTGAATTACTATTCAGGTCTTTGCTTATCAATGTGTAGTCGATTAAGGGTTGTTGTGGTTGGAGGGTCAGGAGCCCTTCTGGAAAAAGAGACCGGAAACGGAAGAAGAAAAGACACGAGGTCGAGAGAAGCGACGAGAATTCTTCTTCCTCGCCCCGCTCCGACGAGAGGTGGGATCGATATTGAGCCGTGTGGAAAAGCGGCGTTCCCAAGCCGTCTGGCGAGAGGAGTTACCGGGACGGGTACCTACCCGGTGGACACGTCAAGCTGCCGTGGGGCCGTGCACCGACCCAGCGTCTGGCACCGTTCACGGCACCGTCTACAAAGACGCGTACGGGTCGCACGTTGGGGCCTAACACGCGTTGCAAGCGGCGTGTGGCTTTTGCCTGCTGTACAGTACCCGCTTCGCGTGGTCAAGAGGGGGGCTGCAGCCTTGGTTCCCAGTACGATACATGCCCGGTGGAAAAACGTCCACCCGGGGTTCGTTCAACCGCCCGAGTGCGGCGAAGCCGACCATCATCTTGGTCAGGAGGGGCCCAGAGACATTGTGAGGGACAGAGACCAAAGGGGGTCGTGAGTACAAAAGGGGACACACGTATGTAAGATGGCCATCTTAATCATCTAGGGGATTGATTGTTGAGTGTGAATTATGGATGGTGGATTGCTCGGGGAATATATCCTTGATTGTATCATTGAAATTGTATGGTATCCTTACCATTGAAATATATCATTGAAAATCAGTTTTCTCTTGGGTGGAATTCCTAGGGATTGCGTTGCGAACGCGCATATATAATACCACTTTCTGGCGAAGTTCCTCTCACGGTCCGGGGGTCACCGAGACCAGGTAGTCACCGAGGGGACCACGTAACACCCATAAAGCCTAGATATGTGAAGTACTGCATAGATTGTTGTCCTTCCGGCAGGTTCTCCCATCTCAGCTAAGGAACTCTGTAGTTCTGTCAGAGTGGTCATTTGGTTATTGGTCACCGCCAAGGTCCTTCTTGCCCGGTCCTTCATGCCCAATTTTGGTCGGATGGCCAGCTCCACGGAGAGTCTGGGTAGTTCCATATTCTTTCCATTTGCTAATGATGGAGCTCATTATGCTCTTGGGAACTCTCAACAATCTAGAAATAATTGTGTTATACCCTTTCCCAGAACTATGCCTCCTCACAGTTCTATCTGGGAGATCTACGGACAGTTCCTTGGACTTCATGGTGGAGTTTCTGCTCTGACATGCACTGTTAAATATGGGACCTTATATAGAAAGGTGTGTTTCTTTTTGAAACATGTCCATTCAATTGAATTGGCCACAGGTGGACTCCAATCAAGTTGTAGAGACATCTCAAGGATGATCAAAGGAAATTGGATGCACCTGAGCTCAATTTGAAGTGTCATAGCAAAGGGGTTGAATATGTATTTGAATTTAAGACATTTGTTTTTAATTTTTAATTGATTTGTAAAAATTTATATGGGCTGTAATTTTTACAGCTGTAACACAAAATGTGAAAAAAAATCAAGGGGTGTGAATACTTTCTGAAGGGATTGTATGAAGGGATGGCACAGGAAAACAAATGGATGCCCATTCAAATGCGTACAAAATTACATGCTTAAAAATTATTATGGAGTAAGCATTTAAATAGACAATCTATATATAATGGAGCAAGTGTTTGTATGTATGTATGTATGTATGTATGTATGTATGTATGTATGTATGTATGTATGTATGTATGTCCACCCTTCACCCATTGGTTGGACAGCTGACTTGACGCCACCCACAATTGTAACCTGAAATACTTAACCTAAAGTACCCAGAGGACCCAAAATACCCCAAAGACCCTAAATATCCCAAAAGACCCCAAGGACCCAAAATACCCTGAAAACCCAAAAGACCCTGAAGACTTAAAAGATCCCAAAGACTGAAAAGACCCAAAAGACCCCAAAGACCCGAAGACCTAAAATACCTCAAAAACTGAAAAGACCACAAAGACTGAAAATACCGAAAAGACCCCGAAGACCCAAAAGGCCCTGAAGACCCAAAAGGCCCTGAAGACCCAAAAGACCCCAAAGACCTAAAACTCCCCAAAGACTGAAGAGACGCCAAAGACTGAAAAGACCCCAAAGACTGAAGAGACTCCAAAGACTAAAAAGACCCCAAAGACTGAAAAGACCCCAAAGACCCGAACACCGAAAAGACCCCGAAGACCCAACATACTGAAAATACCTCAATGACTGAAAAGACCAAAAAGACCCTGATGACTGAAAAGACACAAAAGACCCCGAAGACCCAAAAGGCCCAGAAGACCCAAAAGATCCCGAAGACCTAAAATACTCCAAAGACTGAAAAGACCTCAAAGACTAACAATACCTAAAAGACCCGAACACCGAAAATACCCCGAAGACCCAAAATACCCTGAAGACCCCGAAGACCCAAACGACCCCAAAGACCGAAAAGACTGAAAAGACTCCAAAGACCTAAAAGACACCAAAGACTGAAAAGACCCCGAAGACACAAAAGACCCTGAACACCCAAACGACCATGAAGACCTAAAAGACCCCAAAGACTAAAAAAGACCCCAAAGACCCAAAATACCCAAACATGGAAGAGACCCTGAAGACCCAAAAGATCCCAAAGACCCGAAGACCTAAAATACCAAAAAGACCTGAAATACCCTGAAGATCCAAAAGGCCCTGAATATCCAAAAGACTCCAAAGACCTAAAATACTTCAAAGACTGAAAAGACCCCAAAGACTGAAAAGACCCCGAAGACCCAAAAGACCCCGAAGACCTAAAATACCCCAAAGACCAAAAAGACCCCAACACCCAAACACCCAAACACCCAAAAGACCCCAAAACTCAAAATACCCCATAGACCCCAAAGACCCAAAATACCCCAAAGACTGAAAAGACCCCAAAGACCTAAAATACCCCAAAGACTGAAAAGACTGAAAAGACACAAAATAAGAACCAAAAGACCCCAAATACCTAAAAGACCCCAACGACTGAAAAGATCCCGAAGACCCAAAATATTGAAAGGACCCCGAAGACCCAAAATATCCTGAAGACCATAAAAAACCCAAAGACCCCCCAAAACTCCAAACATCAAAAATACCCCAAAGACCCTGAATAGCTCTTTTAGCTCTTTCACGAGCCTCGATCTTGTATACAAATAAAAATAAAAATACCCTGAAGAGCGAAAAGACCCCGAACACCGAAAATACCCCAAAGACTGAAAAGACACCGAAGCACCAAAAGCCCCTTAAAGAGGAACCAAAACGCTTTTTTTTTTCTTCTGAAAACCATTGACAATCATTAATCAGTCTAATTTGGAGGGAATTATATTTTATTTTATTTGTGAATCACAAAGTGCCGAAAAAAGTCCTAGAGTGTCGATTTTCGAGTTTGCCAGTGACATAACATTGAGAACTCACTGTGATCCTGTCGGTGACAGTACATAGAGACAGTGCATTCCGAGCTCGGATTCCGATAATGATTGGGGATGTTGGAGGGGGCGGGGTGTGTGGGTTGGTCATGGGTATTGTTAGCTATGGTGATGGTTGTTGGGGGAAATGGGGGATGGTGTGGGTGGTCATGAGTATTGTTAGTTGCGGTGATAATTGATGGGGGATTGCGTAGGGGTGGTGTGGGGTGGCGGTGAGTATTGTTGGCTTGGGTGAAGGTTGTAGGGGATTGTGTGGGCATGTTGGAGGGGTGAGGGGGAAGAGGATGGTGTAGGTTGGTCATGGGTACTGTTATCTGGGGTGATGGTTGATGGTGAAGAAACTGCGCTCCAACGCGAGTCGAAAGAATTGACGCGACCAAAGACGGAATTCGTCCGAGTTGCTTTATTGAAACAAAACAGCTCAGGTATTCTGACAAGCCCGTTTATCGGGCAGCAATATATATACACATTTATGTCGGGAAGTTTGCCCGGCAAAAGCTATACCGGGCATGCCCGGGTGTCAAGGGCGAGCCTTGGAAAGGCGAGTCTGGACCTGCCCGGGCGTGTTTGGCTGCGGCCTGGCAAGTCGAGGCTGGGCGTGCCCGGGCGCTCTGGGCGAGCCCTGGAAAGGCGATAGCGGGCATGCCCGGACGCTCTGGACGAGCCCTGGAAAGGCGATAGCGGGCATGCCCGGACGCTCTGGGCGAGCCCTGAAAAGGCGATAGCGGGCATGCCCGGACGCTCTGGGCGAGCCCTGGAAAGACGAGAGCGGGCATGCCTGGGAAAGACGAGACCGGGCGTGCCCGGGAGGTTCGGGCGTGCCCGGGAACAGTGAGTCCGGGCATGCCCGGGAGAGGCGCGTCTGGCCGTGTTCTGGCCGGTGCAAGGCGATTGTGTGCATCCAGCGGTAACCGCTACAATGGTTTGTTTTTTATTTTTACAGCATAGCCCATTGGGCAGAGCCGTCTAGAACAGTGTTTGTCCGTCCGTATTTATGTATTATGTATGTATGTCCCCTCAAACATATACCAATCAGAGCTAAGAATCTGGTCACATGACAGGGTGATGTGATTACGTCTGCTGTCATTACGGCAGTGCGGCTGCTGACACTCCACATACCGCCATTTTGATTTATATGCCGTTCATGCCGAACATATCGTCGAACCTGTCATATATCACAATCACCATGCTGTACCTTTATGTTTTTCATTCAGTGTGAAACACAAACAAACTGATTGTTAAAATGACCATCAAATATCGAAAGCATCGGCGATACGTCTCTTCCAACAATACGGTATGTATAGTATAAGCTTAGGCGTTATGCCTCATCTTCGGACCACTTCAGACAAATTAAGCGCAGGTTTCTTAATACAGTAGTGTATCGTTTCAGTAGTATCGTTTTCGTAATAGTAATAATAATAATAATAATAATATAGTAAATATAATCATAATACTTTTATCCCAAAATTCATGAATTGAAGGTTTTGGATTGAAGCGGTGTATGGTTCATGATCAGTGATGATCGTTGTTCGGCACTAATATTAATAACTGAGGAAGTGGGTGCTGTGCACACACGACTCGATTGCCAGAGAGGTAGGCCACAACGCGTGGATACAAACAAGAGTCTTTATTACAAGCTCGCATATCAGCACTGGGCGGGCTCGAGCTTAGAGCCCGCATATATGTCCCGAGGCCACGCCTTGCCCCCGGGCGTGGCCGATCGGCCGAAAGGTGGGGCATGTATTTCAGTTCCCCGCCTGGACGCTCGCGCCACCCACTGGTGCGCGGAATTATTGACCCTTGTGCCCGCCACACGCGCCCCCCCCCCAGAATTCCCGCGCACCTGAAGGGTGAGCTTGCGGGGAAGCTGGATGACCCGGCCGAAATGCCCCCTGGCGATGCGTGCAGGGCTGGGGGGTAGCGGGACAGCGGGGCTGGGGGGTGCCGGGGGTCTGACCGCCGGGGGGCGGCCTCGACGCGGAGGCAGAGCTGCTTGCGGGGGTTGGTCCAGATCGAGGTGGGCCGGCTTGAGGCGGTCCACGGAGATACGATCTGGGGCACCGCCGATGTCCACGGTGAAATGTTTGTCCCCGGTCTCCAGCACACAGAAGGGCCCGTCATACGGGGGCCGTAGTGGTGCCTGGTGGGCGTCGTGCCGGACGAAAACGTACTCCGCCTTGCGAAGCTCCGGGGCGACGTGGGAGGACGGGCAACCGTGGTGTGCCGTCGGCACCGGGGCGAACCTCCGGGCGTTCTCCTGCAGGATGGAGGGCTGTTGCGCCGCGGACCAAGGAGCCGTGGAGACGGGGATAAATTCGCCCGGTACCCGCAGCGGTTGTCAGAAGACCAGCTCCGCTGAGGACGTGCACAGGTTGTCTTTGGGCGCCGTCCTGAGGCCCAGCAGGACCCAGGGGAGCCTGTTGGCCCAGCTGCCATCGCGGAGGCTGGCCCAGGGCACGGCCTTCATCGAGCGATGAAAGCGCTCGCACAGGCCGTTGGCCTGGTGGTGGTAGGCCGTGGTGTGGTGCAGTTTGACGCCGAGCCCTTGCGCCACCGCACCCCAGAGCTCCGAGGTGAACTGGGGGCCACGGTTGGACGAGATGTCCGAGGGGGCACCGAACAGGGCAACCCAAGTGGCGATGAAGGCTTGCGCCACATCAGCCGCAGACGTCGCCGCCAATGGCACGGCCTCCGGCCACCGTGTGGTGCGGTCCACCATGGTGAGGAGGTGGGTGAACCCCCGCGAGGGGAGCAGAGGTCCCACCAAGTCGACGGGGACATGGTCGAACCGACGCTCGGGCACCGTAAATGGGGCCAACGGGGCCTGGGTGTGGCGGTGGACCTTTGCGCGCTGGCACGCGAGGCACGTCCTAGCCCAGTCGCGGATGTCCTTCCTGAGGCCATGCCAGACGAACTTCGCCACGACAAGCTTCTGGGAGGCCTTCGTGCCCGGGTGGGACAGGCCGTGGATGGCATCGAAAACCGGGCGCTGCCAGCCAGCGGGCACGATGGGGCGAGGCCGGCCGAGGGCGACGTCGCACAGGAGGGCCACACCCACGACGTCGAACGGCACCTCGGTGACGCGGAGGCCCGTGACGGCGGTCCGCAAGGCCTGGACGCCGGGGTCGGCGGTCTGGTCCTCCGCCATCCGGGCATAGTCGATCCCGAGGTGGACCGCATGCGCGACGGACCGGGAAAGGCAATCCGCCACCGGGTTGTCTTTACCCACGACCGGGTACTCGGACACGGCAGAGAGGTGACGTTGCTGCCGGGCCGACCAAGGCTCAGCGGCCTTGGCCATCGCGAACACAAGGGGCTTGTGATCAACGAAAGCCGTGAACGGGCGGCCCTCGAGCAGATGGCGGAAGTGTCGGACCGCCAGGTGGAGCCCGAGCAGCTTGCGGTCGAAGGTGCTGTAGCGGCGTTCGTGCAGGCGAAGCTGCCGGCTAAAAAACGCCAGGGGCTGCCAAGCACCACGCACCCACTGCTCGTGCACCACGCCCACCGCGTAGTCCGACGCGTCGGTGGTGAGGGCGATCGGTGCATCGGGCGCCGGGTGCGCCAGCATGGTGGCTTTGGCCAAGGCCAGCTTTGCGCCCGCAAACGCCGTGGCCATCGACTCCGACCAGGCGATGTCACCTTTGCCCGACTTCCCCCGGAGGGCCTCGTGCAGGGGGCGGAGGAGCTGGGCGACGCGGGGCACGAAGCGGTGGTAAAAATTGACCATGCCCAGGAATTCCTGGAGCCCCTTGATCGTGCGGGGGTGCAGAAAACTCTTGACGGCCTCCACCTTGGCCGGTAAAGGGACGACCCCGTGCCTGGTGATGCGGTGCCCCAAGTGGTCCATGGCGGCGACGCCGAAGCGGCACTTTGCGGGGTTGATGATCAGGCCATGCTGGCCCAGGCATTCAAAAAGCGTGCGGAGGTGGAGCAGGTGCTCCTCCCGGGACGTACTCGTGACTCGGATGTCGTCCAGGTAGACATAGATGAAAGGTAAGTCACGCAAGATGCTGTCCATGAGCCGCTGGAACGCCTGGGCTGCATTCTTCAACCCAAAAGGCATCCGCAGGAACTCAAAGAGGCCGAAAGGGGTGATGACGGCCATCTTTGGGACATCGTCCGGTTGTACGGGGACCTGGTGGTAGCCCCGGATGAGGTCCACCTTGGAGAACACGGTCGTGTTTGCCAACCGGGTGGAAAAGTCTTGGATATGCGGGACCGGGTAGCGGTCGGGGGTGGTGGCATCATTGAGCCGGCGGTAGTCACCGCACAGCCACCATCCGCCACCGGGCTTCGGCACAATGTGCAGAGGAGAGGCCCAAGCGCTGTTGGAGCGCCGTACGATACCCAGCCGTTCCAGCGTGGCGAACTCCGCTTTCGCCATGGCGAGCTTCGTGGGGTCGAGGCGGCGTGCCCGGGCATAGACCGGCGGCCCGACCATGGGGATATGGTGCTCCAACCCGTGTTTGACGGCCACCGCTGAAAAGGTGGGCCGCGTGAGGGCCGGTAAACTGGCGAGGAGGCGGGTAAACTCGTCCGCTGCCGGAAGCGTACAGACTAACCTCGCCGGGACGGAACCTTTCAGCAAGCCGCTTGGCAAGCCGCTCGGTGAGCCGCTCAGCGAGCTGCTCAACGAGCCGCTCAGCGAACAAGCGAGCGAGCTGAAGGTTTCGGCCTGGACGAGACGTCTGCGCTTAACGTCGACCAACAGCCCATGTGCACATAGGAAGTCCGCACCGAGCAGGGCCATTGGCACGCTGGCGGTGACGAACGACCATTGAAAGTGATGCCCTCCGAACCGCAGTGAGAGGCAACG
This sequence comes from Myxine glutinosa, assembly GCF_964187855.1. Taxonomy (NCBI): domain Eukaryota; kingdom Metazoa; phylum Chordata; class Myxini; order Myxiniformes; family Myxinidae; genus Myxine; species Myxine glutinosa. The sequence goes on along the minus strand of NC_136261.1, from coordinate 263,374,679 downwards.
CTTCCCGAATGTGCGGATGGGTGTACCATTGGCGGCAAGCAAAGCGGGGCCCCGGCTCACGGCTTGCTTGTCGGACGCGGAGGCAGGGAGGACGCTTACCTGCGCTCCCGTGTCGCAAAGAAAACGGTGCCCAGACGAGGTGTCCTTGATGAACAGGAGGCTGCCGGAATGGCCGACGCTCATGGCCGCAAGTGAGCGCCGGCCCGGTCGTTTCCCGACTCGTCAAAAGAATACGGCGGGCGGCACGTTTTAGCCTTGCGGCCGAACCTGGCATGGTAGTAGCACCAGGTTTGTGGCGGTGGCCCCCGCGGCGGCCATGCCAGCGGCGGTGGTGGTGGCGGCGGCGGTAGTGGGCGGGGCATAGCAGCGGCCACGAGGGAATCAGGGGGCGCTGTAGCCTCCGCGCCGGGATCCACTACGGCAGCACCGTACACCGACCGCGTGTCGCAGGCCGCGAAATACTTGTCGGCCTCTCCAGCCAGGGTGCAGGGTTCCGTTATTTTGGAACCGGCCAGCACGAGGCGCACCTGTACAGGTAGCTGGCAGAGGAAAAGTGCTCAGAATAAGAAATCCGGGCGCTGGTCTCCAAGCAGGGACAGCATGAAATCCATCCGGACGGATGGTCGTGTGTCGCCGAGGGCGGGAAGGTCCAGGAGGCGGTCGGCACGTTCGACCTCCGTGAGCCCGAACGTGGCGAGGAGGAGCCGTTTGAGTGCCTCGTACTTGTGGTCGCCCGGCGGGTGCCGAAGGATGGACACGACGCGGGCGGCAGTGCCGGGCCCGAGGGCGGCACCCACGTGGTAGTACCTGGTCTCGTCCGCCATGATGTCCCGGAGTTGGAATTGAGCTTCGGCCTGCACAAACCAAACGTCGGCTTGCGCTTCCCAAAACTCCGGGAGTTTGATTGCGATGGCGTTGGTAGCAATGGCGCGTTCGGGGGTCAGCAACGGCTGAACCAATCGGGGTCACCTGTGTGGTGCTGTGCACACACGACTCGATTGCCAGAGAGGTAGGCCACAATGCGTGGATACAAACAAGAGTCTTTATTACAAGCTCGCATATCAGCACTGGGCGGGCTCGAACTGAGAGCCCGCATATATGTCCCGAGGCCACGCCTTGCCCCCAGGCATGGCCGATCGGCCGAAAGGCGGGGCATGTATTTCAGTTCCCCACCTGGACGCTCGCGCCACCCACTGGTGCGTGGAATTATTGACCCTTGTGCCCGCCACAGAAGTAAGGAATTCGCCTCAGTTTTTTGATAGTAATATCATCGAAATAATGATAACGTAATGTTAACATTATAGTAAATCTAATCATAACACGAATCCCTTCATAGTGACTGAAAACTTACTGGAAGTAAAAAATATATCAGTTTTGTGTCCGTTACATCATTACGTCTATGATGTCATTACCATGGCTGACTGCACCGACCGACATTTGAATTTACAAGTACACCCGCCGACTCCGGGAGGGGCAGGGAGGGCCATTCATCTTTAGGGTATATAGATTACAGTCGATCTATGGTCGGGTCTCAAGAACATTGGGTGTGTGATCATTTACCAAGGTTGTTGTGGAGAGATCACCAAGTGGTTTAAGCTTTCGAGCAAGCACTCCATTCAAAACCGTTTAGGAACGGCTGGCTTGGCAAGCGCTAGCTACTTGGTAAATGAGCACACCTCCATCCCTTGTGGGGTATAATATAGATTACAGTAGATCTTCGCTCAGTCACCTTACCTCATGGATGTCGAGATTCCTCCAAATTTCTTTGTTTAATGTTATAAACAGCATGGCCCTTCCTGCCCTTCCCGGAGTCGGCGGGTGTACTTGTAAATTCAAATGTCGGTCGGTTTGAAAAGCTAATAATATGTTTGTGGTTTATAATATTTTGCAAGCCTGGTTACAATTATGGTTATGGTTAGAATGAACCAGCTTTAGAGGCCATTTTCCCCCATAGAGCAGGGGTTGGCCTTTTTCGAGCACCATGGTCCCATTTTTGAAGCAATGTTTTATGGCCGGATGCCCTTCCTGCCGCCAACCCTGTTAGTCACCCCTCGCGACACAAAGGGAATTACCAGTGATCTGGTACTCAATTTGCCGACCTCAGAAGGATGACGGGCTGAGTCAACCACCCTGGCGTTAATTCAGCGATTGACCAGGTTTCAAACCCAGGATCCTAGGATCCCAAGCCGGCACCCTAACCACTAAGCCAACACCAGCCAACACCAATTATGGTTATGGTTAATTACAGTTAATTACGGTTACGCCAACGGTTAGACTATTGGTCTTGTTTTTGGAAAATTTGGAACCTCAAAAACCAAGGCCACCTAAGTTGAACAAAGAGATGGTGTGGGGTGGTCGTGAGTATTGTTAGCTAGGGTGACGGTTGATGGGAGTTTGTGAAGAGATGGTATAGGGAAGGAAAGAGGTTGGTGTGGGGTTGTCGTGGGTATTGTTAGCTAGGGTGATGGTTGAAGGGGGATTTTGAGGAGATGGTGGAGGGGAGGGTGGGAGGGTGGTGTGGGGTTGTCATTGGTATTGTTAGCTAGGGTGAAGGTTGAAGAGGGAGTTTGAGGAGATGATGGAGGGGGAAGAGGGAGGAAGAGGTGAGTGTGGTTTGGTCGTGGGTATTGTTAGCTAGGGTGACGGTTGATGTTTGTTTCTTTCAGGAAAATTGTGATGCCTCAAAAACCAAGGCCACCAATGTTGTACAGAGAGCCAGCAATATTACCAAAGGAAATTATCAAGAAATTCAAGTCAAAGCAGTTGCATCAGCAGAAAATATCCTCAATAAGAGATGGCAGAAAATGTGTTGTACGCTTGGAACAAGATCGCCCATAGGGTCGCCCATAGGGCGGGTACTCTGCTAGTAGGAATAATACTGCAAGTGTGTTCTCACAATAAATTTTCAGACAAAAAAGTAAAAGAGCTATTATGAAGAAATCGGCAAGCTATACTGGACGAAAACATGTGGTGATAATTGATAATGAGACACTTCAATGCTTAATTAGATCAAAAAATACCAACAGGCATTCAAAACTTCAGTGATAAAATTTTGGATTATGCAAAGAAACGAGATACACTAATAAACTTCCTACAAAGCAAAAAGATGAAATAGACTAGCTTTATAATCACCAATTTAAAAATACACAATACAATATGTGTCATTTAAAATCAGTTCAAAGCAGGAAGAGATCCTCAAATGATAAGATCAAAAGCTGCACTAAATACTGCGATAGAAAAATTTCAAGAGTAAGAGAATCAAACATAGACACAGAAAACCTTGCACAAGAAAAAGACAAGTGCACAATGATGTTCCAAATTCAATTTGAATTACTAGGAAATGTATCCTTAAAGGAAACTATTATCATCATAAAGTAAAATACTTATGGATAAGAGAAGTTCAATGAAACAAGATGGAAGTACAAAAAACCAGGAAAAATACTCATAATGCAACAGAACTGGAGAGAAAATGGAAAGGAATGAGATTATAGATGGTACAAAACTAATTTAATAGAGCATATCATGGAGAACGAGAACGGCATTGGGTAGAGCACATACTTCCGCCAGGCTGAACACTTTACGTTTTGTATCCCACGAACAGGTCGGATCTGGATTCAGCCCTGAATCAGAATCTAATTGACTTGTTCTTGTCACCTACCCAATTCATCCACACAAAGTTTTGTCAAAAGTCATCAACAACATTTTGAGATATTGTGCTCTATTGTGGCGGACACGAAAGCCCACTGGCGTGGTGACACCATTCCGCGCACCAAGTGGGCGGCGGCCACGCCCGAGGGGTAGGCGTGGCCTGAGGATATACACGGGGCGCGCAGCCCGGAGCGCGCTAGTGTTACAGTGAGCTCCTGAAATAAAGACGCTTATAAGTTACCGCTTGTCCGCTTCCTCCTTGCTCGCAAGCAGCGCGCGTAACGCCGCGCTTTACTGGTGACCCTCAACGTTGGATCTGCCGGAGCGATCCTTCCACACACAACGCCATTGCCATGGCCAACTTCATCAAACTTCCCGAATTTTGGGAGGCCCAGGCCGAAGTCTGGTTCGTCCAAGCCGAAGCCCAATTTCAGCTTCGGCGCCTCACCGGCGACGACACGCGCTACTGCCACGTCGTCGCCTCCCTCGGGCCCGGCACGGCCGCTCGAGTTGTGTCCGTCCTTCACCACCCACCAGACGGCCACAAGTACGAGGCACTCAAGCGGCTACTCCTAGCCACGTTCGGCCTCACGGACGACGCACGGGCCGACCGCCTCCTGGATCTCCCCGAGCTCGGCGACACGCGCCCGTCGGTCCGAATGGACCATATGCTGTCACTGTTGGGCGACGAAGTCCCCGGTTCTCTATTCCGGGCGCTTTTCCATCGCCAACTTCCAGCGCAGGTTCGCCTCGCGTTGGCCGGGACCGTGCTAACGGAACCCAGAGCATTGGCAGCCGAGGCGGACAGGTACTTCGTGGCTGCGGACACGCGGGCGAGAGTCGGTGCGGCCGTCACGGACCTCGAGGCTGATGCTGCTGATGATGCTGATCCACAGCATCAGCTTACACAGCATACGCAGCATGCTGATACGCACCTCGTGACCGCCGCCACGCCCCGCCCACCGCCGCAGCGAAAACCGCCACCGCGGGGAACACAGCCAACTCCACCGGCCTGGCAGAGCCAGCCGCACTCCTCCAGCTCCACCACCTGGTGCTGGTTCCACGCCAAGTTCGGCCACGAGGCTCGGCAGTCAGTGTCATCCGCCATGCTCCTTCAACAGGTCGGGAAAAGCCTGGGCCGGCGCTCAATAGTGGCGATGAGCGCCGGCCGTTCGAGCAGCCTGCTGTTCATAACGGACACCTTATCCGGGCGCCATTACCTGTGCGACATGGGAGCGCAGGTGAGTGTCGTTCCCGCCGGTACGTCAGACAAGCACGCCGCGGGCGGGGGCCCCGCGCTGCTTGCCGCGAACGGGACGCCCATCCGTACGTACGGAAAACGCTGCCTCTCTCTGCGGTTCGGAGGGCAGGTTTTCCGATGGACGTTCGTCACCGCCGACGTGCCCATGGCACTGCTTGGCACGGACTTCCTGTGCGCTAATGGGCTCCTGGTCGACGTAAAGCGCAGACGTCTTGTCCAGGCCGAGACGTTCAGCTCGCTCGCTTGTGCGCTGCCCAGCTCGTCGAGCAGCTCAACGAGCAGCTCGCCGAGCGGCTTGCCAAGCGGCTTGCCGAACGGTTCGGTTCCGGCCACGTTGATCTGTACGCTTCCGGCAGCGGACAAATTCACCCGCCTCCTCGCCGGCTTCCCGGCGCTCATGCGGCCCACCTTCTCGGCGGGGGCCGTCAAGCACGGGGTGGCCCATCACATCCCCACCGTCGGGCCACCGGTCTACGCCCGGGCACGCCGCCTCGAGCCGACGAAGCTGGCGGTGGCAAAAGTGGTGTTCGCTACCCTGGAGCGACTCGGCATCGTTCGGCGCTCGGAGAGTGCTTGGGCGTCGCCGCTGCACATCGTGCCGAAGCCCGGCAGGGGATGGCGACCGTGCGGCGACTATCGCCATCTCAATGACGCCACCACTCCCGACCGCTGCCCCGTCTCCCACATTCAGGACTTTTCCGCCCGTTTGGCGGGCATGTCCTTCTTCTCGAAGGTGGACCTCATACGCGGCTACCATCAGGTCCCCGTCAGGCCAGAGGACGTCCCGAAGACGGCGGTCATCACGCCATTCGGACTCTTCGAGTTCCTGCGGATGCCCTTCGGTCTGAAGAATGCGGCTCAGGCGTTCCAGCGACTGATGGACAGCGTCCTGCGCGACTTGGATTTTGTCTACGTCTACCTGGACGATATCCTCGTCGCCAGCGCGTCCCGCGAAGAGCACCTACGCCACCTCCGCACACTCTTTGAATGCCTGGGCCAGCATGGCCTGATTGTGAACCCCGCAAAGTGCCAGTTCGGCGTCGCCGTAATCGATTTTCTGGGGCACCGTGTCACCAGGCACGGAGCCGTCCCCCTGCCGGCCAAGGTGGAGGCGGTGAAGGGGTTTCCGCGCCCCCGCACGATCAGAGGGCTGCAGGAGTTCCTGGGCATGGTGAACTTTTACCATCGGTTCCTGCCCCGTATCGCCCAGCTCCTGCGCCCCCTGCACGAAGCTCTCCGAGGTAAGCCGGGCAAAGGCGACGTTACCTGGACCGAGCAGATGGACACGGCGTTCACGGGCGTGAAGCTCGCCTTGGCTAATGCCACCATGCTCGCGCACCCGGCGCCCGATGCATCGATCGCCCTCACCACCGACGCCTCGGACTACGCGGTGGGCGCGGTGCACGAGCAATGGGTGCGTGGAGCTTGGCAACCGCTGGCGTTCTTTAGCCGGCAGCTTCGCCCGCCCGAACGCCGTTACAGTACCTTCGACCGCGAGTTGCTCGGGCTTCACTTGGCAGTCAGGCACTTCCGCCATCTGCTCGAGGGCCGTGCGTTCACGGCCTTCGTCGACCACAAGCCGCTGATCTTCGCGATGGGCAAGGTCACCGAGCCGTGGTCGGCCCGGCAGCAGCATCACCTCTCGGCCGTGTCCGAGTACACGACGGTCATCCAGCACGTCGCGGGGAAGGACAACCCGGTGGCGGATTGCCTTTCCCGGGCCGTCGCCCACGCAGTCCACCTCGGCATCGACTATGCCCGGATGGCAGCGGACCAGGCCGCTGACCCCGACGTCCAGGCCTTGCGGACCGCCGTCACGGGCCTCCGCGTCACCGAGGTGCCGTTCGACAGTGCGGGCGTGGCCCTCTTGTGCGACGTCTCCCTCGGGCGGCCTCGCCCCATCGTGCCCGTGGGCTGGCAGCGCCAGGTGTTTGACGCCATCCACGGCCTGTCCCACCCGGGCGCGAGGGCCTCCCAAAGGTTGATCGCCGACAAGTTCGTCTGGCATGGCCTCCGGAAGGCCGTCCGCGGCTGGGCCAGGACGTGCCTCGCGTGCCAGCGCGCCAAGGTGCACCGGCACACCCAGGCCCCGTTGGCCCCGTTCACGGTGCCGGAACGCTGGTTTGACCACATCCACGTGGACCTGGTGGGACCTCTGCCCCCCTCGCAGGGTTTCACCCATGTCCTCACCATGGTGGACCGCACCACCCGGTGGCCGGAGGCCGTGCCCTTGGCGTCGACGACAGCGGCGGACGTCGCGCAGGCTTTCATCGCCACCTGGGTCGCCCGGTTCGGCGCCCCCTCAGACATCTCGTCCGACCACGGCCCCCAGTTCACCTCGGAGCTCTGGGGGGCGGTCGTGCAGGGCCTCGGGGTCCGGCTGCACCGAACCACGGCCTACCACCCCCAGGCTAATGGCCTGTGTGAGCAATTTCACCGCTCATTGAAGGCCGCGCTCCGGGCTTATCTCCGCGACGGCGGCTGGGTCGACAGGCTCCCCTGGGTCCTGCTGGGCCTCCGGACGGCGCCCAAGGAGGACCTGCGCGCATCCGCGGCGGAGTTGGTCTTCGGGCAACCGCTGCGGATGCCGGGCGAGTTCCTCCCCGACTCCACGGCACCATGGTCCGCGGCACAGCAGCGCTCCGCTCTGCAAGAGACCGCCCAGAGGTTCGCCCCGGTGCCAACGGCATGCCACGGGCACCCACCGAAGCACGTCGCCCCGGAGCTTCGCACGGCGTAGTACGTCTTCGTCCGCCACAATGCCCACCGGACACCACTGCGGCCCCCATACGACGGGCCTTTCCGCGTGCTGGAGACCGGGGCGAAGCACTTCACCCTGGACATCGGCGGTACTCCTGACCGCGTTTCTGTAGACCGCCTCAAGCCGGCCCACCTCGACGTGGACCATCCACCGCCAGTGGCCCGACCCCCGCGTCGGGGCCGCCCCCCTGCGGGCGGACCCCCGGCACCGCCCAGCCCCGCCGCCACGCCGCCCCCCGGTCCTGCACCCATCCCAGGGGCAGCCAGGGGCATCCCACCTGGCATCCCTGCACCCCGGACGCCGCCGATCGCCAGGGGGCGCTTCGGCCGGGTCATCCGTTTGCCCCGCAAACTGGCCCTCCATGTGCGCGGGAATTCTGGGGGGGCGCGTGTGGCGGACACGAAAGCCCACTGGCGTGGTGACACCATTCCGCGCACCAAGTGGGCGGCGGCCACGCCCGAGGGGTAGGCGTGGCCTGAGGATATACACGGGGTGCGCAGCCCGGAGCGCGCTAGTGTTACAGTGAGCGCTTATATCCTGAAATAAAGACGCTTATAAGTTACCGCTTGTCCGCTTCCTCCTTGCTCGCAAGCAGCGCGCGTAACGCCGCGCTTTAATATATCGTTTTAGCCCTATCTTTCAATGGTGATCTCAGATCCAGATCCAGATCCGGATCTTCACCAAAATCTAATCATTCCGTCCTTGTCACATACCCAACCTCTCCACCAAATTTCATCCGAATCTGACCATATTTTTTTGAAGTATCCTGTTCACAGACAAACAGACAAAGACAGACAAACAGCCAGGGGTGAAAACATAACCTCCATCCACTTTCGGTGGCAGAGGTAATAATTACAAACATGAGCTTTTCTAGAAGAATTATGATGGAAGCTGGTGTGAAGCTAATTATATGCATTAAATATGAAGATGCAAGGCTACTTGTGGACTAGTTGAGAATACTGAAAATAACCAAATTATTTTATAAACTTTTGAGTTCATAGAACATGATACCCTGTGCAGTATTATTATTATTTTGCATGCAGCCCATGGTTGCTGGTTGCATCACTGCTGGGAGTGTGGCTGTGCCACTGATGCAGTGTCTCCCTTTTCAGTAAGCTGGTACTCATTTTGCCGACCTCAGAAGGATGACAGGCTGAGTCAACCCACCTGGTGTTCATTTAACGGCACGACAGGGGCTCAAACTCAAGACGCTAAGATCTTAAGCCAGCCACCTTAACCGTTAAGCCAACACCAGGGATGTGTTCAGTTACCAAGTTTATTGTGGAGCACTCGCCAAGTGGCTTAAGCATTCAAGCAATCAATCCATGCAAAACGATTGATACGGAACGGCTGGCTTGACAAGCGCCAGCTATCTGCTTAGTAACTGAATACACTCCAGGATTAACCAGCGCAGTGCTCAAGTACAATAATTGAATTTTAATGAAATTATCATTTTAAAGATCGTTAAGAACACGAATCCGGAGGTTTAGCACGATTGAGGCAGATACACTGTAATAACACATTGTCACAGTTTAGGAGAAGGTGGAGGGTCACCATGGATGATCAAACGCAGCATCAATTGGAATCTTCTTCACCTAGACCGTCTCACATGCCACGCCCTCTCATGGCATACATTAATATTATATAGCATGGTTTTGAAATTTTTATGAAGGCGATTTGTGCTTTACAGTCTTCAAGTAAACTAATTCCGGTTTTACTGCCATTTCCCAGTGTTTATAACACCACCTTATCTAACACGTTATATTTGTGTCACGTGCCTGTTGTTTATGTCCTTTATGATCGACGTCATTAAAAACAGTAAGTTTCCTGTTTGGAATGATTTTAAATGCTGTTTGACTGTCAGGCAGGCAAAGTAAGAATATCATCTCACTCCTCTCTGCGCATGCGCGGGGTAACAACGAAATAACAACCACCCAACACCTCATCGCATTCAGGTGATTCTAATCTATATTAAATAATAATGATGATTTGACATTTGTGATGCATTTTGATTTGGATGTAATTGCTTTTCCATAATATTTGCCCTCTTTTCAAATATGTTATAATGTTTATTTTTCGTTTGAGCAACCGGGTACCCCAGCTATAAACACTTATATACTTTACTCGGAGTACCAATACAAATACAACTTTGTCTGGGGGGTAACATAGGCTACATGACCGCGGCCTCATTTGCGAATGTGGGGGACCGGGAGAGGGGCGTAAATTCTCTCTGTAAATGTGTACCAGGTAGCGCCACCTGGTGATGGTGGCAGGGGGTATTGCAATTTCCCTTTTTTACCTGGGAAACACTGAGGTTATGAAGCACTCTTTGCATGGGAAAATTTTTCCTACTTCCCTTCCCCCCTCCCCCAAAACGGAGGGGCCTGCCAAAGCCACCCCACCCCCCAAAGAATGTATGTGTAGTATATCTTTCCCCTCCCCTCCCCTCTCCCTACCCCCTCCTCTCCCCTCTCCCTCTCCCTCTACTGCTTCCTTCCTCCCCACAGCCCCCCCCCCTCCTTCCCGGAAACGCCGGGTACTCCTGCTAAATAATAAATGTCTGTTTGTGCGGTGACGTTGATTATCATCTCCACATGCGGGTTTCAGAAGGTGGAACCACCGTGTGTGTGTGTGTGTGTGTGTGTGTGTGTGTGTGTGTGTGTGTGTGTGTGTGTGTGTGTGTGTGTGTGTGTGTGTGTGTGTGTGTGTGTGTGTGTGTGTGTGTGTGTGTGTATCATTGGTTGTCAACTCCATTTGCAGGTTTCAGGAACCCCTTGCTACTTCGTTAAGGGATCATGGTTCATGGACCAAGCTGTTCAACTTTTTCAGAGTTTTGTTCCGAGGGTCTTTTCAGGATCGTCACCGAACCCCGGATTGCCTCCAGTTGCAGTTCATTTGTGGTAATATTCCCAAGGATGGTTTTCAAAATCTCAGTGAGGTTCTTCTTTATCAGTCCTGTTTCTCCCATTATCACTGTAATTTGGTTGGTAATATTGGTCCTCAATGCCAAACAGGAAATTGGAGCCGTCTCCCTTGACATATCACGTGCCGTCGACACGGTCTGGCACCCCGCTCTGCTCACCAAACTCTCCTCTTATGGTATCCATGGAAATCTCCACGCATGGCTTGCGGACTTCCTCTCTGGTCGTAGTCAACTTGTGGCGCTGAATGGATTTCTCCAAGCAAGGAGTAATAATACCCATTGCTTTTGATAGTTTACCCCTTGCTTTTAATAGTTTACCCCTTGCTTTTGATAGTTTAATCATTGCTTTTGAGAGTTTAATCATTGCTTCTGATAGTTTACTCCTTGCTGCTGACCGTTTACCTCATAGTCAACCAGAAGAGCACCCCTTGCTACTGATAGTTTACTCATTGTGTCTGATACTTTACACCTTGCTTCTGATCGTTTATACCTTGCCTCTGATCGTTTGCACATTGCTTTTGATAGTTATCCCCTTGCCTCTGATAGTTTACCCCTTGCCTCTCATAGTTTACCCCTTGCCTCTGATAGTTTACCCCTTGCTTTTGAGAGTTTACCCCTTGCTTTCGATAGTTTACCCTTGCTTTCGATAGTTTACCCCTTGCTTCTGATAGTTTACCCCTTGCTTTTGATAGTTTATTCCTTGCTTTTGATAATTTACTCCTTGCTTTTGATAGTTTACTCCTTGCTTTGGATAGTTTAATCACTGCTTTTGATAGTTTAATCATTGCTTTTGATAGTTTAATCATTGCTTCTGATAATTTAATCATTGCTTCTGATGGTTTACTCATTGTTTCTGGTGGTTTACTCCTTGCTTCTGATAGTATACCCCTTGCCTTTGATAGTTTACCCCTCCATTTTGATAGTTTACCCCTTGCTTTTGATAGTCTTGCCCTTGCTTTTGATAGTTTGCCCATTGCTTCTGATGGTTTACTCATTGCTTCTTATATTTATTCCTTGCTTTTGATAGTTTACTCCATGCTTTTGATAGTTTACTCCTTGCGTTTGATAGTTTACTCCTTGCTTTTGAAAGTAGAATCATTGCTTTTGATAATTTAATCATTGCTTCTGATAGTTTACTCATTGCTTCTGTTGGTTTACTCCTTGCTTCTGATGGTTTACTCATTGCTTCTGATGGTTTACTCATTGCTTCTGATACTTTACTGCTTGCTTTTGATAGTTTACTCCTTGCTGCTGATAAATTTATTCATTGCTTATGATAGTTTACTCCTTGCTTCTGATACTTTACTCCTTGCTTCTTATATTTATTCCTTGCTTTTGATAGTTTACTCCATGCTTTTGATAGTTTACTCCTTGCGTTTGATAGTTTACTCCTTGCTTTTGAAAGTAGAATCATTGCTTTTGATAATTTAATCATTGCTTCTGATAGTTTACTCATTGCTTCTGTTGGTTTACTCCTTGCTTCTGATGGTTTACTCATTGCTTCTGATGGTTTACTCATTGTTTCTGATAGTTTATCCTTGCTTCTGAGGTTTACTCATTGTTTCTGATAGTTTATCCTTGCTTCTGATAGTTTACTCCTTGCTTCTGATAGTTTACTCATTGCTTCTGATGGTTTACTCATTGTTTCTGATGGTTTATCCTTGCTTCTGATAGTTTACTCCTTGCTTCTGAGGTTTACTCCTTGCTTCTGACAGCTTACCCATTGTTTCTGATAGTTTACTCCTTGCTTTTGATAGTTTACTCCCTGCTTTTGAGAGTTTAGTCATTGCTTTTGATAGTTTACCCCTTGCTTTTGATAGTTTACCCCTTGCTGTTGATAGTTTACTCATTGCTTCTGATGGTTTACTCATTGTTTCTGATAGTTTATCCTTGCTTCTGATAGTTTACTCCTTGCTTTTGATAGTTTACTCCCTGCTTTTGAGAGTTTAGTCATTGCTTTTGATAGTTTACCCCTCCATTTTGATAGTTTACCCCCTTGCTTTTCATCGTCTTCCCCTTGCTTTTGATAGTTTACCCCTTGCTGTTGATAGTTTACCCCTTGTTTCTGATAGTATACCCCTTGAATTTGATCGTTTACCCCTCCATTTTGATAGTTTACCCCCTTGCTTTTCATCGTCTTCCCCTTGCTTTTGATAGTTTGCCCATTGCTTCTGATAGTTTACTCCTTGCTTTAGATAGTTTACACTTGGTTTTGATAGTTTACTCCTTGCTTTTGATAGTTTAATCATTGCTTCTGATACTTTACTCCTTGCTTCTGATGGTTTACTCATTGTTTCTGGTGGTTTACTCCTTGCTTCTGATAGTATACCCCTTGCCTTTGATAGTTTACCCCTCCATTTTGATAGTTTACCCCTTGCTTTTGATAGTCTTCCCCTTGCTTTTGATAGTTTGCCCATTGCTTCTGATAGTTTACTCCTTGCTTTAGATAGTTTACACTTGGTTTTGATAGTTTACTCCTTGCTTTTGATATTTTAATCATTGCTTCTGATACTTTACTCCTTGCTTCTGATGGTTTACTCATTGTTTCTGGTGGTTTACTCCTTGCTTCTGAGAGTTTACTCCTTGCTGCTGATAGTTTATTCATTGTTTATGATAGTTTACTCCTTGCCTCTGATAGTTTACTCCTTGCTTTTGATAGTTTAATCATGGCTTCTGATAGTTTACTGCTTGCTTCTTATGGTTTACTCATTGTTTCTGATGGTTTACTCATTGTTTCTGGTGGTTTACTCATTGTTTCTGATGGTTTACTCATTGCTTTTGATGGTTTACTCATTGTTTCTGATGGTTTACTCATTTTTGCCTGGTAGTTTAATCCTTGTTTTTGATAGTTTACTCGCATTTGATAGTTTATTCCTTGATTCTAATTGTCTACGAATCACTTCTGATAGTTTACGCCTTGCTTTGGATAATTTACTCATTGCTTCTGGTAGTTTACACATTGTTTCTGGTATTTTATGCATTATTTATTGATAGTTTCCTCCTTTCTTTTGATAGTTTACCCCTTGATTCTGATAGTTTACTCCTTGATTCTGATAGTTTACTCCCTACTTCTGATATTTATGCTGTGTTTTGATATTTTACAACTTGTTTTTGATAGTTTACACCTTGTTTTTGATTGTTTACACCTTGTTTTTGATCGTTTAGTCCTTGCTTTTGATAGTTTACTCCTTACTTTTGATAGTTGAATCATTGCTTTTGATAGTTTAATCATTGCTTCTGATAGTTTACTCATTGCTTCTGTTGGTTTACTCCTTGCTTCTGATGGATTACTCATTATTTCTGATGGTTTACTCATTGCTTCTTTTTTTTTTTTTTTTTTTTTTTTTTTTGTATACAAGGTCGAGGCTCGTGAAAGAGCGAACATTAATCACACAGAAAGACAAACCGACACATAAAACATATAACATAGGGAGCGGTAGACAAGATGGGGAGAGAGGGGGAAGGACACAAACACAACATTTGAGAGCAGGGACCGAGAGACATGGAGACATCGAGAGATCTGAGAGAGGGCGAGGGCTTTAGGGGGGGGGGGGGGGGCGTGGGAAGGGGGCGGTGGGAGAGGTATAAAACATATGGACACTGCCAGGACTTCCAGGAAAGAAGTTGGAATTTCAAACAAGGTGGATCTGGGGTGAATTAGCGGGGGTAGAAAAGATCAAGGTTTTGGATGGGGGAAGATAAGAGATGGTGGTGAACAGCTGTTTTAAAGACCTGGAGGGAGGAGTGGGATTGAAGGGAGTGAGGGAGTTTGTTCCAGAGGCGGGAGAAAAGAGGAATGAAAGAGTGAAGGTGAGCAGAGAGCCGAGATTTCGGCAGTTTAACCATCAGAGGGTTGCTGGCAGATCTTGTGCGACCTGTAGGAATATTTGGGGGACAGAGCACAATCTGATGGTTTACTCCCTGCTTTTGAGAGTTTAGTCATTGCTTTTGATAGTTTACCCCTTGCTTTTGATAGCTTACCCCTTGCTGTTGATAGTTTACTCATTGCTTCTGATGGTTTACTCATTGTTTCTGATAGTTTATCCTTGCTTCTGATAGTTTACTCCTTGCTTCTGAGGTTTACTCCATGCTTCTGATAGCTTACCCATTGTTTCTGATAGTTTACTCCTTGCTTTTGATAGTTTACTCCCTGCTTTTGAGAGTTTAGTCATTGCTTTTGATAGTTTACCCCTCCATTTTGAGAGTTTACCCCCTTGCTTTTCATCGTCTTCCCCTTGCTTTTGATAGTTTACCCCTTGCTGTTGATAGTTTACCCCTTGTTTCTGATAGTATACCCCTTGAATTTGATAGTTTACCCCTCCATTTTGATAGTTTACCCCCTTGCTTTTCATCGTCTTCCCCTTGCTTTTGATAGTTTGCCCATTGCTTCTGATAGTTTACTCCTTGCTTTAGATAGTTTACACTTGGTTTTGATAGTTTACTCCTTGCTTTTGATATTTTAATCATTGCTTCTGATACTTTACTCCTTGCTTCTGATGGTTTACTCATTGTTTCTGGTGGTTTACTCCTTGCTTCTGAGAGTTTACTCCTTGCTGCTGATAGTTTATTCATTGTTTATGATAGTTTACTCCTTGCCTCTGATAGTTTACTCCTTGCTTTTGATAGTTTAATCATGGCTTCTGATAGTTTACTGCTTGCTTCTTATGGTTTACTCATTGTTTCTGATGGTTTACTCATTGTTTCTGGTGGTTTACTCATTGTTTCTGATGGTTTACTCATTGCTTTTGATGGTTTACTCATTGTTTCTGATGGTTTACTCATTTTTGCCTGGTAGTTTAATCCTTGTTTTTGATAGTTTACTCGCATTTGATAGTTTATTCCTTGATTCTAATTGTCTACGAATCACTTCTGATAGTTTACTCCTTGCTTTGGATAGTTTACTCATTGCTTCTGGTAGTTTACACATTGTTTCTGGTATTTTATGCATTATTTATTGATAGTTTCCTCCTTTCTTTTGATAGTTTACCCCTTGATTCTGATAGTTTACTCCTTGATTCTGATAGCTTACTCCCTACTTCTGATATTTATGCTGTGTTTTGATATTTTACAACTTGTTTTTGATCGTTTACACCTTGTTTTTGATTGTTTACACCTTGTTTTTGATCGTTTAGTCCTTGCTTTTGATAGTTTACTCCTTACTTTTGATATTTGAATCATTGCTTTTGATAGTTTAATCATTGCTTCTGATAGTTTACTCATTGCTTCTGTTGGTTTACTCCTTGCTTCTGATGGATTCCTCATTATTTCTGATGGTTTACTCATTGCTTCTGATGGTTTACTCCCTGCTTTTGAGAGTTTAGTCATTGCTTTTGATAGTTTACCCCTTGCCTTTGATAGCTTACCCCTTGCTGTTGATAGTTTACTCATTGCTTCTGATGGTTTACTCATTGTTTCTGAAAGTTTATCCTTGCTTCTGATAGTTTACTCCTTGCTTCTGAGGTTTACTCCATGCTTCTGATAGCTTACCCATTGTTTCTGATAGTTTACTCCTTGCTTTTGATAGTTTACTCCCTGCTTTTGAGAGTTTAGTCATTGCTTTTGATAGTTTACCCCTCCATTTTGATAGTTTACCCCCTTGCTTTTCATCGTCTTCCCCTTGCTTTTGATAGTTTACCCCTGGCTGTTGATAGTTTACCCCTTGTTTCTGATAGTATACCCCTTGAATTTGATAGTTTACCCCTCCATTTTGATAGTTTACCCCCTTGCTTTTCATCGTCTTCCCCTTGCTTTTGATAGTTTGCCCATTGCTTCTGATAGTTTACTCCTTGCTTTAGATAGTTTACACTTGGTTTTGATAGGGTTACTCCTTGCTTTTGATAGTTTAATCATTGCTTCTGATACTTTACTCCTTGCTTCTGATGGTTTACTCATTGTTTCTGGTGGTTTACTCCTTGCTTCTGATAGTATACCCCTTGCCTTTGATAGTTTACCCCTCCATTTTGATAGTTTACCCCTTGCTTTTGATAGTCTTGCCCTTGCTTTTGATAGTTTGCCCATTGCTTCTGATAGTTTACTCCTTGCTTTAGATAGTTTACAATTGGTTTTGATAGTTTACTCCTTGCTTTTGATATTTTAATCATTGCTTCTGATACTTTACTCCTTGCTTCTGATGGTTTACTCATTGTTTCTGGTGGTTTACTCCTTGCTTCTGAGAGTTTACTCCTTGCTGCTGATAGTTTATTCATTGTTTATGATAGTTTACTCCTTGCCTCTGATAGTTTACTCCTTGCTTTTGATAGTTTAATCATGGCTTCTGATAGTTTACTGCTTGCTTCTTATGGTTTACACATTGTTTCTGATGGTTTACTCATTGTTTCTGGTGGTTTACTCATTGTTTCTGATGGTTTACTCATTGCTTTTGATGGTTTACTCATTGTTTCTGATGGTTTACTCATTTTTGCCTGGTAGTTTAATCCTTGTTTTTGATAGTTTACTCGCATTTGATAGTTTATTCCTTGATTCTAATTGTCTACGAATCACTTCTGATAGTTTACGCCTTGCTTTGGATAATTTACTCATTGCTTCTGGTAGTTTACACATTGTTTCTGGTATTTTATGCATTATTTATTGATAGTTTCCTCCTTTCTTTTGATAGTTTACCCCTTGATTCTGATAGTTTACTCCTTGATTCTGATAGTTTACTCCCTACTTCTGATATTTAAGCTGTGTTTTGATATTTTACAACTTGTTTTTGATAGTTTACACCTTGTTTTTGATTGTTTACACCTTGTTTTTGATCGTTTAGTCCTTGCTTTTGATCGTTTACTCCTTACTTTTGATAGTTGAATCATTGCTTTTGATAGTTTAATCATTGCTTCTGATAGTTTACTCATTGCTTCTGTTGGTTTACTCCTTGCTTCTGATGGATTACTCATTATTTCTGATGGTTTACTCATTGCTTCTGATGGTTTACTCCCTGCTTTTGAGAGTTTACTCATTGCTTTTGATAGTTTACCCCTTGCTTTTGATAGCTTACCCCTTGCTGTTGATAGTTTACTCATTGCTTCTGATGGTTTACTCATTGCTTCTGATAGTTTATCGTTGCTTCTGATAGTTTAGTCCTTGCTTCTGAGGTTTACTCCATGCTTCTGGTAGCTTACCCATTGTTTCTGATAGTTTACTCCTTGCTTTTGATAGTTTACTCCCTGCTTTTGAGAGTTTAGTCATTGCTTTTGATAGTTTACCCCTCCATTTTGATAGTTTACCCCCTTGCTTTTCATCGTCTTCCCCTTGCTTTTGATAGTTTACCCCTTGCTGTTGATAGTTTACCCCTTGTTTCTGATAGTATACCCCTTGAATTTGATCGTTTACCCCTCCATTTTGATAGTTTACCCCCTTGCTTTTCATCGTCTTCCCCTTGCTTTTGATAGTTTGCCCATTGCTTCTGATAGTTTACTCCTTGCTTTAGATAGTTAACACTTGGTTTTGATAGTTTACTCCTTGCTTTTGATAGTTTAATCATTGCTTCTGATACTTTACTCCTTGCTTCTGATGGTTTACTCATTGTTTCTGGTCGTTTACTCCTTGCTTGTGATAGTATACCCCTTGCCTTTGATAGATTACCCCTCCATTTTGATAGTTTACCCCTTGCTGTTGATAGTTTACTCCTTACTTTTGATAGTTGAATCATTGCTTTTGATAGTTTAATCATTGCTTCTGATAGTTTACTCCTTGCTTCTGAGGTTTACTCCATGCTTCTGATAGCTTACCCATTGTTTCTGATAGTTTACTCCTTGCTTTTGATAGTTTACTCCCTGCTTTTGAGAGTTTAGTCATTGCTTTTGATAGTTTACCCCTCCATTTTGATAGTTTACCCCCTTGCTTTTCATCGTCTTCCCCTTGCTTTTGATAGTTTACCCCTTGCTGTTGATAGTTTACCCCTTGTTTCTGATAGTATACCCCTTGAATTTGATAGTTTACCCCTCCATTTTGATAGTTTACCCCCTTGCTTTTCATCGTCTTCCCCTTGCTTTTGATAGTTTGCCCATTGCTTCTGATAGTTTACTCCTTGCTTTAGATAGTTTACACTTGGTTTTGATAGTTTACTCCTTGCTTTTGATAGTTTAATCATTGCTTCTGATACTTTACTCCTTGCTTCTGATGGTTTACTCATTGTTTCTGGTGGTTTACTCCTTGCTTCTGATAGTATACCCCTTGCCTTTGATAGTTTACCCCTCCATTTTGATAGTTTACCCCTTGCTTTTGATAGTCTTGCCCTTGCTTTTGATAGTTTGCCCATTGCTTTTGATAGTTTGCCCATTGCTTCTGATAGTTTACTCCTTGCTTTAGATAGTTTACACTTGGTTTTGATAGTTTACTCCTTGCTTTTGATATTTTAATCATTGCTTCTGATACTTTACTCCTTGCTTCTGATGGTTTACTCATTGTTTCTGGTGGTTTACTCCTTGCTTCTGAGAGTTTACTCCTTGCTGCTGATAGTTTATTAATTGTTTATGATAGTTTACTCCTTGCCTCTGATAGTTTACTCCTTGCTTTTGATAGTTTAATCATGGCTTCTGATAGTTTACTGCTTGCTTCTTATGGTTTACTCATTGTTTCTGATGGTTTACTCATTGTTTCTGGTGGTTTACTCATTGTTTCTGATGGTTTACTCATTGCTTTTGATGGTTTACTCATTGTTTCTGATGGTTTACTCATTTTTGCCTGGTAGTTTAATCCTTGTTTTTGATAGTTTACTCGCATTTGATAGTTTATTCCTTGATTCTAATTGTCTACGAATCACTTCTGATAGTTTACTCCTTGCTTTGGATAGTTTACTCATTGCTTCTGGTAGTTTACACATTGTTTCTGGTATTTTATGCATTATTTATTGATAGTTTCCTCCTTTCTTTTGATAGTTTACCCCTTGATTCTGATAGTTTACTCCTTGATTCTGATAGTTTACTCCCTACTTCTGATATTTATGCTGTGTTTTGATATTTTACAACTTGTTTTTTTATAGTTTACACCTTGTTTTTGATTGTTTACACCTTGTTTTTGATCGTTTAGTCCTTGCTTTTGATAGTTTACTCCTTACCTTTGATAGTTGAATCATTGCTTTTGATAGTTTAATCATTGCTTCTGATAGTTTACTCATTGCTTCTGTTGGTTTACTCCTTGCTTCTGATGGTTTACTCATTATTTCTGATGGTTTACTCATTGATTCTGATGGTTTACTCATTGTTTCTGATAGTTTACTCCTTGCTTCTGCGGTTTACTATTTGCTTTTGATGGTTTACTCATTGTTTGTGATAGTTTAATCCTTGCTTTCTGATAGCGTACTCATTGCTTCTAATCGTTTACTCATTGTTTGTGCTAGTTTACTCCTTGCTTTTGATAGTTTACTCACATTTGATAGTTTACTGCCTGATTCTGATAGTTTACTCGTTGCTTCTTTTATATTGCTTTTAATTTAGCATAAATTATTTTACAGAAGTTTATTATGGTCACATTGCTTGCAAAAAGAAACTCTCTACAACACAACTGAATAACAAACTAATTTAAAACAAACTCACAACTCACTTTGACATGAGATGTTTAGTTTTAAGCTAACGAATAAGTATAGTAATAGTTTCTGGCTATGAAGAGCAGATGACTATGGCTGATCTAATCAGTTCTTCCCATTTTATTATATACCTCTTTAATGGATGTGAATTCTTCGTACTTTTAAAGTAAAGCACAGCTTTGTTTTTCTATGTGTGTGAAGGAGAATGTGTGCATGCAAGTTAACATTCATTAAGAGTTGTTTTATGGGTCAACAGAAACACATTTTGGGAACAATTTGCAACAATACTATGGAGACATATGTTCCGACATGTCTGTGCAAATTGACCATTGTTTCCTTGCCTTACTTCCTTCATCCAACAGCACTCTCTGAGTGTTTGTTTGTTCCCTCAATAGGTGTGATGTAAATGTGGTTCCTTTTGTTTGTCAGCAATTCTCCTTCCTGTCTATCCATTCTCACAAGGCAAAGTATGCAAAATGCAGGAAGGACGCGAACTGGGTGGTAGCAAATACATGGTGAGACAAATGGAACTCTCTTTGTCTGAGGTTCTTCGTATGTCTTTGTTATGCTCTAAAAAGCAACCTTTTGCTGCGCAGAGGTTGTGAACATGGATCATTCGCCTTGTTAGTACAATCACAGATAATATACATGAAATCACAGAAACATGAAAGCAAAGACAAATTGAACAATTTATGTGTGAAAAGTGAAAGTCTTTAAGTTAACACTGGTGGTTCTCAGACAAACTTTGCTCACCAAACGGGAATGTAACACCTCCAGCATGGTCATGGGTTTGATTTGGCCTGGACGCGTGGCAGGTCCTACAAGCCGATCTGGAGCATGACTAGGTGGAGCCTGGCATGTGCCAACATCCATTCCGATGGGAGTTCCTGTGACATCTGTTTAAAAAATGATCAGAAAAGCCATAAACACACTATTCTGCTTCACGAAAAGCCACTGCATTGCTGTATTCGTTTTTGGGGTTTTACACTTGCATCTATTTTTTATTACCTTTGCCAAAGAAGACGGTATTGAATTTGGGTCCATTTGTCTGTCTGTCTTTCTGTTTGTTTGCACAGAACATGGCATTTTGTTTGTTTTCTGTTTGCACAAAATTTTTGTTTTCTGTTTGCAGAATTCTGTTTGCACAGAATCATGCTCTTCTCTGCATTGCTGATAAATTTTCACCATAGGAGTGCCGCCTCCTGTAGAATTTTTTAATGATAAATATGACGTCATAGGTCACGTGGTATGGGCACAATCTTGGAAAAACCAAAACACTTTGCACCTCTACATCTCTGAAATCGCTCCATGGAAAAAAATGAAACATGTCTCCTTGTCAAGTACTCCCATGGGGAACAACATATATTCGTGATGATGTCATCAGTGACGTCATAATTCGACATTATGACGTCATAATTCGACAAGTAGAAAGCTTGATCCGATCAGTTTGAAATTTATTGAGCATGATCTACACAAAAATTGTATGGGAGACTTAAATTGATGACGTCATTTGTCACGTGGTTCGGCAGCCACACTGGATTGAACATAAATCGATGTCGTCAATAAACCACATAAACACAGCAGCTAATAAACACCACACAAACACGTCCTGGCGAGGGTCTGCAATCTCTGATTTCTCTTTCTTGTTTGTGATTTTAATACTTTTAACAGTAAAAGTCATATCGATTACAGTTTGTGTTCCCATCTGAGCACTTAGCTCATTATCACAGTTTCATTTGGCACATGTCAGTTTGTGATGAAGGACTTCTGACATGGAGGGAAAGACAGAAAATAACATGCTTCGCATTTCGATTGGAGTCTGTTTGGTTTTACATGGGTGTCAGGTCAGGGATTAACTTGTACATAAATCATGTGTTGGGCAAGGGCATTTGGGGACATCAGTGTACCTTTAAATGAATTACAAGGGCATTAGTAGACAATGGATAAATCCAACACGGAATAATTATAGAATTGAACTGAGGACCATGGGCCATGATTTCAAAAAGGAATTCCAAAAAGGCAAACTCAGTTAAAGTCTCAGCAACTCAAATACATATAAACTCCTGTCCAGGTGCTGTACAGGGTATATTCATTATCCTTCAAAGGAGGTATTATGAAGCCTAATGTTCCAACTGCTTGTGCTCACATTTGGATACTAAGGACCATATAGTATTTGATAAACATTAGTTGGCCTTAGAACTGCGGGATTTAAAGAGACAAAAAGATGGGTTTAAAACTGTTTCACATGATACTCTTAAGTTAAAAATCCATAATACATGATGGTTATGGAAATTTTAACTTCAAATAGTTTTGTGAAAAAACTCCCAGTCATTATCAATCATTGGAACTCTTTTTATTTCCCAAAATTCATCTAAGGGTGCCAGTAGTCTTTGCTTTGTCTGAGTCCCTCATTGGCTACGAAACAATTTGAAGTTTTTTTGGATTCATTGTTGAGGCTCATTGAGGAGATAGAATGCAGAATGGATCAGGATATAACAGAATGAAACTAGAACGACACTCGGTGGAGAGCATACCTCCACCAGGTTGAACAGTTTACGTTTTCTATCCCACTGCTAGGCCGGATCTGGATCCAAACATGAACCAAAATGGAATCGGCTTGTTCTTGTCACCTACCCAACTCATCCACCAAGTTTTATCATAAATCGTTCACAGCGTTTTGAAATAGCATGTAACATTGTTTTTGGTCCTATCGCTCAATGCTGAAGAATCACTTTAAAAAATTCTCGTATCTCGATTCAGATTCGGATCTTCACCAAAATCCAATCAATTTGTCCTTGTCACATAAACAACCTGTCCACCAATTATCGTACGAATCCATCCATAACCTTTTGAGATATCTAGCTATATATCGGTTTTAGCCCAATCACTTCATGCTGAAGAATCATTAAAAAAAACTCTGATCCAGATCTGGATTCGAATCTTCACCAACATTGAATCAGTTCTTCCTTGTCACACACCCGACCTAGCCACCAGGTTTTGTCTGAATCCGTCCACAACCTTTTGAGATATCTTGTTCACAAACAGACAGACAGGGATGACAACATAACCTCAATCCACCTTCAGTGGCGGAGGTAACTTACAGGAGAAAGAGAGTGGTGGATTCATCACCAGCAGAGTTGAGGGACAAAAGTTTTAAGTTTCCTTTATTTCAATTTGTTTCCTTTGAATAAATGTATTCCTGCTTGGGTTGGTGGGATAGCCTGGAGGTATCGCCTTTGAGCTGTCTAACCTGGTGTTGCATCTAGATTCATCTTGAAACGGTCATGTTGGTGTTTCACATTCAGGGTGACACATCAAGGTGTGTGCCATCCATTGGAAGGACATTAAGAACAGGACCTGTTTGTCCACGCTGGATGATGGTGGACGTTTGTAACTATAGGATCCCAGGGTGTATTTTGGGAAGAGAAGGCGAGCGCTATCACAATGATACCAAAGCTATCGCAATGAAAGTATCAATAACACCAAATTAATTTACTTGGTGTTTTCAAAAATTTCCATGACTGAGATACTATAACAATTCTTCAAAAGAAGCCAAGATTTTATATGTATTGTTCAACTAGCAAAGGTACCGCCGGGCAACGCCGGGTCCCTCCTCCCACACGTTCCTCTGCCTCTTACTGCCCCAGCCCCTCCCATCCCTCCTCCCACCTGCACCCTTTCCCTCACTCCTCCCACTTCTACCCTTCGCCTCCACCCTCCCACAAAGGTACCCGGCACATGAATTTGGATCCCATGCAGTTCCTTCCTTTCTCTACACTTTTGCCTTTCCATCACTTTGTTAAAGGTTAATCTTGTTCTCATCTGTCCATAAAACTTTGTTCCAGAACTCTCCTGGCTCACCTCTGTACTTCTTGGTAAATTCTAGTCTGCCTTTCTATTTTTGGTGATGATGAGATGTTTGCATCTTGCTGTGTAGCTTTTGTAATTCTGCTGTCAAAGTCTTCTGAGAATGGTACATTGTGATACTTTCACCCCTGCACTCTGGAGGTTGTTGGTGATGTCATGGACAGTTGTTTTGGGGGTTTTCTTCACAGCTCTGATTATTTTTCTGTCATAAACTGCAGTTGTTTTCCTTGGCCAACCTGGCCATTGCCTATTGCTAAGTACACAAGTGATTTCTTTATTTTTCAATATATTCCAAATTGTTGTAACTAGCGTGACTCGGTGCGCTCCGCGCACCTCACCACACGTCGTTTCAGAGGGGTAGGCATCTTTGACCATTTTGGTGTCTTTTGGGTCTTCATGGCGTTTTGGGTCTTCAGGGCCAATTGGGTCTTCAGGGTCTTTTGGATCCTCTGGGCCTTTAAGGGTATTTTGGGTCTTTGAGGTGTTTTGGGTGTTCAGGGTATTTTGGGTCTTTGGTGTCTTCGGAGGCTTTTGGCTCTTAAGAGTCTTTGGTGTCTTTTGGGTCTTTGGGGTCTTCAGGGGCTTTTGGGTCTTAAGGGTCTTTTGGTTCTTCTTTGTCTTTAAGGGTCTTTGGGTCTTTTTGGGTCTTCAGGGTATTTATGGTCTTTGGGGTATTTTTGGTCTTCAGGGTCTTTTGGGTCTTCAGGGTCTTTTGGGTATTTGGGGTCTTTTGGGTCTTCAGGGTATTTTGGGTCTTCAGGGTATCTTGGGTCTTCAGGGGTCTTGGTGGTCTGAAGGGTCTTCGGGGAATTAAAGGGTCGTCAAAGGTCTGAGGGGTCTCAGCAGTCTTAACGCAATTAAGAGGGTTAATTAAGAGGGTGGTAATTTTACTTGAAGAAGAAGAAGACGTTTTCGTCGCATATAAACATAGCGACATACATAACCATATACGTTTGCTCTATTATAATAAGATTGCTATGCCACATTTTTGTGTTATGGTTCTAATTGAATTATTCCGTTCTTTCAGCTTCTAAATTGCTTGTTTTTCTTTCATGGCCAGTTCTCTGGTCTTCATGTTGGTTTATGCCTCCTGACTCCCAAGGCAAACGCAACAGGTATAACCAAGACTAGACATTCACAACTCTTTTATGTGAACAATCAATGTAACAAGAAACACCGGAGCAACAAGAAACACCTGTCAGTCATTTGTTACAATACTTATGCTTACCTAAAATGGGGGGACTGAACATTAAAAAGTGCTATTATTCTGCAATGGTAAAACATATATGGATAGAAATACCAAGAAATAATAGATTGCCTTGCCTCATATTGCCTTGCCACTTTGCCGCTTCTGTACTCTTGCCTCATATTCATATTTTGATCTCAAATCCAAATTTTTTGAGTATATAGCAATATAATAACAACTTTTACTTCACTGTTCCAATATGTATGGAGGGTACTGTATATATATATAGATCTACCCTTGGAGATGGTGACAGGTTGGAGTTCACAGATCATGTGTTTATAAGCTATGACTTGTGAGAAAATGGCTCTTTAAACCCCCTAGCAAGATGCTTCATGGTAAAAAAAAAAGTGATCCTATAAAGTTTCTTTGCGATTAACCTTGGGAGCTCAGAGGAGTAGGGAAAATTGCATCCATCATATAATGCAGATGAGTAGGAAAAATTGCATCACTCCAAGCTCGTAATTTGAAAACTATAGCACCTGCAAAAGTGATGTATACAGCAATTCATAGGTAGGAAGACAGAGCATTCGATGATATGAGTTAGGAAAGTGGAAAAAAAATTTGAGTGCTTCATCGTACAGAAACTGATGCGGCCTGTTCAAAATCAAGGCATTGTTGTGCAAGCCAAAACAAAATGGTGGCTTAAGACCGCTATGAGGTGACAGCGGTCTGACGAAGATGGCTTGCTGCCATATTGGTAAGGCTTTTTTTGGTTTTTGATGATGAGTACACCCATTCACTATGGGAGCAGCAGGGGGAGTCATGTTATTATACTTTTTATTAATTCCAATTATTATTACTTTTCCAATACATTAGATCAGGTCATTGAAAGGATCAGACCATGCATATTATAACATGTTAGATCAGGTCATTGAAAGGATCAGAACATGCATGATATAACATGTTAGATCAGGTTATTGAAAGGATAAGACCATGCATGACCTTATAATATGTTAGATGAGGTAATTGAAAGGATCAGAACATGCATGACATAACATGTTAGATCAGCTCATTGAAAGGATCAGACCGTGCATTTTATAACATGTTTGATAAGGTCATTGAAAGGATCAGAACATGCACATTTTAACAAGTTAGATCAGGTCAATGAAAGGATCAGAACATGCATGATATTACAACATGTTAGATCAGGTCATTGAAAATATATCATTAATATTATGCCATTATCATAAGTGTTGTTATTACCTTTGTAATGAGAAGTGGCTTTGGAAAAACACCACAAAAAACGCCTTGGAAGAAGTCCACGTTCGCGGCAGGATCGTGTTATTATTCCTTGTGGGGTATAGAGACTACCGTAGATCTACAATCGGATGCATTTCGCAAAGTGATAAGCATTGAGTGATGTGTGGATTTCTCCAAATTTCTTAATTTAGTGTTATAAACAGTATTAGCGACTGTTTAAAAAGCTAATCATACGTGTTTGTGGTTTATAATATTTTTACATCTGGTAGAGGCTGTTGGGCTGTTGCTCCCACGGAAACGCCATGACAAGCTATTTATAAATGTTTACTCGATGTTTGTTCAAGGAGGAAAAACCCCTTGGGGAGATGGGATATTAATGGTATTAATATTGTTTTGTAATAACATTATGCGATTATCGTTAGTTTTGTTATTGGAAGCGGCCTTGGAAAAACGCCACGATAAAGCTAACTTAACATGGATATACACCTCATTGACCTCATTGACGCAACCCCATTGACGGCAATGGTGGGGAAAACCCACACGGGGGAGAAACCCCCCTTGAGGAGGTGGGCAAATGAATGCGCTACAACCTTCAGTGTGTCACCCGTAATCATCCTGTCAAGTTTGGTTGAGATTGGATAAGTAACGACGGAATGTATCGCAGTCAAAAAATCATCAGACAGACAGACAGACAGACAGACAGCCAGATGCCAAATTGTGCATTTTAGTATGATGAGCACCCCCTAAATTATCTTCAAAAGGGGTGTTTAAATTTACCAAAATACCCAGTTTTCATTCAGCACTCGATTGAGGTTCCCTTAGTATGCATGCAGAGTTTCACATCACTAGGTTTCATGGTTTTGGAGTTATGGAGGAGACACACTGACACACACCTCTTTTATTTATTTATATATATATATATATATATATATGTATATATATATATGTATATATATACATATATATATATATATATATATGTATATATATATATATATATATATATATATATATATACAGTCACGTGAAAAAGTAAGTACACCCCATGTAAAGTTTTGACTTTTTCAACATATTTCAACATACAGCTATTTGATCTGCATTTCAACAATATTGATAGATAAAGGTGATATAATATAACAAATATCATGAAACATTTACATTTTGTAGTCCATTGTATAATATAAGTAAACATAAATGCAAATTTCGCATCTGGAAAAAGTGAGTACACCCCTACATTTATCACTACTTCAAATACCTAAAATTTGAATCAGGTGCACCAGCTCAGGTGCAAATGATGAGAACATCGTCAGAGAGGATCTTGGAGGAACCTGTCTTATTGAAACCTCAGACATTTAGTTTGGTTTGCTCTTTGTTGTTGAAGTGTGCGGCGTCACCATGCCTAGATCAAAAGACCTCTTTGAGGCTTTCAGAAAGAGGTTATAGATGCCTACGAGTCTGGGAATGGATTTAAAAACATCTCCAAACAATTTGAAATCAATCATTCGACTGTCCGGAAGATCATCTACAAGTGGAGAAGATTCCAAACAACTGCCAACTTGTTCAGGCCAGGCCACCCCAGCATATTCAGCCTGAGAGCAGACCGCAAGATGCTGAAAGAAGTCTCTAAGAACCCCAAAATGTCATCATGGGACCGACAGGTAGCTCTTGCCACTGTTGATGTCAAAGTGCACGAGTCTACCATTAGAAAGAGGCTGCACAAATTTGGTCAACATTGGAGGTGTGCCAGGAGGAAACCTTTGCTGTCCAGTAAGAACATCAGGGAAAGACTAAAGTTTGCCAATGAACACTTAGGCAAAGACGAGCACTTCTGGAACAATGTGCTCTGGACAGATGAGTCAAAGTTAGAGCTATTTGGCCACAGTACCAGAAGACATGTTTGGCGAAAACCAAAGACAGCATTTGACCACAAGAACCTGGTACCAATTGCAAAGCATGGTGGTGGAAATATTATGATTTGGGGCAGCTTTGCTGCATCAGGGCCTGTGCAGCTCACCATCATAGAATCCACTATGAATTCTTCATTGTACCAGAGGGTGCTTGAGGATAATGTGAGGCCATCTGTCGGAAAGTTGAAGCTCAACCGAAGGTGGACCTTGCAACATGACAATGACCCTAAACATACCAGTAAACCCACCAAGGAATGGCTGAAAAGAAGAAATGGAGGGTTCTGGAATGGCCAAGACAAAGCCCGGATCTAAATCCCATCGAGATGTTGTGGGGGAATTTGAAATTAGCTGTGCATGCAAGAAACCCCTCAAACATCGCACAGCTGAAAGAATTCTGCATGGAGGAGTGGGCAAAATGTTCTCCCAGTCGATGTCAGAGACTGGTAGACAGTTATAAGAAACGCCTACTTGAGGTTGTTTCTGCCAAAGGGGGCAATACCACCTATTAGAGCCAAGGGTGTACTTACTTTTTTCACATGCGAAATTTGCATTTATGTTTATTTAAATTATACAATGGACTACAAAATGTAAATGTTTCATGATATTTGTTATATTATATCACCTTTATCTATCAATATTGTTGAAATGAAGATCAAATAGCTGTATGTTGAAATATGTTGAAAAGGTCAAAACTTTACATGGGGTGTACTTACTTTTTCACGTGACTGTATATATATAAAATTTCAAAACACATCTGTTCACAAGTGTGCCTCACTGACCGGGTCCTCAGTTGATGTCCTCAGCATCATCCCTTTTCGGACCTTCAACCTCGATACGGTCAGCTAAGGTAGGCCAGCAGGGGCACATACGCCTCCACATGCAGCAGCTACACCTGGATGCATACATACCCCCATCCCCAGCCAGTGAGAACACAGACTACAACAACAAAACCGCCTCCTCTCCCAGAATCCACAGCCCCTCATCCACTCACTCACACACCAAAAAAAAACCAACCAACCACCTACCCTTACAACATGCACCACTCAAACAAAAAGACATTCATGCAAGACCACACCCACTCCTGCAACACACACACCCATTCCTGCAACACACACACACACACACACCATCCACACATCCCCATTTCTCTTCCGTGCTCAGTCACTACCCCTTTAGACTGAAATGAACTACCACCCACAACCTCAACCTACACCGTTCGACATGCCTCCATAAACTTCCTCCATATCCAAAGTGAGCCTTTCAAGGCAACCTGCCACTCTGTCACACATCCTCCTTCTTTCTGTCCCACACACTCCATGCCGAGCAAGAAATGCAGAAAAGGAATTGCCAATATATCCTCTGCACCCCACCTCAAATGGCTGACAAGAAACTTGCCAACCCTTCTCCCGACACTCTGCCTCCAGCTCACTGTACTTTCCTCTCTTCCTCTCGTGCACCTCCTCTATGTTCTCTGCCCAAGGTACAGACAATTCCCTTAAGATGACCTGTCTTATTGCACCTGATCAGATGACAATGTCTGGCCGCAACCTTGTCACACAGATCTCCTCTGGGAATACCAATTGTGGCTTTAGGTCTGCCACCACCTGCCAATCACAAGCATCTGACAGCGCTCTTGCTTTCCACTTCCTCCGCTTTCCACCTCTTACCACTTGGCCCTCTTTGACAAACAACACCTCTCCCCCATCAGTCTCCTTCTCCACTCTTCTCTCTCTCGATCTCAGCACCTCTTGTTGCATCATCTGCACTACCACCGCCAGCACCTGATCGTGCCGCCACTTGTATCTTCCTGCTGCCAATGCTACTGACCATGCACTCAGTGCTTGCTGCACCATTCCCAAACCTCCACACAAAGAACATCTCTCCGCCTGCAACAACCCCCACAATCTCAAGTTTACTGGTGATAGAAGCACATCATAAGTTGCCCACAACAGGAAACTCAACAATATCGGCTCCATCCTCCAAATCTCTTGATTTGATTAAAGTTCTGCTTAGTTCCCACTCTTAACTCCATCTCTAGTTCACTGATCACTGGATCTGTTGAATCTTGAGGCATCACATATAATCTGGCTTTTCTAATCCTATATTATACTTCATACGGCTTCATGTAATAATAATAATAATAATGCATTTATTTTATATATAGCGCTTTTCAGGAAGCCCAAAGACGCTTTGACAGAGTGCAAAACATAATGCATAGCAAAACATAAAAACAATTGCAAAAAAAGAAGAATCAATAGGGAAATATTCAAAGCACAAAGGAGGGAGAAGGAGAGGAGATAGTCAGGGGTTAGATGCTGTGGGTTAAATGTTGAATGCAGTGTTGAACAGGTGGGTCTTGAGTGATGTTTTGAATGTGGTGAGTGAGGAGGAGTCTCTGATGGTGTGAGGTAGCGAGTTCCAGAGGGTGGGAGCAGCGATGGAGAAGGCCCTGTCCCCCCAGGATCTAAATTTGGTCCGGATGGGGGGGGGGTCAGGAGGTTGGTACCAGCAGAGCGGAGGTTGCGGGTGGGAGTGTGTCTGGAGAGGAGGTCAGCCAGGTAGGATGGGGCCAGGTTATGGAGGGCTTTGTAGGTCAAGTGGAGGATTTTGTACTGGATTCTCTGGGAGATGGGGAGCCAGTGAAGCTTGTAAAGGACGGGGGTGATGTGGTCACGGGTCCGGGAATGGGTGAGTATACGGGCAGCGGAGTTCTGAATGTATTGGAGTTTATTGGTGATTGTTGAGGGTGAACCATAAAGGAGGCTATTGCAGTAGTCCAGACGGGAAGTGATGAAGGCGTGAATGAGGGTTTCTGCAGCCATGGAGGAGAGGGATGGACGGAGACGGGCGATGTTTTTCAGGTGAAAGAAGGCTGTCTTTGTGATCTGTTTAGTGTATTTGTCGAAGGAGAGGGTTTGGTCAAAGATGATGCCAAGATTCCGGATGTGAGGGGAGGTGGATACTGGGAAACCGTCGATGTTGAGGGCAAAGTTATGGGTGGACTTGGTGAGCGTTTTTGGGCCAATGATGATTATTTCAGATTTATCACAGTTAAGTTTGAGGAAGTTGATTTGAAGCCAGGATTTTATTTCAGTGATGCAGTTTGTCAGGATAGAGTGGGTGGCGGTGGAGATGGACTTGGTGGAGATGAAAAGCTGGATGTCATCGGCGAAGCAGTGGAATTGGAGACCATGACGGCGGATTAAGTGACCGAGGGGGGACAGGTAAAGGATGAAGAGGAGGGGGCCAATAACTGAACCTTGGGGGACACCTTGGGAGAGGGGAGCAGTGGGGGATTTGCAGTTATTGATGGAGATGAACTGACGTCTGTCAGAGAGGTATGATTTAATCCAAGAGAGGGCAGTGCCGGTAATGTTAAAGGTGGTTTCAAGTCGGGTGAGGAGGATGGTGTGATCGATGGTGTCAAAGGCGGCGCTGAGGTCGAGGAGGATGAGAATGTTGAGGTTGCCAGCATCAGAGGAGAGGAGAAGGTCGTTGGTGATTTTGAGGAGAGCAGTTTCAGTACTGTGGTTGGAGCGGAATCCGGATTGGAATGTTTCATACAGGTTATTGGCAGAGAGGTGATGTTTGAGTTGAGTGGCTACAGTGCGTTCCAAAACCTTTGACAGAAAGGGTAGGTTGGAGATGGGTCTGAAGTTATTTAGGGTGTCAGGATTTAGTCCAGGTTTTTTTAGAATGGGGGTAACAGCAGCAATTTTGAGGGATGGTGGGACGATGCCTGTAGACAGGGAGGAGTTTATTGTTGCAATGATAAGTGGAGAGAGAGCAGGAAGGGAGGCCTTGACAAAGCTGGAGGGGATGGGGTCAAGAGTGCAGGTGGCAGTTTTCATTCCGATGAGGAGTTCAGAGAGGTCAGTAGGGGAGACTGGGGAGAATTGAGACAGGGGATGGCAGGATAAGGGGGGGCAGGTGGTTTGAGGGGGAGCAGGTGCGGCGGTGGTCAAGCTGTTGTAGATGTTTTCAATTTTGCGTTGGAAGAATGAAAGGAAGGAGATGCAGTTGTCTATTGTGAATGACTGGGTGGTGGTGTTCAGGGGGCTGAGGAGTTTGTTTATTGTAGAGAAGAGTGCTTTGGGGTTTCCGGAGCCAGAGTGGATAATTTGAGAGTAGTAGGCGGAGCGGGCGCGGGAGAGGGCATCTTTATAGTGTTGTATGTGGTCCTTGTAGGCCTGGGAGTGAACTGTGAGACCTGTTTTATTGCGGAGTCTTTCAAGTTGGCGAGCACGAGTTTTCATCAGGCGGAGTTCAGGGGTAAACCAGGGAGCAGAATGGGTGAAAGAAACTGTTTTGGTTTTTATAGGCGCAAGTTGGTCAAGGCAGGAGGAGAGAGTGTGGTTGTAGTAGTCAGTGAGGTCAGAAGGGGTGTGGAGGTCAACGAAGGGAGAAGTGGACATTATTTCAGAGAGGGTCGATGAGAATGTGGTAGGTGAAAGAGCGTTTAGCTTACGGAAGTTGATAGTGCGATAATGCCTTGGTGCTGGGGTGGGGATGTTGATGGTCAGAGTGATGGCTAGGTGGTCAGAGAGAGTGAGGTCGGAGCCAGAGAGATGGTGCAAAATTAGTCCAGTAGAGCAGACTTCTCAGTAGAGCAGAGTAATGAGCTCTTTTCTTCGGTTCAACAGCATTTTCGTTGCTTCCACCTCAGGAGATAGAATGGTAAAAGCCCTTTCTGCTGGCAGTGGCTTTTGCATTGCTCAGAAAACTGCAGTTTTCTACTCCAGATGCACCTCAAATTATATTACTTTCATAGCCATAACGAAGAGCCATGGTGAATTAATACACCCCATGGCAATGCTTACTTCAAGTGCCTGGCACTCAGTCTTGTAGTTCAGTATGGAAAAACACATAAAAAGACTAATATTTGCCACTCACATCCCTCACCTACCAGAGATCCAGAAAAGATCCAATGCTTCGGCGATCAGAGGATGCTGCACCGAACCGTATGCATTTCTAGGTCCAGCCATATAACGTACAGATCCATCTTCTTTTGCCTTGAATATGGGATGGTGTCTCATATCATAGCTACATGCCGAGACACCCCAGACAACCTGGCACACCAGTTTCTGTACAGATGTGTCGATGTAGCCATTATTTACAACAGACTCAACCAGCCTTTCCAGTACAGTACGTGGAAGAATATCTTTCCTTCCACATTCAATAACTAGAGAGTTCATATAACATTATACTACATGCAGTGATACTTCAATTTCACTTCAATTTTAATAAAATATAGATTTTAACGATCGTTAAAAAATCCGAAAGTTTAGTGCTATTGAAGTAGTCCAGTAACAGTCCCTAACACCATTCTTATATACAACCCCATTGAACATTTATTTGAATTGAAGTCTTACAAAACTTGAGGTTTTGGAAGTATTATTACAGACAATTTGTGTACACAGTGTTCAAGTGTATAATTAAATATAAATAAAATTATGATTGTTAAAGTCGTATAAATAAATTAGTTCCA
Source organism: Myxine glutinosa (assembly GCF_964187855.1). Lineage (NCBI taxonomy): Eukaryota > Metazoa > Chordata > Myxini > Myxiniformes > Myxinidae > Myxine > Myxine glutinosa. The sequence goes on along the minus strand of NC_136261.1, from coordinate 263,340,852 downwards.
GAATTTACTGCCATTATTTGCAGTTTCTATTACAACCGCCCTATCTAACGCGTTGCATTATTAATTTGTGCTTGTTGTTTGTGTCCATTATAACGTCCTTAAAACAGTAAGTGTCCTATTTGGAATGATTTTCAATTTTGTCAGGCAGGCAGACAAAGCAAAAATATTATCTCCCTCCTCTCTGCGCATGTGCAATTGGAACAAATGCAGAGACAATGCATGGTAAAATGAAAGACTTGTCTTCCTATTCATGTTCCGATTTGTGTTCAAAATATAAGTCGATATAATAAGCAGTTCCTCGATCATAAACTGATAAGACAGATGGATGGACATGAACTAATTGCTTCTCTGCGCTTTTTGCTTAACATGCGTGGTGTAAAGATATTGAACGGAATGAATATAAATAAATAAATAAATACAATTAGAATGTCAGTGTATAACTGTATATAAACAAAAAAAATGAATTGTTCAACATTTCATGTTGGTAGTGGAGATGCATTGGGAGTAGTAGGAAAATGGGGGTCCTGAAGCACCAACCAACAGACATTCGCTGATGCTCATTTTCACTCACTACGTTCGTTCGCTGTCAGTCGGTGCATCAAGACACCAGATTCTCCTACTACTTGTGGTGGAAGGGAAAATTGGGGGAAGGGGAATTAGGGAGGGGAAGGAGAGGGACAAATGGGGGAAGGAATAATTGGGGAGGAAGACAGCATTTGATTATACTCACTAAGTGGACCAAGGAATATTTGTTAATGTTTTATTTTAGGGAATAATTTAATTTTCTTATAACACTCATCACCATCAAGTATATTAACAAACAATGTGTTGAAACATGGTTCTTGGTACAAGTATCTTTGTTGAGCAGAGATGAAATGGCTAAATCACCAAGAAAATTTTATTTTAAGCAAAGAAGCATCTATAAATATAGAACCCCTAATAAGAGAAACCCCTAACAATTATGAAGTTTTAAAAAGTTTGTTAATAAACCTAAATCTATTCAGGAGGCTGTGGAACAATGTAATAGATGCTTTAAAACAGCTCTAAATAACTCCTTCAATAAATCAACCCCACTAACTATTAGACCTGGGTGCTCAATACAAGTTGAAAAGAGGAACCCATTAAGAACAACTCTTAGACTACTAAATAATTATGAAGAGTTGTTTGAGAGCAGACTCATAGAAGAGCTACTCAGGATTGAGGAGGATTATAGTCCAGGAATAAGGTATATTTCTACATTCCTAACCCCAAACAACAACTTTAATCCTCCCATCCCAGTATAGTAGTGGATTGTGAAGTGTCAACCTGTTGCTTTCAAGGGTATTATCTGCTTACTTATAACTTTTGTAATTCCTGTGAATAAAATGAACCCAAGATTTCTTCTCCATTCATATTATATAATTTGTAGGTCCAAGGAACTGTATCCATTACATCAACGATTTTAAAAAGTTCATTAGTCCATCTCTTTGTACAACCTTTCTCAAAATGGCTTTTCCATCTGTATATTCTTACAATATCACCAACTTTGAACTTGGTTTTTCTCAAATTAATCTTCTTTTCATATTTAATTATGTAAATGTTTCCGATGGTTTTGATTTTGTTGATGAATGAACTGTATTATTGTAATTATCTACAACTAGGGCATGCCCGTACTATATATATATCTAAAATTATACCCCCCCCCCCCCCTCTATTTACATGAAATGGTTTGGTCCATTCGCAAAGCCAAAGCGAACGGCTTGCGAGTACGGTGACAATCCCCCCCCCCCCCTCTATTTACATGAAATGGTTTGGTCCAAAGCGAACGGCTTGCGAGTACGGTGACAATCCCCCCCTCTATTTACATGAAATGGTTTGGTCCAAAGCGAACGGCTTGCGAGTACGGTGACAATCCCCCCCCCCCCCCTCTATTTACATGAAATGGTTTGGTCCAAAGCGAACAGCTTGCGGAGTTTGGTAAAGAAATCGCCATAGCGTGCACAAACGCGCAGGAAAGCGAAAGAATCGCAAATTAGTTTTAATTAGTTTTAAAACATAGTTTAACGCCAACATAGCGGCAACATAGTTTGCCAATGTGAAATAAATGAATACGCTCTCAAATGTGCCGTCCGAGGCAGAGTCTGTTCGGCACACGTGATAGCTCGCTGCTCTCTGATTGGTTGAATCGTTTTTTGGACATAGCTCGGTAACTACTTGTCCGATTAATATGAAACCTTGAAAAGGCACATCCTCGGGTCCCCAGCAATATACCTGGCAAGTTTCAAGTATATCGGACCCGTGGTTGTCGAGAAACAGCGGTCACAGACAAACACACAAACACACAAACACACAGACACACAGACACACAGAGATTACTGGAATTATAGATAGATATCTGAAATTAAAGATACCCATTGTTGAGAACAGAGTTGTGTGAATTTTTTATAGTCTCTCTTTCAAAGTGTGATTAAAGCACTCAATAACAACTGCCTTTCCTTCATTAAACATATAATACCGTTAAACGTATAATGTAATACCATTATCTTTCAGAAATTTCATAAATGTTTTGTTATAAAACTCTATTCCCTCAGCAGTCCATAACTTCTTTGGCTTCCTTTTGCTTTTACTAAATATTTCACTGAAAGCCAACATAAGAGTATTACCCCTTTTGTTTTTCAAAGGAACAATCCATGCAAATCTACTCCTCAAATCAATAACGATTAAAGCATACTTGTATCCCTTATCATTATTTAGTTCAATTAAATCAGCGGACCAGATGTAATCAACACCTTTGGAATAAACCTTCCTTCTTTTAAACCTTGTGATTATAGGTTTATGTAATTCATCAGCAAAAATGTTTTGCTCCTCAGTCTTGATGACATCATTAGAGCTTAATAGTTTTTTTTTTGATAACCAAGCCCAAGTCTCAATTTAGCACTTTTCAATTTTTTCATGATAAATGTATCAACTTTCTCTCTCAACGTTGGATTTTGTATCAAAGACAAATTATACAACATTTCTCTGTCGGATTTGTGTTTTTCATCCAACGTAGTGCTATTCCCATAAGTAATATCATGCTTCATACACACTTCATCAACCCTATTTGGTCCTATTTGGCCCGTGTGGAACGGGACCTCACTATCTCTCCAATTTGCTCACTCTCTATGAACCTCGGCGATGGCTTCGTTCAAGCGACGACTCTATGACCTTAGAGCCGCCGCGCACCAGCACTAAGTCGTTTGGCGAGAAATCCTTTTCCTTTGCTGCACCTCTGCTCTGGAATGACTTGCCTTCCTCTGTTCGACATGTTGACTCTCTTCCTGCCTTGAAAACCTCCCTCAAAACCTATCTGTTTCACAAGTCTTTCAAAGTCTAAGTCCTGTTTGCCCTTTGGTTTGAGGTGGGACAGAGATCGAGAGTATGTCTGTGTACATGTGCGGGGGAGGGAGGGGAGGAGGAGGGGGAGTACACATCTGTGGGTTTTGAATGGGGAGGGAAAGGAATAGGGCAAGAGTGAAGGTGTGTCTGTGTGTGTGTATGTTTGTGTATGTGTGTGCGGTGTGTGTGCGTTCGCATGATAATGTAAAGCGCCATGAGGGTCGTTTACTCTGCTTGATGGGGCTATATAAGACTCCTTTATTATTATTATTATTATTTAGAGGTTTAGACCAAGGTTTAGGATTGTTAGCCTCACTTAATCTTTTATCCAAGTGTGTTCCTGGACCACAGAAAGAATACCCCGTAAGATGTAATTTTTTTATTTTTTTTTTTTTTTGTATACAAGATCGAGGCTCGTGAAAGAGCGAACATTAATCACACAGAAAGACAAACCGACACATAAAACATATAACATAGGGAGCGGTAGACAATATGGGGAGAGAGGGGGAAGGACACAAACACAACATTTGAGAGCAGGGACCGAGAGACATGGAGACATCGAGAGATCTGAGAGAGGGCGAGGGCTTTGGGGGGGGGGGGGGGGCGTGGGAAGGGGGCAGTGGGAGAGGTATAAAACATATGGACACTGCCAGGACTTCCAGGAAAGAAGTTGGAATTTCAAACAAGGTGGATCTGGGGTGAATTAGCGAGGGTAGAAAAGATCAAGGTTTTGGATGGGGGAAGATAAGAGATGGTGGTGAACAGCTGTTTTAAAGACCTGGAGGGAGGAGTGGGATTGAAGGGAGTGAGGTAGTTTGTTCCAGAGGCGGGAGAAAAGAGGAATGAAAGAGTGAAGGTGAGCGGAGAGCCGAGATTTCGGCAGTTTAACCATCAGAGGGTTGCTGGCAGATCTTGTGCGACCTGTAGGAATATTTGGGGGACAGAGCACAGAGAGAGCTGGGGGTGCAAGGCCGGAGAGGAGTCGGTAGAAGACAGAAAGACCACCTACCTGCCTGCGGTGAGTGAGTGAAAGGCCCTCAGAGATAGCTTCATCGCGGGAGATTCCAATAATTCTGAAAGCTTTGGTTTCAACAGCGTGAAGCCGAGCTAGGTGTGAGGCAGGAGCACCGGCCCATAGGGGAGAACAGTATTCCATTGAGCTGTGGATGAAAGCCTTGTATGTGGTGAGGAGCTCAGGTGTGCCGAGGAAGGACTTCGCACGACGGAGGATGCCCAGTCGGCGACTGGCTTTGGAGGCCAGCTTGGAAATGTGGTTTTCCCAAGAAAGATCATGGCAGATAGTGAGACCCAAAATCTTGAGCGACAGAACTTCTTGGAGAGGATTGTTGAGAAAGTAGATGGGAGGGTTGTCCAGTCGATCTTTTCGGAGAGACATAGTAAGAGTGTGAGATTTGTCAGGATTGAAAGACATGTTCCACTTGTTTGACCAGTCTGTGATTTTGTCCAGGTCTTCAGAGAGTGAGGAGGCAGCAGACTGCCGATCTGAGGGAAGAGGAATGGAGCGGCAGAGAGTGGAGTCATCAGCAAAGAGATAGAGAGGATTTTCGAGAGAGTCAGAGAGATCATTGATGAAGACCAGAAAAAGCACGGGGCCCAGAACACTGCCTTGGGGAACTCCAGCCTGAACAGGAAGAGGAGATGAGAGAAACCCATTCAGGGCCACACGTTGACGACGACTAGAGAGGAAGTCCGCCAGCCATGCGTGGAGATTTCCATGGATACCAAAGGAGGAGAGTTTGGTGAGCAGAGCGGGGTGCCAGACCGTGTCGAAGGCACGTGATATGTCGAGGGAGACAGCTCTAATTTCCTGTTTGGCATTGAGGACCTCCATCCATTGTTGAGACAGCAGAAGCAGCATGTCCAGAGTAGAGTGACCTGGTCTGAAACCAAATTGATGATCAGAGATCAAGCCATTGGAGAAGAGGAAAGATTTCATATCAGAAGCAATGATGGATTCCATGACTTTGCTGATAATTGGGAGAAGGCTGATTGGTCTGTAGTTGCTAGGATCTGTTTTTGCACCTTTTTTGTGCAAAGCGGTGATGTTGGCTGATTTCCAAGCAGATGGCAGTTGACCTTGAGCAAAAGAGAGGGTGAAGAGAACAGAGAGAGGGTGAGATAGAGCAGCAGAGCAGGATTTTAGGACCCGTGGGCTGATGCCGTCGGGTCCAGTTGCAGAATCAGAGTCGAGGGTTGACAGAAACTTTTCCACCTTGTCAGGAGGAAAGGACACGGAGTCCAGGAGCAGCAGGGTACGACTGGGTATGGTGGGTACAGAGAGGGATGGGTTTGGGACACAAGATTTAGAGGCAAACACAGAGTTGAGGCATTCAGCTTTTTCACGTGCGGAGTCAGCTGTGTAGCCGTTTGAGGTAAGGGAGGGGATGGAGGGGGAACAAACACCAGAAACGGATTTGACCAGACGCCACCAGGATTTGGAAGAGGGAGACAGATAAGAGAGTTCGGTCTTGAGAACGGAGAGATATTGTTTCCTGGCTCTCCTGAGGGTGGACACACACTTGTTTCGGGCTTTGTGAAAGGAAATGAGATTTCCTTCCGTTGGATTTGCTTTCCAGGAGACGAAGGCAAGTTGTTTCTGGGCAACAGCCTCACCACAAGATTCCGTGTACCATGGACGGGAGGAAGGGTATGACAACTGAAGACGAGATGGGATAAATCTGTGCATGAGAGAGAGCAATTTACTTTGGAAGAATTCCCAGGATGAGTTGATGTCAGAGGTGGTAGAGATGGGAGACCAGTCCAGATGATTGATGGCTGCTTGAAGACCGTGCCAGTTGGCCTGAGTGAAATGCCAGACTCGTCGACGCTGAGCAGGCTCCCTGAGGATGGTCAGAGAGATGTCCACTTTAACAAGGACATGATCAGATGATCCGATCGGAGCAGAAGAAGAGCAGCAGACATTTTCAGGGAAGTTAGTCATAACCAAGTCCAGAAGAGAAGATGTTCCGTTGACTGAGATCCGGGTCGGGAAATTGACAGATTGTGTCAGTCCCAGTGAGTCGCAGAAGTCCTTTGCTGAGGAGCCATGGCTGGTGAGAGAGGTACCCACACCCAGCCAACTGGCATGATGACAGTTGAAATCACCACATATGAGGAAGAGAGAGTTGGGATGAGTAGATAGAAGTTGGTCCATATCATCAGACAGCGAGATGTAGATGGAGTCATCACTGTTTGGTGGACGGTACAACACACATATGAACAAGAGGTGGGAGCGAAGGGGAAGCCGTAGCCAGAGGTATTCCTGGGGGTGAGGTGGAGAGAGTGCAGTGCAGGGCGAGTGAGGAAGAGAGTTTTTGATAAAGATAGCAACCCCGCCTCCAGGACGAGGCTCAGGTCTATCATACCGGAGGAGGGAGTAGCCCGGGAGAGATACTCTGGAATCAGAGACATCATAAAGGAGGAAAGTTTCTGTTAAGCAGATCACGTCTGGTTTGACAGAAGCAACCTGTATGGAGAGATCAGTTAAGTTTGAACGAAGGCCCCGGATGTTTGAGGTCCATACCGTTAATGAAGAGGAAGGGGGAGCATCAGATACAGAACAGGGGGGAGGAGGGGTAGGGTAAGATGTGGAAGAGGTGGAAGAGGTAGGGAGAGCTGTTGAAGGTGTGTCAGAGATTTCAGAATAGCTCGGAGAAAGGGAAGGATGGGGCGGACAAAAGGTTTGATGGTGATTGGGTGAGCCACAATGAGGTGTTATTTGAGGAGGGGGAAGAGCGAGGCAGAAGGTTGGGGGAGATGGAGGTGAGAGTTTGAAGGGGGAAGAAGCGGGGAGGACGCTTTGAGGAGGGGGAGTGAGAGGGGGGAAATTGAGAAGCAATGAGGGTGGGGAGATTTGAAGGGGAGGGGTGAGGGGGGAGTTTGGGAGGGAAGGGACAAGGGGAGGGATTTGAAAGGGATGGGATATGGGGGAGATTTGGAGGGGAGGGGTGAGGCAGGAGTCTAGGAGGGGAGGGGCGAGGGGGCGTCTTGGCGGGGAGGGGTGAGGGGGTAGTTTAGGAGGGAGGGGGCAAGGGGGGAGATTTGAAAGGGATGGGTGATGGGGAAGATTTGGAGGGGAGGGGTGATGGGGAAGATTTGGAGGGGAGGGGTTGTGGGGAAGATTTGGAGGGGAGGGGTGAGATTGGATTTTTGAAAGTGTACGATTTATGGGAAACGAACATTTATTGCAAAATGAGTTTCTTGTGACCTTCGAGTTAAAAATACGTTTAAGGACGATGGATGGAGGATGGAGTGCAGGAGAGTTTAGGGAATGTAGAAAAAAGGCACTATCGGAGATGGATTTTTTTTTTGGGATGAATTGATTTGGTGAGCAAGTCGAAAGCAGCCTTTTAAAGAAGAAGAAGAAAAAGGTGTTATAAAATATGACGGAATACATAACTTGAGGGGAAAGTGTAAACATTGAAGGTTAATGAGTGAAAACTATCTGGGGAAATGGGGGAGAAACACGTGGTCGAAGAACGAACGAACGAATAAGAATGAATAAACGAATGAGAACAGAGAAAGAAATGTTTTTTTTTTTTTGTTTTTTTTTTTTTTTGAGTTGAGATTTACACAAGGAAGTAGGCTATGGGTGAAAAGACTGGGAATACAGAGAACGAAAGTTATTGGATCACAAACGACGGACCACTGAGAGAAAAACAAAGCCTCAAGGTTGTACAGTGCACACTGTACAAGGCCTTGCTCGCGACACGGCAAACAGACGATCAATTTATGAAAGATAAACACCGAGAAACAACCAAAGTTGCACACAATAACATCACACACCGAAAGATAAATACAGTTTCGACAAAATACAATTGTGAACAGACTTAACTTCGAAAAACGTGGAGACCGTGTGGAGCTTCGAAAATCCCTGCCGCCGTCTCCAAGATCTCGCGAGATCTGGAAGGAGGGAGGGAAGGGACAAGGGGAGGGATTTGAAAGGGATGGGATATGGGGGAGATTTGGAGGGGAGGGGTGAGGCAGGAGTCTAGGAGGGGAGGGGCGAGGGGGCGTCTTGGCGGGGAGGGGTGAGGGGGTAGTTTAGGAGGGAGGGGGCAAGGGGGGAGATTTGAAAGGGATGGGTGATGGGGAAGATTTGGAGGGGAGGGGTGATGGGGAAGATTTGGAGGGGAGGGGTTATGGGGAAGATTTGGAGGGGAGGGGTGAGATTGGATTTTTGAAAGTGTACGATTTATGGGAAATGAACATTTATTGCAAAATGAGTTTCTTGTGACCTTCGAGTTAAAAATACGTTTAAGGACGCTGGATGGAGGATGGAGTGCAGGAGAGTTTAGGGAATGTAGAAAAAAGGCACTATAGGAGATGGATTTTTTTTTTGGGATGAATTGATTTGGTGAGCAAGTCGAAAGCAGCCTTTTAAAGAAGAAGAAGAAAAAGGTGTTATAAAATATGACGGAATACATAACTTGAGGGGAAAGTGTAAACATTGAAGGTTAATGAGTGAAAACTATCTGGGGAAATGGAAATGGGGGAGAAACACGTGGTCGAAGAACGAACGAACGAATAAGAATGAATAAACGAATGAGAACAGAGAAAGAAATGTTTTTTTTTTTTTTTTTTTTTTTTTTTTTGAGTTGAGATTTACACAAGGAAGTAGGCTATGGGTGAAAAGACTGGGAATACAGAGAACGAAAGTTATTGGATCACAAACGACGGACCACTGAGAGAAAAACAAAGCCTCAAGGTTGTACAGTGCACACTGTACAAGGCTTTGTCATATAAATTCCCTTGGAATTCCAGTTGTTGTAAATTTACTACCCGACCAAAACTTTTGTATATCTCCCCCACGTTTATGCTTAGAAATGAATTGACATTTTTAGAGCAACACACTAAACATATACCCTTTTGATAATCTCTATTATTTTTTACTTTTAACATACGAGATATTTTTAGACTTAGTTTTCTTTTTACACTTAACACAATAACTCATTTATTTATGACAAAAAATCATACAGAGTGCGAAAACCTTATTGGTTTCCAACATATACATTTCTATCTTGATTTTTAAAACAAAGAATCCTTAGGAATGCCTTCACTCTCTCCTCCATTTATTTAGGGAAAATTATCTCTGTAAAACTTTAACAAAAGTCAATAACACCAACATCATCAACTACAGAATCCTTTTCTTCCTCTTTATCCCCATTTTCCCATTTAAACCTCTTCCCCGAAATTGGAGTTATTCTTGAAAATAATATTTTCAGTAGACTTTTAATTTCTTTATTTTCCTCCTCAGTGCGTTGTTTGATTTATTTTCTGTAATACCTCCAATCTTTTATTAATCTCCCTGGTTTCCATATTTGTATATTTTTCCACCCTCCTCTATCTCCTCTTATATATTTTCTCCCTTTCCTCCTTCTCTCTTTTCTCCCTTTCCTCCCTCTCTTCTTCAACTTCTTCCTCATCCCTTGTTACCATTGAACCATATCCCCATAGAATATCAAACATATATTCATCTGGATTTTGAGATATTCTTGTATCTGTAATTATTTTTCTCATAATAGGATACCAATATGATTTGTTGATGATTTCTAAAATTTTTATATTTCATAACATTTAGAAGTTGATTTTTATATAATATTTTAATCAAATCTTCATTTGTGGGGTTAGCAATATCAGTATAAGACCAGTTTTTAATTAAAAATTTCCCATGTCTATGTTCCAATTCATAAGGAATGTAATATCTAACACTCTTTTCTTGTAAGTATCCTGCAATACAAAAATTATAATTCTCTTGTAGTTTTCTCCCTGCCATTTATGTATAAAAAAACATTCATGTTTCTGAAATATAGGAGAGATTAAAACGATGACAAGTAATACCATCCCATCTTCCTGTTGTTAAATCTTATCGGTTTGTATTCCTTGGCTTTGTATATTTATCTGATTTCCTTCCTTCTTTGTCATATAAACGATCGCTTTGCTATCATATAATTTTCTATTCTTGAAATCGTGTATTTGTTGTTTGCTAATTGTGCTTCCACATATCTCATTATCCTCACCAAGCGGGTAATATTCTTCTCTACGAGATTGATTAAAATCATGTTGGAATGTAGTCATCTGGTTGATTGGAATACCTGTCTCATACCTGTATGATGGATGGATCATACCATCATATGATGATCATCATATGATCATATGATGGATCATACCTGTCTCAGAGACAGAATGTCTCTCTTCTCCATTCGTTCATTCATTCCTAAGTTTATTGAAAAGGTCCAATTATACCCTAAATCTTACATATCATACCCCCATTGATCGATTCTCATATTAACTACATGTCCTTCTTTATAAAGTTCAATTGGAAGTAGATTGTTAAATTTAATAAGGAAAGGTGTATGGTTTGTAGAACCAGGTGTTGTGGTTGTAAATTCTACTTGTTCAACAAAATGTGCTGTTTTATTTAAAGATATAAAGTGTGGTAAATCATTTAATCTAACTAAGTAATCTAACTAAGTTCGTTTTTTGTGTGATAAATGTTAGCTCTTCCACGAGCCTCGATCCTGTATACGAAAAAAAAAGAAAGTCGTTCGCATCTGAGGTGCTTGGATAATTGATTAATTTATAAGTATTTTTCATGTTAATATTTTTTGTTATATTATATTTTTGTCGTTCAGCCTGTGCCTTTGTAGAATAATTTGATACATCAATATCCAACTCTTGGAATACTCCAAAGATAGAACCATCTTTTTCAACACAAGTCATTTATATTAGATTTATAATGACATCATAAATATTTTCATTATTGTTTAGTTGAAATAATACATATAAACATCATTGACCACAACATTTGGAATTAAACTTTTGGACTTGAAATGTTTCATGAACACTATTCTGTAAGAAGTTAATTACTTCAACAGGTGGTGGAAGTCCATAACTATCAAAATAAAATTTTCGACATGACGATTATAAAAACAAACCCAATGAGAACTATTCCCATTATTATCTTCTAAATTCATAATAATATTCTTTGTATTTTAGACAACTTTGGTAATTCATCTCATACAGATAACCACATTATCAATTTTTTGTTTTTTACAATATGTAGTAAGTTGTATATTTGATATTGTATTCTTTCCATATTCTTTAAACCATTTATCCATTTATTTATGAGAAATATAGAATCCATGACCCCTTTTAGTTAGTTTAACACCTGCCTGTGCAATAGAAGAAAGCATATCTCCAACTAATGATCTCGCTTTATCAGGTAGGCTTTCAAGCTTTTCAGCAAAATCTGCAATTACACCACTACCACTAATTTCTTTCTCCAACTCCTTGTTATGACTTTTCAACTCTTTTTGAGCCTGTATTTGAGCCTTCCTTTCATTGGCAGTTTTTACCGCTTCTGAAATACCACCCATCAATGCTCCCGCCGCACTTAAATCAGCAAATAATGGAATTTGGAATGGGAGAAATCCTCCACTTGTGTCCCTTATTGAATATTTCGTTAACATAGGTTTTGATATTTTAAATTAAAGTGAGCCAGTATCATTTAAGGTTTTCACCTGCTCTCTCGTGAGCAAAACATCAATTCTTACTGCTCCTTTTCTCTGAATTGTATTAACATTAATAATACAAGGCTTTTAATTTTGAATACAAGATAATTGTTTATTAAGATTGATTTGATTAATATGTGCCCCAGTTGGTTCTTTCCTACTCATTTATTTATTAGAAAAATCTACGTGATATTAATTGCTAGCAGAAGTACCCGGCTTCGCTCAGGAGGTTTTATGGGAATTTGGGTTACTAGGGCATGCCCGTACTATATCTATATCTAAAATTATATCCCCCCCCTCTATTTACATGAAATGGTTTGGTCCAAAGCGAACGGCTTGCGAGTACGGTGACAATCCCCCCCCCCCCCCTCTATTTACATGAAATGGTTTGGTCCAAAGCGAACGGCTTGCGGAGTTTGGTAAAGAAATCGCCATAGCGTGCACAAACGCGCAGGAAAGCGAAAGAATCGCAAATTAGTTTTTATTAGTTTTAAAACATAGTTTAACGCCAACATAGTTTGCCAACGTGAAATAAATGAATACGCTCTCAAATGTGCCGTCCGAGGCAGAGTCTGTTCGCCACGTTCGGCACACGTGATAGCTCGCTGCTCTCTGATTGGTTGAATCGTTTTTTGGACATAGCTCGGTAACTACTTGTCCGATTAATTTCAAACCTTGAAAAGGCACATCCTCGGGTCCCCAGCAATATACCTGGCAAGTTTCAAGTATATCGGACCCGTGGTTGTCGAGAAACAGCGGTCACAGACAAACAAACAAACACACACACAGACACACAGACACACACACACACACACAGAGATTGCTGGAATTATAGATAGATGAGTGGGTTCCCAACAGCCACTCGGATTTTTTATTCCAGGTTTACTCCTGTATGCATTTGGCACATTTATGGCGAGGTGCACCCACCTTGACACGATACCGTCATTGAGTATTGTGACCTTTTTTTAGAATTAAGAGCTAGCCAGACTCGCAGCCCAGCCACACTCTAATAGCACCACCACTGATGGTCCGCAACTGCTTATTAGTCATAGCTTATTTCGCAATTGCCCTATATATCTATAGGACATTTTGGATAATTTAGCCCCACTTATGACGGGCAATTTCACTTCAGCACTTCAGTATAGATGATGTTGTGAGTCGTTGCAGTTGGAGTGTAAACAAAAAGATTTCAGGGACTTCCAACTCTGGAACAGCCTACATATAGCTGACCATGAGAAAAGCAAGACTCTTCCAGATGTAATCCAGCCACTGTTAATGTTTGCCCTTGTGATTTGTTGATAGACATGGCGAAACTGACCCTGACAGGAAACTGAAGTCTCTTGAACTGAAAGGGTAGGTCAGATTGTATGAGAGGAATGCGATGAATGAAGACATCCTCACCTTTGCCACTACCAGTGAGAATAGTGGCCTCAATAACATGGGGCATTAATTTCTTGACCACAAGTCTTGTGCCATTGCACAGTCGAGGCTGATCCAAATTGCGTAGCAGCATTATTGGTGTTCCTACTTTAAGTTCAAGCCGATGAGGAGGCAGGCCAGGTGGTTCTAGCGAATTGAGAAATTCAGTGGGGTAATTTACAACTTCAGATTGATCAACAACAGTGTCAACAGATTTGTATGTACGTGAGTCTCCAGGTATTGCTTGCAAGAGTTGCTCCCATCTTCTCCATTCACGAAGAGCAAAGGATACTGGAGGGCATCGTAAGACCTATGGGTTTCACTGATGAAGTTAAGGTTGTTGTCACGACATTTGAGGACAATGTCTCTTCTGCCATATTCTTGGCCAGTCATAATGACAGCCACCTCATTACGTTCTGGAGCATTGAATCTGCATGCATGCTCACCGGATGGTCTTTTGTCAGCATCAATGATGATCTAAAATTCCAGGGTAGGAGCATTCTCAAGGGCATATTTAAAACTTTCGACATAGCTGTTACTTGAATGAAGCATTTCTTGCAGCTTCAAAAGTAAATCAAATCTTGTACCCTGGTTGCTGTTGTATCTACTCTGGGCCTGTTGTTGAAGATCTCCAACAAAGTATGTCTGCAAATCCCGAGGCTGTTCATTTGGTAGAGGCTGGAGGGATCCTATCCTGTGGTAAATCTGTCCCTGAACTTTCAATGTTGGCATGAATACTCCCTCTGTGATGACATTGGCGCCGAATGACGTAATTTGAAAGGCACAATTGTATTTCCTAATATTCTGAAGGAAATGTTTGGACTCTGGAGTGGTGCCAAGATGAAGATCCTTAAGTGGCTCAGGTGGTTCAGGAAGCATAGTCAGCTGAACTTTGCCATTCGTGCAACAAATGCCTGGTGTTTCTTTATCCCACTTTTTGGCGCTACACTTGTCACAAATCTTAGACATGGAACCAATGGTCACTAATTCGTGTGATGCATAATCATGCCTTGGATCATAGTTGAAAGCACCTTGGTACCACTGTTGCATACTGAATGTTCGAGATCATACCTCAGCATGACTTGTCCTATCTCTTTGACGCCTTGTCTGACGTTCATCTGGAGTTTCCTCCTGCCGGCTAGTTGACTATCAGAAGACCTGTTCTTGGAGGCGAGACAGCCTCTGTTCTCGTGCTTCCTGCTGCCTTTCAGCTCTTCGTCTGGCAGTGTTTTCTTGGAGTCGTGACTGTCTTTCCTCGAGTGTCTCTTGGTCTATAAGAGCTGATCGCCTGCGTGCCTGGATTTGAAGTTCCTGCTGATGTTTCCGCATCTGTCCGTGTTTCTCCTTGTGTCTGCATATGGAGGGCTGCAGGCGACTTTCCGAAATTTGGCCACTTTTTGGGTGGCATCGTAGTAGGGAAAACTGTCGCTTTTCATTTGATAATGCGAAGAGGTGGGGAAAACGCTCATTTTTTATGGAAAACATTCGCTTTACTTATAGAATAGGAATAAATTGGACATTTTTGAAGGTAGGAATAAATCGGAATAAAAAAAATAGGAATAAATCAGAGAAATAGGAATAATAATAATAATAATAATAATAATGAAGAAACGTGGCGAAAACGTTCGCTATTAAAATGAATGTTGAAGTAACGCAACGGCTTATATTGGATTATTAGGAGGGGCATCGACCTTAGTGAGGCGGAGACTATTTAAATTGTCCAATAGAAAAAGGGTAAAAAAATTTGACTCTTCTAGAAAGGTCAAATATTTCGTGGTCCCACCTTTTTGGGTTTTTTTTCGAGTTCGAGCTCGGGGGGTGCGATTTCAGTAATTTTAAAGACTGCCATTGGATTCCCCATATAAAACTACCCTTAGTTGTGCACCATTAAGACCTCGAAGTAGGCTCATACGGATTTGTATACCTAACGACACCACAAACAGACATTGCCTTTTATTATCTATCTATAATTCCAGTAATCTCTGTGTGTCTGTCTGTCTGTCTGTATGCGACCGCTGTTTCTCGACAACTACCGGTCCGATATACTTGAAACTTGCCAGGTATATTGCTGGGGACCCGAGGATGTGCCTTTTCAAGGTTTGAAATTAATCGGACAAGTGGTTCCCAAGGTATGGTCACCGTACTCGCAAGCCGTTCGCTTTGGCTTTGCGAATGGACCAAACCATTTCATGTAAATAGAGGGGGGGGGGATAGTCACCGTACTCGCAAGCCGTTCGCTTTGGCTTTGCGAATGGACCAAACCATTTCATGTAAATAGAGGGGGGGGATAGTCACCGTACTCGCAAGCCGTTCGCTTTGGCTTTGCGAATGGACCAAACCATTTCATGTAAATAGAGGGGGGGGATAGTCACCGTACTCGCAAGCCGTTCACTTTGGCTTTGCGAATGGACCAAACCATTTCATGTAAATAGAGGGGGGGGATAGTCACCGTACTCGCAAGCCGTTCGCTTTGGCTTTGCGAATGGACCAAACCATTTCATGTAAATAGAGGGGGGGATATAATTTTAGATATATATATAGTACGGGCACGCCCCAGTATAGATAACACCATTATCTGTATTAATCTGCAATTCTGTTTCTGCCAAAAGCAAACAATATGTATCAACTTCTTCACTCTCCCTTCTTTCAATGTACAGGGAAGTATCCACTCTATTAGACTTTATAGTTTCCTTTTGAGAACTCAGGTCAAATGCATAGATTGTATAAAGTTTTTTTAAATGCAACCATATCCAAAAGGGGATCTTTATTACAGTTGCTTTCACACACCTTTTGGTAAGATTTGTATGCTTCGGCACAATCATTTTTTTCCCAATCAATTTCCAATCTATCTCATGGGTAAAATGTACCATCCAGAGAAACCCGAAGTTGTTTTACCTTTGAATTATCACTCAATGCATTTTTCTTATCAGTACCATCATCTCCATCTGGTTTTCTTAAAAATGAGCCATAGGCTCTGAGGTCTTGGCTTACCTTCCAGAACACCCAAATTCCACGTGTAGGTAGTTTGGTTCAGTTTAACGTGTTAGCATCTTCTTTTAAGGTATGATACATTTAGTGGTTTCTTTGAGTTAAGTCTTTTATTCAGCATCTCTTCTGTTTTAAGATTAGGAGTATATTCGCTGATATACCAATACATTTCATTAATAACAAATTTATTCTGTGCAGTGAAAGCATTGCCAACACCAAAAAGCAATCTATTTTCATTATCATTCCTTTGCAGTTGAAATCTAATTTTAAGTCCATACAGAAATTTATCATAATCGCAAAATCCAAATATACCCTTAAGGGGAACTGCGACGGTTAAACTATTATCTGCTTTTGTATCATTGTTATACATTCCCTTTCTTAGCCTATAACCAGGGTCTGTGTTTGTTCCCGTTGCCATATCAGGAATAAAACCTTCAGTAGAACCCTTACCCATTCTATCACTAAATGAATACAGTGTAAGTTTTATCATTTCAGATGTAGCAGAGACATAATCAACCGCTTCAACTTCTTGTGTTCCAATATACAAACGAACACTATCAAACATTTCCCAGAAGAAATCATTTACGAATGTGGCCTTTGTGTTATTCACAGCCTTAGTGAATATAAATTTACACAACAAGAAACTATCAGCTAGATTCAAGTAAGTTTGTTGATTATTTATTTCAAAACTTTTTGTTCCATTTGTATTCCAGTCTGTTCCTGTTCTCGCATTTACCTTAAAATAGTCTTCCTTTTTAGTGGAGTTTGAGTTGATAATAATATCATCCAAATCATATATACTATCAATTGCTTCCATACTTGTATTTATTTAGTTTAAAAAAAGTTGTTAAAACTTTTGAAACCCTGACCCAAGTATTTGAATTATTTTTTGCTGTCCTTGTGGATATAGTTGAGTTTTGCCTTTCTTAATTTCTTTGATTGCTTGTAACTTAGGAGACTCCTTTTGAGTGTCTTTTATACTCTTCATAGCACCCGCTACATTTCCCACGGGGCAGAAGCGGTTGAACCAATTAGGTCTTTATGTTTAAGAATAGTTGACCCAATACCCATTGGAGTATCAATTATCCCATCTCCTTTATTTCTAAATTGATGTCCTACACCCCGAAATTGAAATTGAAACATAAGAAATTGATGTCTTATGTTTATAGTATCCTCTACCAAGAAACATACTTTCACCCTTATAGTATGGTGAAGGAACATCCCATCCCCATCTTTTGTAATTATTTTATATTTTCCCAACTCGTGTTTCCTCACAATAACCATTGTATATATTTATTGAAAAACTTCACGTAAATGAATTCTGATGCTAATAATTTCTCCATTGAAGGACCCAAAAGACCCCGAAGACTTAAAAGACACTGAAAACCCAAAATACCCTTAAGACCCAAAACACGATGAAGATACAAAACACCCTGAAGACCCCAAAGACCCCGAAGACCCAAAATTCTCTTAAAGGCCCAGAGGATGTCGAAGAACCAAAAGACCCTGAAGACCCAAAATACCCCGAAGACCCAAAAGTCCCCGAAGACCCAAAAGTCCCCAAAGACCCAAAAGTCCTCGAAGACCCAAAACACCCCAGAGACCCAAAACACCCTGAAGACCCAAAACACCCGGAAGACCCAAAAAACCCCAAAGACCCAAAAAAAACCTGAATACCCCAAAAGACCCTGAATACACAAAAAGACCAAAAGACCCTTAAAGACCCAAACGAACCAAAAGACCCAAAAGCCCCTGAAGACACAGAAGACCCCAAAAAAACCCAGAAGACCCAAAATACCCCCAAAGACCCTGAAGACACAAAAGACACTGAAGACCCAGAGGAGCCAAAAGGACTCCTCTCCAATAAGTTCTGTCACTCAAGCTTTTGGGTCTCACTATCTGCCATGATCTTTCCTGGGAAAACCACATTTCAAATCTGGCCTCCAAAGCCAGTCGCCGACTGGGCATCCGCCGTCGTGCGGAGTCCTTCCTTGGCACACCTGAGCTCCACACCACATACAAGGCTTTCATCCACAGCTCAATGGAATACTGCTCTCCCCTCTGGGCTGGTGCTCCTGCCTCACACCTAGCTCGTCTTCACGCTGTTGAAACCAAAGCGTTCAGGATCATAGGAATCTCCTGCGATGAAGCTAACTCCAAGGGCCTTTCACTCACTCACTGCAGGCAGGTTGGTGGTCTTTCTGTCTTCTACCGACTCCTCTCTGGCCTTGCCCCCCCAGCTCTCTCTGGGCTCTGTCCCCCAAATATTCCTACAGGTCGCACAAGATCTGCCTGCAACCCTCTTATGGTTAAACTGCCAAAATCAAGACTCTCTGCTCACCTTCATTCCTTCATTCCTCTTTTCTCCCACCTCTGGAATAAACTCCCTCACTCTCTTCAATCCCACTCCACCCTCCAGGTCTTTAAAACAGCTGTTCACCACCATCTCTTATCTTCCCCCATCCAAAACCTTGATCTTTTCTACCCCCGCTAATTTCACCCCAAATCCACTTTTTTGAAATACCAACTTCTGTCCGAGAAGTACTTGGTGTCCTTGTGTCTTATACTTCTCCCAAACCCCCCCCCCCCCTTCCCACACCTCCTCCCCCCAAGCCCTCTCCCTCCCACACATCTCCCTGCTCTCAAATATTGTGTTTGTGTGCTTCCCCTTCTCTCCCCATCTTGTCTTCCGCTCCCTCTTTTTATATATTTTGTTTGTCTGGTTGATTTGTTTGTGATATAAATGTTAGCTCTTTCACGAGCCTCGATTCAGTATACAAAAAAAAAAAAAAGACCCCGAAGACCCAAAAGACCCCGAAGACCCAAAACACCCCGAAGACCCAAAACACCCTGCAGACCCAAAACACCCTGAAGTACCAAAATACACCGAAATGGTCAAAGATGCCTATCCCTCTGAAAGGACGTGTGGTGAGGCGCGTGGAGTGTGCCAAGTCATACTTGTTCATATAACTGATAAAGATTATACTCAAGCACAAAATGTTTGGAAGAAGTTTAATATAAAGAATCTCGATGAATATCATGATTTATATCTTAAGACTAATGTGCTCTTATTGGCTGATGTGTTTGAGGCTTTCAGAGAAGTTTGCCATAACAAGAATTCATATGGATTAGACCCTGCTCATCATTATACAGCCCCAGGGTTGGCTTGGAGTGTTATGTTTAAAATGACAAAACAGGGTTTGGATTTAATTAGTCATGTAGATATGATTTTGATGATAGCGAAGGCTAAAAGAGGAGGAATATCTCAAGTATGTTCAAAGAGATATGCTAAAGCAAACAACAAATATCTTCCTGGTTATGATGCAACAAAAGATAGTTCTTACTTGATGTATTATGATGCTAACAATTTGTATGGATGGGCTATGTCTCAGGCTTTACCTTATGGAAAACTTAAATGGGTGAAAGAAAAGAATTATGAAAAGGTTCTACAATATATTGTTATATCAAGTCAAAGTGAATTAGATAAATCAAAGGTAGGATATTATTTTGAGGTTGATTTAAAATATCTGGAAGAACTACATAACAAACATAAAGACTTGTTATATGCCCCTGATAAGATGAAACCAAAGAGGAAATGGTTTGGTGATAATTATCAACAATCATTTTCTACGAAAGGAAAGCCTACAGAGAAACTACTTACTACATTATATGATAAATAAATTATGTTCTACATCAAAGGAATTTGAGACAATATTTGGCTGCTGGTTTGAGAGTAAAGAAGATTCATAGAGTTTTAAAGTTTAAACAAAGGCATTGGTTAAAAACATATATTGACTTTAATACAAAGAGAAGAACAGAGGCAAAGATAGATTTTGAGAAGGACTTTTATAAATTGATGAACAATGCTGTGATTGGAAAAAAACAATGGAAAATGTTCGGAACAGACAAAATATATGACTTGCTACATCTTGGAAACAAGCATCTAAATTAATTAATAGACCCAGTTTTCAAGGAGTAGAGGTGTTGTCAGAGAACTTTTGTGCTATTCATATGATTAAAGAGAGTATTGAAATGGATAAGCCTATTTATATAGGAACAACAATTCTTGACTTGTCAAAATAAATGTATGACTACTACAGCAACTTAAAGAGGAGATATGTGGATGATATTAATTTACTTTGTATGGATACAGGCAGTTTTATTTTGAAAATCAATACAGAAGATATTTATAAAGCTATGTCTCAAGATATTGATATTTATGATACAAGCAATTATAACCAAAACATCAAGTTGTTTTCTACAAAGAATAAAAAGTTTATTGGAAAGTTTAAAGATGAATTGTGTGGAAAGGTTATGAGTGAATTTGTGGGATTGAGAGCAAAGGGTTATGTGTATAAATATATTGATGGGGATGTTAAAAAGAGTGATAGAAAGTTGAAGGGGAAAAAAAAGAATGTAATTCAAGAGACTATAAATTTTGAGCATTATTATGATTGCTTGATGTTGAAAAGGGAAGAGTATAGAAGGATGAATTCAATAAAAAGTTATATTAGGAGCTTTTGTTATATATAAGTTATATATAATTATATACGGAGGATCTAAATAAAAAGGCATTAGGGGCTTTTGATGATAAGAGGTTTATTTTAGATAATGGAATTGATAGCATCCCTTATGGATATAAGTGTTAAGCAATAAGACAAGTATAAGTGTTAAGATAAATATAAGAGTAAAGATCGACATAAATGATAAGATTTTTTTTTAAAGCGGGGGGGGGGGGGATGAGGGTGGGTGGTTTAACGGGCTACCGCTGCCTTTTTTACTGATATATAAAAGATAGAACCAAGCAATAACCAAACCAAAGAGTGGAGAAAAACACAGCCTTGGTATTTAAATGGAAAGTATAACGAATGTGAAAAATATCAAATAAGTCTTATTGACGAAATCACCAAAAGAAAGGTAATTAAAATAAATAAGCTAATACATTTAATTACAAATAAGTTAGAGGCTCCTCCCAGAGGAGTCAACATCCTTGAATGGACAGAAAATTTTGATGGTTGCCAAGAAATCAATGGGAAAATAATTTACTACAATCGTAAAATGATATGTGGTTCAGGAGGTGCTCAAACAAGGACATTAAGAGAGGTCTATCATTTCATCTCTGCTCAACAAAGATGCTTTTACCAAAAACCAAGTTCCAACATATTGTTATGTCGGTGGGGGTAGTGATATGTAGAGCCAGATAGATCTGTGTAGGTAGGTATTCATCTGTCGCGGTAAGGAATCTGACTTGTAATAAGTTTCATGTGTAGGCGTTTTGTCAGGTAAGATGTATACTTGTGAGCATACCAGGATGTTCGTGTGATAAATAGAGTTAGGGATTAAAGAGTAGCGCCCCAGTGTGTCTCACCTGGTCAGCCAAACCTTTGACCGTTTTGGCACCGCAACCATTATACACTTAGGTAGGATCTTTATTGCAACATTAAATGATTCCCTTCCCCTGACATGACTTCGGAAGGAAACCAGGCCAGGACACCGCCGATGGGCGCTGCCACCAGTTACACCTCCGACATGCCTATCCACCTCGAGTGCCACGCGCTATGACCACGGAACAGGGGACGAGAGTTGGGGTGGCGCGGTAGGTGTGAACCTCCAGCCGGCGAGTCAGTGAAGGGCACTGATTGGGTAGCGCGCCAAGGCTGACGTGACGTCACCAGCAAGGTTATTTAAGAGAGCGCCGAACACGATTTAGAGAGAGAGAGAGAGAGAGAGAGAGAGAGAGAAAGAGAGAGATGGTAGAGAGAGAGAGAGAGAGAGAGAGAGAGAGAGAGAGAGAGAGAGAGAGAGAGAGTTGGTCTGATGTGGGTCTTGCGCCGAGTGAGTTGGAGAGAGGTAGAGAGAGAGAGAGTCTTGCGCCATTTTGCGTTGGTCTCGAGTCTCTGGCGGTTCGTGCATTCTTGCAGCCCTTGCATCCCTTGCGGTTGGTGCTCTTGTTCGCACAGCTAGCCTGTTTTGGACATCCGGTGCTTCATCTTGTGCAGCCGAGTTGAGCTGAGATATAGCCCAAGTGGAGTTCGCTTGCTGGCACGTTTGCTTCGGGAGAGCTGACTGGGACATGGCAGGCCGATCGTGTGGGAAGACTGACCTCGCTTGGAGCCGCTGGCCTGCGTTGGACGCATGGTGCTTGGTGCACAGACCTCGTGGTGCTCGGCGCTGTGGTGCTAGAGTGTGGGACCTCGTGGGTGCATCGGGGCCGAATGAAGCCGCGTGTGGGCAGCGGAGACAAGACGACAAGAGCCAGATAAGCCCGAGCTCCGCGTTTACACTTTACACGACGAGACATTTTCTTTCGTATCCATATTCCCTCGTCTTGTTTCTGAAGTCGGTGTGTGGGATCCCAAATTAGTTACTTTTATTTCATTGCCGTCACATTTCATTGTTTCGGGGTCCGTGAATAAATCTATATTTTTGTACATTCTGATTTGTGTTTGTCAAGTTCATTAATCCTCTTACAGGACCGGGGCTACGTCGGTGCGCTGAAAGTAAGCTTTTGCCGCAGCCTTCCATTTTCCTTCTTCCTCCCGCATTAGATAGCAAAATCCGTGTTTGGTTATCGTCTCCATTAAATCCGTTTCGGTCCATCCGTGACTTTCTGGTGTTAACCGTGAGTGTTAACCGCGTGAGTGTTAACTGAGTGTTCTGGTGTTAACCGCGCGACAATATTGTTTGTTAATATACTTTATGGTGATGAGTGTTAAGAAAATTAAATTATTCCTTAAAATAAAACAAAAACAATTAATCATTGGTCCACTTAGTGAGTTTAATCAAATGCAGTCCCCTTCCCCAATTACCCCTTTTCTCTGTTTCTCCCTCTCCTTCCCCTCAATAATCCCCCTTCTCCCAATTTTCCCTTCCACCACAAGTAGTAGGAGAATGGGGTGTCTTGAATGTGCCGGCTAACAGCAGACGAATGCAGTGAGTGAGAATGAGCGTCAGCAAATGTCTGTTTAACATCTTGAAATCTTGAGGATGGGAAGGAATTGGAGGATAAAATCGAATTGAAAATCCAGCAAGTCAATAATTAACCTTAATTTTCTCCATTGACTTCAATGTTAAATTTTAGTGTGCTTCCGGACCCCCATTCTCCTACTAATGTTGGGTCGACATTTATATAAATAAATAAATAATTCCATGTGGTATATTAGTAAATAAACAAATAATTTTTAAGTTTGTGTTGGCAGACGAGATAGTAAAATGTATATAAATAAATAAAAATTTAAATATGATCTGGAGGTAGCAGTGATGGTAAAATGTAAATATATAAATTTGTAATTAAAAGATGTGTGTTTGTAATAAGATGGTAAAGTGTATGTAAATAGATAAAATAATTTAAAGTTTGTGTTGGCAGTGGAAATGGGAATGCGTATATAAATAAATAATTGTTTCCGAAAACATTCCAATCCTGAACTATTCCCTCCAACTAGCCCTTTGGGCTGCACTTGACGTGCTATCATTATGCTCCATTATCATTATCGGTGACCCGTAACCTAATCCTAAGAGCTGGAAAGTGTGGGTGAGCTCAATTTGATAAGAGTCAAACATTTAAGTACCATCTGTATTTCCAAGTGGAAAGAAGGTGAGAGAGGAGGAGGGGTGAGGTGAGAGTGGAGGGATGAGTGGAAAGTGGAGGGGTGAGATAAGAGGATAGGAGTGGGGAGAGGAGGGTGGAGAGGAGAGTGGTGTGGAGTGGGGAAGAGAGGAGAGGAGAGTGGAGTGGAGTGGAGTGGAGTGGAGAGAGTGGAGTGTGGAGTGTGGAGTGTGGAGTTTGGACTGTGGAGTGTGGAGTGTGGAGAGGAGGTGGGGAGGGAGAGTGAAGGTGGGAGGGGAGACTGGAGGGAGAAGGGGTGAGGGGAGGGTAAACGGAGAGGGGGCGAGTGGAGGGGACCATCTCACACTGAACTGAACTCTGTTCCCAACTGTTGTTACCTTGTAGCAATCTTTATCAACAGTCATGATTAATTCCCTCCCCTCCACAACACAGACATACCCACTAGACTGCTCTTCCTTGTGAGGAACAAAACAATCATTTTGTGTGCAGCCTGTGGCTGTGAGGTGAGAGGGGAGAGTCAGTGAGGTAAGAGGGGAGGGTCAGTGAGGGGAGAGTGGAGGGGTGAGAGGAGGAGGAAGAGGAGGGGGGAGGGAGAGTGGTAAGTGAAAAGAGTAAAAGTGGAGAGGGGAGAGTGGAGGGGATAATAATGTATTCAGTCATATGTATTTTGTAATTATAATTTTCTTTTTCGAACTTTAAGGTTATCAAGAAAAACAAGTTACAGACGAAGCCCGGAACATATTTTATCGTTTTCCCTGCCACTGGACTAATAACGGCTATTTATATCTACTATGACTTTATCCTTTCACATTCTCATGATAAAGGTTTGTTGAATATTTGAAGACAAAAGATCAAATGGTAAAAAATATACTTGTGGCCTGGAACGACTGTCACACACACACACACACACACAAACACACATACACACACACACCGACACACACACACGCGTTTCAAAAAAAATCCCGTCTCCCTCGGGGGACTGGCTAATAATTGTTTTAATTCCCAAAATTCAGAAATGCCATTGTTTTTTTCATGACTTTTGACTAGATTCCACAATCATTTGATCTGCCTCATGCATCATTATTGCATATGAGTGCCAAATATGAAAGAAATACGTCCAGTCTCATGTTCAAGTTGAGTGTAAAGGCTCCGCCTCCAGACCTCACCCAAAATACTATACATTTGTGATCACAAAACCATCAATCACCAAGAGTAAGCCTCCCCGGCGCCCGCGATCCAATGATGGCCATATTCTTTTCAGACCGCTATATGACCTTGACAATCAACATTTAGGGATAGAGTGCAGATTAAGAGAATGTGTCCAGATCTACAATGTATCCATAAACCTCAACATCATGAAAATCGGAGGAAAATTATCAAGTTATGATAAAAAAAGATATTCTCGAAAAAATTATCCGAAAAAGTAGGTCAAGGACTCCAATCAAATATCAGGTACACAACTTCCATGCAGGTCCACTATTGAGATTCAAGAACATCTTGGAAGACCAGGCAGTGTTTAAGATTCTGTATTGGCAAAATTAAGCGATGATAAAAAGCACATTTTTTTAAGACCGCAAAAAATGTAAGTGATTCTTCACCATTGAGTGATAGGGCCAAAAACGATATTCATCATTATTATTACCTCCGCCAATGAAGGTGTATGGAGGTTATGTTTTCACCACTGTCTGGTTGTCTGTCTGTTTGTCTGTTTATGAAGAGGATATCTCAAATAGTTGTGGACGGGTTCAGACGAAATTTGGTGGACAAGTTGGGTATGTGCCAAGGAAGAAATGAATAGATTTTGGTGAAGACCCGGATTCAGATATGAGGATTTTTCTATTTTTCAAGTGATTCTTCAACATTGACGGGATGAGTTGAATAGTCAACAAGAACAAGCTGATTCGATTTTGGGTCAGGTCCTGATCCAGATCCGTGGAGTACAAAATGTAAACTATTCAGCCTGGCGGAGCTATTCTCTATACGGAGTGCTGTTCTAGTTATTATTGTTGTTATTATTATTGTTATTATTATTGTTATGGTTTTGTATTTCATATTGTTATTCTTCCAGCTATTTGTAATTATTATTACTAGTGAGGTACCCGTGCTACAGACACCCGTGCTACAGACACCCGTGCTAGTGAGGTACCAGAAGCAAACAGACAATGCAGAAATGGCGAATGCTAAAGCATGAAACCAATAAATTCCACATTCCTGTAGCACCTTCAGTCGCATGTCAGACATGGACAGCAAGTTCGTGAAGGACTTCCAAAAAAAGGTACCCGTTCACAAACAAACGGGTACGTTCACATATAGAAACATCGATTGTGGGTCTGTGGCGAATATGCATATGGCGATCCACGAATTTCACGTTTAGAAAGTAGGAACCATCACGGCTTGTCGTCATTCACTTGAACTCGATATCTCTTTTTTCATTCCAAACAGCATAACTCCAATCACAAATTAAATAGCATTAATATAAAAAATAAACTTTTAACAACATTGTTAATGTTTCCTTCATTTTAAAAACTACCAAGTCAACAGTTAAAAGGATTTTGAGCCGATAGGTGTTACGGCCTTGGCAAAATCGATGGAGACAGCGATCTGGAAGCTTATACACCGCCCAAATAGCTATGTGGAATTCTCTCATGTAGAGATTGAACTCACGTCGTTTGAACTTTGGCCGAGGTCATTATTTACATTTAATGATGTTTATATACGAATCAAAAAGAAGATAATTGGTTTTGGGTCATCCTTTCCGCATATCTCATGGGATTGTGAGTTGGAGAGACGACTGTGATGGCAGGGAGGGGGTTGGCATTCACTCAAGCAAGGATTCAACCCATGTCCTTAGAAAAGGTCTTTGTCTGAGGTCATTAATTTTGACTGTGTTTTTATTCGTCAGGTTGCGATCGGTGCAGCCGTTTGTGCGGTACCCGGGAAAATAACGTTATGCGGGAGACCAAACCTGAAAATTCTGGAGAACAAAGCTGAAATTGGAAAAACAACAACTTGTCAACCCTCGACTCTGATTCTGCAACTGGACCTGACGGCATCAGCCCACGGGTCCTAAAATCCGGTTCTTCCGCTCTTTCACTCCCTCTCTCTGTTCTCTTCACCCTCTCTTTTGCTCAAGGTCATCTGCCATCTACTTGGAAATCTGCCAACATCACCGCTTTGTACAAAAAAGGTGGAAAAACAGAGCTCAGCAACTACAGACAAATCAGCCTTCTCCCAATTATCAGCAAAGTCATGGAATCCATCATTGCTTCAGATATGAAATCTTTCCTCTTCTCCAATGGCTTGATCTCTGATCATCAATTTGGTTTCAGACCTGGTCACTCTACTCTGGACATGCTGCTTCTGCTTTCTCAACAATGGATGGAGGTCCTCAATGCCAAACAGGAAATTAGAGCTGTCTCCCTTGACATATCACGTGCCTTCGATACGGTCTGGCACCCCGCTCTGCTCACCAAACTCCCCTCTTTTGGTATCCATGGAAATCTCCACGCATGGCTGGCGGACTTCCTCTCTAGTCGTAGTCAACGTGTGGCCCTGAATGGGTTTCTCTCATCTCCTCTTCCTGTTCAGGCTGGAGTTCCCCAAGGCAGTGTTCTGGGCCCTGTGCTTTTTCTGGTCTTCATCAATGATCTCCCTGTCTCTCTTGAAAATCCTCTCTATCTCTTTGCTGATGACTCTACTCTCTGTCGCTCCATTCTTCATCCCTCAGATCGGTAGTCTGCAGCCTCATCACTCTCTGCAGACATGGACAAAATCACAGACTGGGCAAACAAGTGGAACATGTCTTTCAATCCTGACAAATCTCACACTCTTATGATGTCTCTCCGAAAAGACCGACTGGAAGACCCTCCCATCCACTTTCTGAATAATCCTCTCCAAGAAGTTCTGTCACTCAAGCTTTTGGGTCTCACTATCTGCCATGATCTTTCCTGGGAAAACCACATTTCAAATCTGGCCTCCAAAGCCAGTCGCCGACTGGGCATACTCCGTCGTGCGAAGTCCTTCCTTGGCACACCTGAGCTCCTCACCACATACAAGGCTTTCATCCGCAGCTCAATGGAATACTGCTCTCCCCTCTGGGCTGGTGCTCCTGCCTCACACCTCGCTCGTCTTCACGCTGTTGAAACCAAAGCATTCAGAATCATTGAAATCTCCCGCGATGAAGCTGACTCCAAGGGCCTCTCACTCACTCACCACAGGCAGGTTGGTGGTCTTTCTGTCTTCTACCGACTCCTCTCTGGCCTTGCCCCCCCCCCCCCCAGCTCTCTCTGGGCTCTGTCCCGCAAATATTCCTACAGGTCGCACAAGATCTGCCTGCAACCCTCTTATGGTTAAACTGCCAAAATCAAGACTCTCTGCTCACCTTCACTCCTTCATTCCTCTTTTCTCCCGCCTCTGGAACAAACTCCCTCACTCTCTTCAATCGCACTCCACCCTCCAGGTCTTTAAAACAGCTGTTCACCACCATCTCTTATCTTCCCCCATCCAAAACCTTGATCTTTTCTACCCCCGCTAATTTCACCCCAATTCCACTTTTTTGAAATACCAACTTCTGTCCTGGAAATCCTTTGTGTCCTTGTGTTTTATACTTCTCCCACCCCCCCCCCCCCTTCCCACGCCTCCTCCCCCCAAGCCCTCTCCCTCCCACACATCAGCCTGCTCTCAAATGTTGTGTGCTCTCAAGTGTTTGTGTGCTTCCCCTTCTCTTGTCTTCCGCTCCCTCTTTTTATATATTTTGTTTGTCTGGTTGATTTGTTTGTGAAGTAAATGTCAGCTCTTTCACGAGCCTCGATTCAGTATACAAAAAAAAAAAAAAAAAAAAAAAAAAAAAAATATTGCCTATTTTACTCCATGGGGTCCCAGGATTACCCACCAAAAATATCGTTGCGATCGGTTCAGTCGTTTTTGCGGTACCTTCGAACGGACGGACAGACAGACGGACGGACATTTGCTGAATTATAGTAAGATTGTTGTCATTATTATTCGTATTATTGCTGATTTTTATTGCTCCTTATCACCTAAGCTACTTGGTTAACAGGATGGCCTAGAGGTACTCACCTCTAAGCTGTTTAGCCTTTGTCTGAATCCATAGGAGTAGTTTGACTTTTCTATCTGAGGGGTGGGGGGGGGGGGGGTGGGGAGGGGCAAGGGCTTAATATTAATAATGGGTAGCTAGGTCTGACTTCAAAAATTACCATTTGTTATTGTAGTTACAGTGTACGTGAAATCACAAATACAGTTTACATTCATTATTGTTACACACGTTTACATACGGGATGTTTTTATCTTAACTGTAAACTACTGAAAAAATTAATGTGGGGGCATTGCCACATTTCAAACTGAGCTGAGCAACTGGCAAAAAAATTAATGTGGGGGCATTGCCCCCCCCCCTGCCCGCCCCCCAAACTCCGCCGGTGTTTGAACCTCAAGGCAGCTATAAACTGTGTCATCCTGGTGTTTCTCAGGCAGGGTCATTCATCAATGTGTGTCGGATCTTGGATGGACGTTAAATGGCCATTCCGTCTTCCAGCATTCATTGGTGGACGTTATATATCCCTTGGTGTCCTTCGCGAAGAGTAGACAAGCTATCGTCTGCACAATGGCCAAATTCCAAATTCCTGCCCTAACCAGCAGAGGGCATTACATCAGCGGCACAGACAGCACTCTCAGCCACTGATGCTTCCTCGCAGTTTTGTGCTGTGTACGAATGAAGAACAAGAAATTAAACGACTTGATCTACAAGCACAAAATTTGCATGAAGATCGATACTGGGCTGAAGTTTTGCAGATGTGTATACCTTTTTGACTTGACCTTTATCTTGCTTTTTTTTTTTTTTTTTTTTTTGTATACTGAATTGAGGCTCGTGAAAGAGCTAACATTTATTTCACAAACAAATCAACCAGACAAACAAAATATACAAAAGGAGGGAGCGGAAGACAAGATGGGGAGAGAAGGGGAAGCACACAACCACAACATTTGAGAGCAGGGAGAAGTGTGGGAGGGAGAGGACTTGGGGGCAGGAGGCGTGGGAAGGGGGGGGGGGGGTGGGAGAAGTATAAAACACAAGGGGACCGAAATTAGCGGGGGTAGAAAAGATCAAGGTTTTGGATGGGGGAGGATAAGAGATGGTGGTGAACAGCTGTTTTAAAGACCTGGAGGGTGGAGTGGGATTGAAGAGAGTGAGGGAGTTTGTTCCAGAGGCGGGAGAAAAGAGGAATGAAGGAGTGAAGGTGAGCAGAAAGTCTTGATTTTGGCAGTTTAACCATAAGAGGGTTGCAGGCAGATCTTGTGCGACCTGTAGGAATATTTGGGGGACAGAGCCCAGAGAGGGCTGGGGGGGCAAGGCCAGAGAGGAGTCGGTAGAAGACGGAAAGACCACCAATCTGCCTGCGGTGAGTGAGTGAAAGGCCCTTGGAGTTAGCTTCATCGCGGGAGATTCCAATGATTCTGAACGCTTTGGTTTCAACAGCGTGAAGACGGGCTAGGTGTGAGGCAGGAGCACCAGACCAGAGGGGAGAGCAGTATTCCATAGAGCTGCGGATAAAAGCCTTGTATGTGGTGAGGAGCTCAGGTGT
Source organism: Myxine glutinosa (assembly GCF_964187855.1). Taxonomy (NCBI): domain Eukaryota; kingdom Metazoa; phylum Chordata; class Myxini; order Myxiniformes; family Myxinidae; genus Myxine; species Myxine glutinosa. The sequence goes on along the minus strand of NC_136261.1, from coordinate 263,310,391 downwards.
GCCAAGGAAGGACTTCGCACGACGGAGGATGCCCAGTCGGCGACTGGCTTTGGAGGCCAGATTTGAAATGTGGTTTTCCCAGGAAAGATCATGGCAAATAGTGAGACCCAAAAGCTTGAGTGACAGAACTTCTTGGAGAGGATTATTCAGAAAGTGGATGGGAGGGTCTTCCAGTCGGTCTTTTCGGAGAGACATCGTAAGAGTGTGAGATTTATCAGGATTGAAAGACATGTTCCATTTGTTTGCCCAGTCTGTGATTTTGTCCAGGTCTGCAGAGAGTGAGGAGGCTGCAGACTGCCGATCTGAGGGATGAGGAATGGAGCGACAGAGAGTAGAGTCGTCAGCAAAGAGACAGAGAGGATTTTCAAGAGAGTCAGAGAGATCATTGATGAAGACCAGAAAAAGCACAGGGCCCAGAACACTACCTTGGGGAACTCCAGCCTGAACAGGAAGAGGAGATGAGAGAAACCCATTCAGGGCCACATGTTGACTACGACCAGAGAGGAAGTCCGCCAGCCATGCGTGGAGATTTCCATGGATACCAAAGGAGGAGAGTTTGGTGAGCAGAGCAGGGTGCCAGACCGTATCGAAGGCACGTGAAATGTCAAGGGAGACGGCTCTAATTTCCTGTTTGGCGTTGAGGACCTCCATCCATTGTTGAGAAAGCAGAAGCAGCATGTCCAGAGTAGAGTGACCAGGTCTGAAACCAAATTGATGATCAGAGATCAAGCCATTGGAGAAGAGGAAAGATTTCATATCTGAAGCAATGATGGATTCCATGACTTTGCTGATAATTGGGAGAAGGCTGATTGGTCTGTAGTTGCTGGGATCTGTTTTTGCACCTTTTTTGTGCAAAGCGGTGATGTTGGCTGATTTCCAAGCAGATGGCAGATGACCTTGAGCAAAAGAGAGGGTGAAGAGAACAGAAAGAGGGAGTGAAAGAGCGGAAGCACATGATTTTAGGACCCGTGGGCTGATGCCACCAGGACCAGTTGCAGAATCAGTCGAGGGTTGACAGAAACTTTTCCACCTTGTCAGGAGGAAAGGACACAGAGTCCAGGAGCAGCTGGGTACGACTGGGTACGGTGGGTACAGAGAGGGATGGGTTTGGGACACAAGATTTAGAGGCAAACACAGAGTTGAGGCATTCAGCTTTTTCACGTGCGGAGTCAGCCGTTAAGCCGTTTGAGGTGAGGGAGGGGATGGAGGGGGCACAAACACCAGAAACAGATTTGACCAGACGCCACCAGGATTTGGAAGAGGGAGACAGATAAGAGAGTTCGGTCTTGAGAACGGTGAGATATTGTTTCCTGGCTCTCCTGAGGGTGGACACACACTTGTTTTGGGCTTTGTGAAAGGAAATGAGATTTCCTTCCATTGGATTTGCTTTCCAGGAGACGAAAGCAAGTTGTTTCAGGGCAACAGCCTCACCACAAGAATCCGTGTACCATGGACGGGAGGAAGTGTATGACAACTGAAGACGATATGGGATAAATCTGTGCATGAGAGAGAGCAATTTACTTTGAAAGAATTCCCAGGATGAGTTGATGTCAGAGGCGGTAGAGATGGGAGACCAGTCCAGATGATTGATGGCAGCTTGAAGACCGTGCCAGTTGGCCTGAGTGAAATGCCAGACTCGTCGACGCTGAGGAGGCTCTCTGAGAATGGTCAGAGAGATGTCCACTTTGACAAGCACATGATCAGATGAGCCGATTGGAGCAGAAGAAGAGCAGCAGACATTTTCAGGGAAGTTTGTCATAACCAAATCCAGAAGAGAAGATGCTCCGTTGACTGAGATCCGGGTCGGGAAATTGACAGATTGTGTCAGTCCCAGTGAGTCGCAGAAGTCCTTTGCTGAAGAGCCATGGCTGGTGAGAGAGGTACCCACACCCAGCCAACTGGCATGGTGACAATTGAAATCACCACATATGAGGAAGAGAGAGTTGGGATGGGTAGATAGAAGTTGGTCCATATTATCAGACAGCGAGATGTAGATGGAGTCATCGCTGTTTGGTGGACGGTACAACACACATATGAACAAAAGGTGGGAGCGAAGGGGAAGCCGTAGCCAAAGGTATTCCTGGGGGTGAGGTGGAGAGAGGGCAGTGGAGGGCGAGGGAGGAAGAGAGTTTTTTATAAAGATAGCAACCCCACCTCCAGGACGAGGCTCAGGTCTATCATACCGGAGGAGGGAGTAACCTGGGAGAGATACCAAGGTATCAGAGACATCATGAAGGAGGAAAGTTTCTGTTAAGCAGATCACATCTGGTTTGTCAGAAGCAACCTGTATGGAGAGATCAGTCAAGTTTGAGCGAAGGCCCCGGATGTTTGAGGTCCATACCGTTAATGAAGAGGAAGGGGGAGCATTGGATCCAGAACAGGGGGGGGGAGGGGTAGGGTAAGATGTGGAAGAGGAGGAAGAGGTAGGGAGAGCTGTTGAAGGTGTGTCAGAGATTTCAGAATAGCTTGGAGAAAGGGAAGAATGGGGCGGACAAAAGGTTTGATGGAGATTGGGTGAGGCACAGTGAGGTGTTATTTGAGGAGGGGGAAGAGCGAGGCAGAAGGTTGGGGGAGATGAAGGTGAAATTTGGAAGGCGGAAGAAGCAGGGAGGATGCTTTGAGGAGGAGGGGTGAGAGGGGAGTCTAGGAGGGGAGGAGCGAGGGAGAGTCTCGGAGGGGAGGGGTGTGGGGGGAGTTTAGGAGGGAGGGGAGGGAAGGGGCAAGGGGGGAGATTTGAAAGGGATGGGTGATGGGGAGGATTTGGAGGGGAGGGGTGAGATTGGATTTTGAAAAGTGTACGATTCATGGGAAACGAACATTTTTTGCAAAATGAGTTTGAGACCTTCGAGTCAAAAATACGTTTGAGGACACTGAAGGAGGGGTGGAGTTCTGGATAGTTTAGGGAATGTAGAAAGGAGGAACTGTAAGAGATGGTATTATATATATTTTTTGGAATGAATAGATTTGGTGAGCAAGACAAAAGCATCCTTTTGTAGGAAAAGAAGAAAAGGGTGTTATAATATATGAGAGAAAATAGTTGTTCAGGGGAGAGATTATACATTTCTAACCACGTGATCGCGTGATCACGAACGAAGAACGAACGAACAAAAAAGGACAACAAATAAACGAATAAGACCTGGGAAGGAAATATTTTTTTGGGGTTTTTTTTTTTTTTGAGTAGAGATATTAAACAAGGAGGTATGGGGTGAACTACTGGGATGAAACAGAACGAAAATAATTGCAGCGCATTCGACGAATCGCTGAGAGAAAAACAAAACCACAAGGTCGGAGACGGTACGGTAGCCCAAGCCTACGAGTACTACTACTAGGCCGCAGAATACTCGATACGCATTAACCGACGATTGTGTATACAGGTACGAAAAATTAGCACCGAAAATTTTCCAAAAGATACGCTATAGGTACAAACACCAAAAGATAGATACAGTCTCGACAAAAACACAATTGAGAAGGATCACTTAGCTTCGAAAGCGTGAGCGCATGGAACAGCTTCGAAAAAGCATTTGACCTTTATTGGTGCGTTTTTGTTTATACATTTGAATGTTTCAGGAAAAGCTTATGCTCAATCAATGTGAAAACGTGACCTTTTTATTTGGGGAAAAGTTTATGTGTTCACATATACAGTGGCTTCAGAAAGTATTCATACCCCTTGTCTTTTTTCATTTTCCTTGTGTTACAGGCTGAATTTAAAATGGATTAAATTGAGATTTTTTTTGTCACTGATCTACACATAACACCCCATAATGTAAAAGTGGAAGTGTTTTTGAATAAATTTTTACAAAATAATTCAAAATGAAAAGCCGAAATGTCTTGAGTAAATAAGTAATAAACCCATTTGCTATGACACTCCAAGTTGAGCTCAGGTGCATCCAATTACCTTTGATCATCCTTGAGATGTCTCTACAACTTGATTGGAGTCCACCTGTGGCCAATTCAATTGATTGGACATGATTCAAAAAGAAACACACCTTTAAGGTCCATAAACACATAAGGTCCCACAGTTGACATTGCATGTCAGAGCAAAAACTCCAGCATGAAGTTCAAGGAACTGTCCGTAGAACTCCGAGGTATAATTGTGAGGAGGCAGAGATATGGGGAAGGGTATAAAACAATTGCTAGAGTGTTTAAAGTTCCCAAGAGCACAGTGAGCTCCATCATTAGGAAATGGAAAGAAAATGGAATAATCCAGACTCTTCCTAAAGCTAGCCATCCAACCAAACTGAGCAACTGGCAAGAAGGACTTTTGGTCAGGGAGGTGACCAAGAACCCAATCATCACTGACAGAACTACAGCATTCCTTGGCTGAGATGGGAGAACCTGCCAGAAGAACAACAGTCTCTGCAGCACTTTACAAATCTAGGCTTTTTGGGAGCATGGCCAGATGGAAGCCACTCCTGAGAAAAAGGCATGTGACAGCATGCCTGTAGTTGCAAAAAAGGGGCAGGTGAAAGACTGACAGCAGGAAGCAAAATATTCTGTGGTCTCATGAGACAAAAACTGAACTCTTTAGCCTGAATGCAAAGTGCTATGTCTGGCGGAAACTGAACACAGCTCATCACCAAACTAACACCATCCCAACCATGAATCATGATGGTGGCAGCATCATGCTAGTGGGATGCTTTTTAGCAGCAGGGCCTTAAATACTTGTAAGGATAGAGGGAAGAATGAATGGAGCCAAATACAGGCAAGTTCTTGAGGAGAACCTGTTTCAGATTCCAAAAGACCTTAGACTAGACTGGAGAAGATTTACGTTCCAACAGGACAATGACCCCAAGCATAAAGCCAAAGCGACACTGGAATGGCTTCAGAACAAGAATGTGAAAGTCCTTGAGTTGCCCAGCCAAAGCCCAGATTTGAATCACATTGCGAATCTGTGGAAAGATTTGAAGATTGCTGTTCACCGACGCTTCCAATCCAACTTGACAGAGCTTGAGAAAATCCGCAAGGTGGAATGGGAGTAACTCCCCAAATCCAGTTGTGCAAAGCTGATACAGACATACCCAAGAAGTCTTGAAGCTGTAATCACTGCCAAAGGCACTTCTACAACGTATTGACTGAGGGGGCTGAATACTTATGCAAATTCGATATTTCTGTATTTCATTTTCAATAAATTGTTGAAATTTTTCAAAAGCATGTTTACACTTTGTCGTTGTGGTGTATTTTGTTTTTATCGGTGACAAAAAAATCTCAATATAATCAATTCTCGATTCAGACTGCAACACAACAAAATGTGAAAAAGTCAAGGGGTGTGAATACTTTCTGAAGGTACTGTAGGTAATGTAACTTGATGTTTTAGAAGCCCTTTTGCAACCTAGCTCATTCTGACATATTTATGTCCTAATCTGATCTTTGACCTACTTTGTCTGTTTCTTACCATTTAACATGCTGGTGCACCTCAAAGTCTGTTTCGAAGTCACTCGAAGTTTCGAAGTCGAAGTCACTCGAAGTTTGGTGTCCTCGAAGTCTGTTTAGCAAAATATTCTACCTATTTACAGCCCATCCTGGCATAATTAGTTCCCCATGACCTACTTTCTTCATGAGATCTACTTAATTGCTCCCATTTCTGCCCTTTAGATGTGCTGATGCACCTTAATGTCTGTCTGAAAGGATTTTGAGTGAGATTTGGAATGGATAGCCCACTGTTTTGCAACTATATTCCATTATAAATTGATTTTGTCACTGTTAAAGATGGCATCTGCAATTTATATGTACAATTTTTATTATGAATAAAATTATAATATAATCACAATTGCTTTAATGTACATAGTTCATGCACAAACACAGTAATTGCCCTTTAAATGTATGGAAGTAAAACCTTTGCTTTCTTTGTTGCTTTTGTTGTGATTCATGTAAAAATAAAATTGTCTTTTAATATATGAGCAACCCATCAGACTATGAACAAACAAAACAAAAAATCTCAAAAAAAATTAAATATTTTAAACAAAAGTGGCAGATTTTTTTTCCCCATATTTAACACCTGTAATGCATAAAATACAAACTCCAAGCATTCAACAGAGCAAGTGACTATCATGCTAAAAAGTTATTTAACTTGTTTGTATTCAATATCCTGCAAACCATTCCATAAGTCTTTTAGGCCTGCACTCCCCGTAAATAAATGGTAGCTGTTGTTTTCAGTGATTCGAAGAAGTTGGACAACATTTTGCATTCCGCGGAAAAAACCCCAAAACAAGCGAAACGTAGTTTACTTTAAGATAGCTGTTCTGAAGTCTGTTTCCCTTCGGAACCTCAGAATGTAAACCTAACTTTTAAAAGTGTTTATCAAGGCATATATACACAAAGAATTAAGTTAAGCACCCCCTAATATATATTCTTTGTGTATATGTATACATTGGCATATATTCTAAGGTATGTGAGATCAAATAATGATTGGTATGACATTAGCAATTATCCATTGATGAAATTGAGTGATCAAAGTGAAAAAAAGTGATTGGTTGAGTCAGTGATCCGATCACGTGGGTCCTACACACGTTATTGACGCAAAGATCGCTAGAGGTCTTCTCAGAACAATGACTGTACGTGAGAAAACATAAACGTCATCCACACTGTCCGTGATGGACCTATAGCTCCATACTTAAATTGAGGTGAAAATATGCCTAAAATTCCCAAAAAATTTCACCTTAAATTATTCAGAATAAAATATTGAAAACGGCATGATTGTTATGTTTTTATGTGACCATAATATCACTTCTCCAGAAAATATAGCAATATCATGGGTATATTACACTGTTTTGACGACAACAAACTTGTAATGTGCGAGGTTGTAAAAAAACGGGGGGGGTGCTTAACTTAATTCTTTGTGTATATATATACATATATATATATATATATATATATATATATATATATATATATATATATATATATATATATATATATATATATATATATATATATATTCATATTCCTGTACTTTTGCTTCACCTTGGTGAACTGCATATACACAGCTTCTCCACCAGAGGGAATGTTTTTTTTAAATGTCATGCCTCGCTCGATTCGCTGTCAGGCAGGATAGCCTAGAGGTGTGCACACTCTCCGCTGGGCTGTCTAGCCTCAGTTTGGATCCTGTCCCAGGTATGAACTGGGTCAGGAACTCTGTGGGTTCAACCACAACCCTGTGGGTTCTGTGTGTCTGAAATACCAGAAATACTCCTGGTATTTCAACATGTCTGGCGAGACATCAATGTGTGCACCTTCCATAGGAGGAATGTTAAGTTGGAGGGCCGTCTGTCACCACCAGTGATGTAATGGGTCTGCCACCCCGAATAAATAAGAAACGTATTTATGCTGTATTCTGTTTATGGTTTAAAATACATTACCATTTGATGCACGAATACAAGTAATTAATACAAGAACTGGGTAATTAGAGCAGTTTGTTTTGGAAGTGCCGCATGTCATCCATCTTAAACCAAAATGTAAATTTAAATCCTGAAGAAATACTGTACTTCTTTTAGGTACTGTATATAATTATTGCTTAAAATAAAATTGGAAAATAATATTTTCTATCATGTGAATGTTTATATTGCTGTCACCATTCAGGCTTGAGGAAAAGAGGACATATTGAAGGGTTGGGGTTTCCACTTGAACAGGTAATGAATATAGACCTTAAGAATCGATGCCAAACAAGGCTTGAGTCACCAACAACTTAATAACATGTATATGCAGCAATGAGTCCCTTCAGGCAAAACACCTCCTATATCAAAAATACACCTGAGACAACGAGTTTTGATCTGAATATTTCCCAAGGTTTTAAAGTAAGTTTGAACCGAAGAAAGAAATTGAAAAGTATAAGGCTAATTGTTGAATGAAATTGAATAATTTGTTCCAAAGGAGAATGTTAAAAAATAGGAGCTTTTGTTTTTTAAGTGGAAAAGGTTTGCTGAGTCCAACGGGGGCGAATAAACTCTGACACATTAACGATATGGCTGTATATATGTATTATACGCAGGACAGCGTCGAGGTTGCGTACTCGTCCAGCCTGGATTCGAATCCTGACCCAGCTACGAATTGTCACCTTCGTATAGTTATTTATTTACGGGGTTTTTTCTTCCATTTCTGCTTGTCCGGTTTTCCTTTAGACTTCTGTAGTTGAGAGTTTGCACCTGTATCGCTCTTGTTCACTCCCGTGTCATCCTTCCCTTCCTCGCATTCTTGCTCATGTCCTTTATTCCTCCAAGTCTCCCTTTAGTTTGGCCCTCTAACCTGCTGTTGGTGTGTCCCCTCTCCCTCATCCCCACCCTCTTTCTACTGATCCTTTCCTCCTTCCCTGTCCTTGGTGCATCCTGCTCTGTTCTGTACCCTAGCTCCTCCATGGGCCTCAACTCTGCACACATAAATCTCGATAACGGTGATGCAGGTTGACCTTTAAAAGCCTTTGTACCATTCACTTTGTAACATAATCAACTAATTATGTTAATCTTCTTCAGCCCATCCCCCACACAGTGGGAGATGGGGTTCTGGAATCTCGTCTGTGTGTTTGTATTTCTGTGTGTCTGTCCAAGTCCTAACGTTTTTACGAATTGAGCTGTTGTCATCAAATTAACAACAAACCTTTATTATGAGAATGTGGAGAACACTAATGATTAAATTTTACATTTTTTAGCCGTTGTGTTTGTCAACTTTACATTGACTACAAAGCAGACAAAGGGCTTTGCATTTTGAGATGCTTTCTGGTTTATCAATGTTGTCCATATACATTGATTTTTGCCACTATTACTGTTAACAGTAAAGATATGTTTTACCCTTCCTGGTAAGTATTGTGTTAAATGCACTCCATCTTCTTCTTCTTATACTTCTTCTTCTTCTTCTTATATTTTAATGGCCCTAATTATCCCAACCTTCTTGATTGATCAACCAGGAAAACGTTTTTGGCCCAAGCCTTCCAGAGACCCAATGTTTGATTAAAGGTGACAGGAATTTTTTTAGCCAGGATGTCTGCACTATCTCACCCACTCTTCACGAAAGACATCGTATGATCTGCAACGTCCACCATCAACCGGCAGATAGCGCGTCCTCCAGTTTAACATACCCACGATGGACGGTTCATACATTAATGTCTCGCTCTGCATGTGAAACACCAGGATGACTGTTTATAGCTGGGCCGGGATTCTATCCCAGGCCAGGCAGGTCAGAGGTGAGGACACATAACTCTAAGCTCTCCTGCTATCCTATCTTGTGTGAAATACTGCACCTCTGTTATATATATATATATATATAGTCTTCTAAGCTCAGAGGAGGAAGCACGCTTCATGTCTTCGAGATAGCACAATTTTTTTTGTCTGTTAAAACAAAACAAGCACAAGTCATCTAACTGACTCACACGAGCAAAAGTCTTCATTACCCTACAATAGACATATGTTTTACACTGGCATATACAATGTTGCTAGAAATCTGGTATCCATCTTGAACTGACTCATGAGTTTTTGAACAGCTCTCAGTTATGACTTGGGAAAACATGGATTAAATTGAAGGTTGCAGCAAATTACATCATCACGGCCACGAATAATATATATTTAAAAACTAGACTCCATCCTAAATGCCCTTGGTTGCAACGCATATTTGGTCATTTGTGAGGGAGAGGTTAGATAAACCTTGAACAAGTGGCTGCAATCACACCTTTGTACAGCTTACACAATACCATATCCATGAAAAGTAAAACAAGAAGACGCCATGCGTAGCACGATACTTGGAAAATCCGCCCCCCAAGTTTTCCATTGATACAGCAAATTGTCCATTTCATGAAGATTAAAATTTACGATCTTGATCAAAGCTCGGGTCAACAGGATGAAAAGTGACGATTTTTCAGACTAGGGAGATACCCGTGCTACGCTCGGGTGGGAGGCCAGGAGCAAACAGGCAATGCAGATATGGCGAATGCTAAAGCATGAAACCAATAAGAGTAGGGGACCAGCTAATAGATTCCGTGACCATTTTCTCAGGACCATGGTTTGAAGGCATATTTTGAATGATTAGGCAATACTAAAAATTTTTAGCCGGGGGACCCCTCGCAAAGGTGCGGGCTAACTCCACCACAGGGCGCAATCCAAGATGGCCACCAATTATACTGATTTGGCCATATTTCCACTTCTAATTAAGTTAGAAAGATAATTTTTGTGTCTAAATATATGTTTTTGAGGTCAGGAATTCAAAAAGAACAACTAATATAATGTAGAATTAAAAGTTACTTCATTTCTAAACAAAATTTCACTGTTTCACCACACATCAACAATTTATAGATACATTTGTATGTTCCGAAACTGGTGAAATGCATATTGAACAATAATGACATGGATTAGGACAATAATGTCAATATGAAGACAAAATTAGAAGTCTTAATCAAAGTAATCTGTAAACATGTTAATTAGTCTTGTACAACTGTATATTGTAAGTATTTTTTTTACTAGAGGTAAACATATACTTAAGCAGAACTGGTTATATGTATGGATTGCATAAAATTAGATTCATAGGTCAAAGTAATATGCCTACATATCTATTAATACACAGCAATCTACATTTGCATAAAAATGTATGCTGAATGGTGTATATATATATATATATATATATATATTGTTGCGGATTTGAGAATCCTGTGTTTTTTTGTGTAAATATCACCCTCTGAGTAGTGTAATGATTCCTTGTAAATATCTCTGTTTTGTGTGTAAAGGTCAACGGTCGTCCTCTTAGTTAGTCCATATACATGCACGTAGAAAATCATATACCCTTCTAAATAGTTATTTCTTTATTATGTGTATTAGTTTAAGGCTGTGTTTCCCATTAGTTGACTCTACATTGCACCGAATTCAAATAAGATAGATCCCCTTTCAATTCCCCATTTGTCCGCAATTGCCAACTGCATTCGCCCTCCATTGAACACGCGGTCGGTTCGGAGAAGAAAGGCATGTCTCCGCCCTCGTCATCGGAAGGAGGAGTGAGCCAGCCCATGCTGACCAATCAAGCACGAGGGGTTTGGCTTGAGAGGGCGGAGAAAGAACGATCGGGGAGGTTCGCGAACGTTCCAGGGTGTGGCCTATATAACCCGTCATGCGACGCCCCGACCGAGATGATTGAGGGAGAGTGATGCACAAAAAGAGTCCACCGAGAGAAGGGAGAAGTTCATCAAAAGGAGTTTACCGCAGCTTTGAGCAAACCGCAGGTTTGAACAAACCGGAGCTGAACCAACGGCAGTTTTGACCACAGCAGCTTTGAGCGTCGAAAGCGATTTTCGGCCGCGGCTACAAAGCGACGCCGCCGTGCGAACACGCCTGCGGAGGGTCGGCGGCTGCTCACTCCCGGCCCGACCATTCTCCTGCTCCAACTAAACCTTCCTCTCCTTCCAGCCATTCGTGCCATTCATCCCGATCATCATCCCCCCGTGTAAGTCTGATTGTCGTCCATCTTCTGTGTTGTCCTGGGGTATAAGTAAGACTGTTTAGGTAAGTTAATATTGCACTGTGTCTTCTGGTCCTTACATCTTTCTGTCTTTATTTTCGTATCTTTCCTTCTCCTTGGTTCTTTTGGTCTTGTACATAATAGTTAGTAATAAATTATATTTGTTCTTCCTACTTTTGCCTTCTTCTTCTTCACATCTGTTCATCTTTGAGGTTTCCACATTGAACACCTGTGGCGCTATTTTGGCCAACGTTTCGGAATCGGGTCAGTTACTTGCTAATGGTTCGTGCCGCGGCTGCTAATCCACTCGGCAATTAACATCTTGTCCGCGGTCGCGAACAAGGTTGCTCACCTGCCTCTCCGGAGGGAGCTTGGGCAACTTCAGGACTCACGTCGATCAGTCATACACAAGGGGATTAATCCCCCCTTCTTAAGGGGAAAAAGGCCGACGTAGAGATCCGTAACAATATATATATATATATATAACTAAAGTAAGCAATTTAGTGGCCCAAGCCATACACAACATATTGAAAGTTAGTCATCATCAAGATAATCATCTTCATCAGAGTCACTTTCCTCTGAAACAGAAGAATAATCTGGAATGGTTGATTCTTGCAAGGTTTTGGGAAGTGCTGGCCTGAGATGTCGCACTGGCTTGCACAAGCCATTTTCCAGGGTCCATCCATGGGTCAAGGGAGATGCAGCAGGATTAGATTTTTCAAAGTTAAGCAGTAAGTATGTCTGGAAGTTCACTCTCTTCACCTTAAGGTCATGGGAGTCTCTGTCAGGTGGAATTCTTAGGGTTGACTTCCTTTTCATGCTCTTCCACTTGCTAATTTTGTCATTGTAGATGAATCTAATAGTGAACATGGCCATGTTATTGAGAACCTCTGTTGTTGCAGGGATCTCTTTGCCAACAGTCTGCAGCAACAGTCTGCAGCATAGCTTCATCTAAGGATGATCCTTTTTCATACAGTCTTTTTCCCATGTCCAAAGAATGTTGTTGTTGTATCATAACCTGTATGTACACGAAGAGGGACAATTATTTCAAACACAGCCTGGGTACAAATGGTTTGGAGGTTGATGATTTCTCCTTTCCGTTTTATTGCCAGAAACCCATCAATCTTATGAGCAGCATATGCAGCTAACAAGATAACATCTGTATCTTCTGAATCTAGGATGACTGGTGTTTGGATTCCTGCTTTGCGAATTTGAGAATAGATGAAAAGGAGAATTGTATCAGCTTCAATGTGTACACATTCAAAATCATGAACTTGACCTCCTGTTGTTAAATTCTCACATTGGGAACCCACAGAATATATGATTTCAGCATTGAGGCCTTCTTGACATAACACAAGTAGCTCACTCTTTAGGAATGTCTGTAAACGTTGCTTGTTTGCTGAGCTACATAGTAGGTCCTGAAATGCTTTTGGTGATGGGAATTTAGCTGATGATTTCATGAAGACATTTCTTTGCCCATCGAGGCAGCCAGATTTGTTTGACCTCAAGCTGTGCTCGCTGTCTCTGATAGAATAAGGTAAGTCATATGGGTCATTAACAAGAACAATTTTACTTGCAGATGAGTGTCTGTTAATGACAACAGAAAGTATCTTTGAAGCATAATCTGCCCATGTGTAACTTGTTCCATCTGGCTTGTTACGATCTTCAACTGAAGGGGTGCATAAGTGCCATATGAAACCCATGTCGACTTGAGCTATGAATTAATCTGGTAACTGTTGAACTTTTTCCATGTTCAGTGCTTCTACAAGTTTTGACTTTTGACCCTTTCTCATTGTGCCATTTATATTAAATATTTGACAGACACTCCTCAGTGACTCAAGATTCCATCACTTCTGAGAGGAGGAACTTGTCCTTGTGTGCTTCAGCGAGTGCAATGACTGATACCATTGCTTTGTTTTCCATAGCTTCGGACTTGGTGATCTTAGCAGCAGAAGCATCTTTTGCTTGTGGTGGGTTGCTAAAATTTCCTCTTGAATTCTTGTGAATGGTTGCATGAAAAGATTTGCAGTTAGTGCACATTCTATCTTTGCAGAACGTTTCCAGCAAATTTTCTCCATCCTTGTATGCTGAATCAAAGTCACTGACAAGCTCATCAGAAGCAAGAACACCAGACATCAGTGATCTCAGTCTTGTGTTGTTCATGCTGAAAGGATCACAGTCAAACTCAGTAATGCAACTATCTAAATCTTGGACGGCTTGCTCATCTTGTTTGATGCGAGTTGGAGCATTTTCTGTGTGTCCTTGATGTGACTCATGTGTGTTTGCAAGTGCATGTAAAGATGAACGTACTCTGTTCACCGAGTTTACATTGCGCACATCAGAGAGGAGCATCTTCTCATTTTTCAAGATTTTATGCCAACCAGCTTTCATCTTGGAGCCCTTGTTCATTGTCATTTCAATCCATAGGTCAAGTGGTAGACAAGAGTAAGGTTTTCCTGTTATGGACAGTGCAAACAGACCTTCTCTCATGTATTTGGCTTTCTCTTCTGGAAGACTTTCAATTTCGAGACAGTACTCCACAATCCACCTGCCATACTTGTCATTATCATAGACCTGTACCCAGGGTATCATCAGCCTGAGCGATGCTTTGAATTCTTCCCAGTTTCTAGTTCTTAGAGCATGCAAGTTCATCATCAAAATTTCAGTCATTTGTAGAAAACTCAACCAGAATCAAGCGATAGGACTATTTGAACTTTCTATCCTTTCTACTTCATGATGCCAGGATCAATGCTTGTGACTCCTGGATTAGCTTCAAGAAGAGCATAGGATTCCTGACGTTGCTCTGGCATAGAAGAAGGGTCTTGTAGAATTTCTAAGTGAACTTTTACCTCATCTGGGTATGTGGCTCCATTTTGAATACTTTAGGTGATCATTCGTCTCATCAGAACTTCATACATGAGCCTCAGACATCTGATACTTCTCTTGAAGTGTTTACCTTGTAAGGCTTGATCAACTGATCCCTCTGCAATGACATCGGCTGCAACAAGAATGTCAGCAAGTCCTGATCCATGGAAACGTTTATCCATTGCAGAAATTAAAGAGCAGTGTCAGTGAAAAGGGCTCATCGACGGCAAAATAAGAAATTGTGAAAAACTCTGAAAAAAATTAATAAATAACAATGGTAAAAACAATAATTTCTTCAATAACTCGTTAAATATTAAGAAAATGACAATAGCAATTGTACTTTTGAATTCCTTGACCTCAAAAACATATATTTAGACACAAAAAGTATTTTTCTAACTGAATTAGAAGTGGAAATATGGCCAAATCAGTATTATTGGCGGCCATCTTGGATTTCACCCTCTGGTGGGGTTAGCCCGCACTTTTGCGAGGGGTCCCCCGGCGAAATTTTTTTAGTATTGCCTAATCATCCAAAATATGCCTTCAAACCATGGTCCTGAGAAAATGGTCATGGAATCTATTAGCTGGTCCCCTACTATAAATTCCACATTCCTGTAGCACCTTCAGTCGCACGTCAGACATGGACAGCAAGTTCGTGAAGGACTTCCATGAAAAACGTACCCGTTCGCAAACAAACGGGTACGTTCACGGATAGAAACATCGATCGTGGGACCGTGGAGAATCTGCATATGGCGATCCGCGAAGTTCACGTTCAGAAAGTAGAAACCATCACGGCATGTCGTCATTCACTCGAACAGTTGAACTCGATATCTTTTTTCATTCCAAACAACATAACTCCAATTAATCACAAAATAAACTTTTAACAACATTGTTAATGTTTCCTTCATTGTAAAAACTACCAAATGAACAGTTAAAAGGATTTTGAGCCGATAGGTGTTACGGCCTTGGCAAGATCAATGGAGACAGCGATCTGTTAGTATATTCACCGCCCAAATAGCTATGTGGAATTCTCTCATGTAGAGATTAAATGTCTTTGAACTTTGGCCGAGGTCATTATTTACTTTCAATGATGTTTATATACAAATGATGTTTATATTGGTTTTGGGTCGTCCTTTCTGCATATCTCGTGGGATTGTAAGTTGAATAGACCGCCATGACGTGATGGCGGCAAGGGGGATGGAATTCTCTCAAGCAGGGATTCAACACCCACATATACCCGCTGCCCTGCGGGCGGGGCTTCAATTGGGAGGCCCAAATTAAAGGGTAAAATATCAGAAATTGAAGGCTTTTTTTATTTTAAACGATTCATATAAACATCTGTTAAATCATATCACACGCAAATCATCAAAATATTAACAGTATCTTACTATAATTCGCCAAATGTCCCACATTGATCGATACACTATGATCGTGATGATCGTGATCGTGAATCATGATCGATAATCGTGTTCACAATCGCTATGTCGTATGTACTCCTGATACGTGTTTCCTTCAGTTGAAATGGGTTAGAATTCTCCCAAGCAGGGATTCAACCCGTGTCCTTATAAAAGGTCTTTGTCCGAGGTCACCGACTCCGATCAAGTCCGTGCAGTGATCGGTGCAGCCGTTTGTGCGGCAACCGGGAAAACAACATCATCACAATGAGAACAATGAACGTTATGCGAACGTGAATGTTATGAGTGAGTCCAAACCTGAGAATGCTGGAGACTAAAGCTGAAATTGGAAAAACTAAATAGCCTATTTCACTCCTAGAGATGCCAGGATTATCCACCCAAAATATATTTGTGATCGGTTCAGCAGTTTTTACGGTACCTTCGAACAGACAGACAGACAGACAGACAGACGGACGGACGGAAATTTGGTGAATTATAGTAAGATGAAAAATGATGATTTTGGAAGTTTGACCTTGAGTTGACATTTGACCTTTTGACCTCATAAATAGGTGGTTTCCCAATTCAGTGAGGCAATACACAAATGCTGTTCTATTTTCTAGTCAATCGGATGAAAATTGATGGGTTTTCAGATGAAAATTGATGATTTTGGAAGTTTGACCTAGAGTTGACCTTTGAACTTTTGACCTCAAAAATAGTTGGTTTTCCTATTTAGTGACACAATGTGCAAATGGTGTTCAATCTTCAAGTCAATCGGATTAAAATTGACGGTTTTTCAGATGAAAAGTGATGATTTTGGAAGTTTGACCTTGAGTTGACCTTTGACCCATTGACCTTAAAATAGTATGTTTCCCAATTTAGTGACTCGATATGCAAATGCTGTTCAATTTTCAAGTCAATCGGTTGAGAATTGACGGCTTTTAGATGAAAATTGATGACTTTTAAAATTTGACCTTGAGTTGACCTTTGACCTTTTGACCTCAAAAATAGTTCATTTCCCAATGTATTGACTCAATATACAAGTGTTATTCAATTTTCATGTCAATCGGATGAAAATTGAGGATTTTAGAAATTTGATATGGTTGTTGACCTTTGGCCTATGTTTACCTTTTGGCCTATGGTGATCTCAAAGATAGTTGGTGGTTGAATTCAGTTTGCCGATATGTATATCCTATTCAAATTTCAAGTCAATCGGATGAAAATTAAGGATTTTAGAAATTTGAAATGGTTGTTGACCTTTGGACTATGTTGACCTATTGGCCTATGGTGATCTCAAAGATAGTTGGTGGTTGAATTCAGTTTGCCGATATGTATATCCTATTCAAATTTCAAGTCAATCGGATGAAAATTGAGGATTTTAGAAATTTGAAAAAAGTGGTTGACCTTTGGCCTATGTTTTATGTCCTTTTGACCTTTTGACCCCAAAAATATATAGGCTTTTGTCGGACCACGAACTATGCCATTTGGTAAAGTTTCGTAAAGATCAGTTTAAAATTGTGTCCTGTAGGCAAGTATAAGTGAGAGGACACACAAACAAACACACACACAAACCGTAGTGAGCAACATACTTGCAAAAATGTTATTTTCTTTTTTCCCAAGTTACAAACAGACTCAAATGCAATACCCTCTCCTCTGGCGAGGGTAATAAAAGGACAATGTTGTAGAGACTATTTATCATTTTTATGTACTCATATATTTATAAAATATAAAATATCATTTATATTTATGAATATATATCATATAATATTTTATATTTTGATTTTTATCATATATTTTTATGTACTCATATTTTTATATTTTTTACTATCATATTTATAAAATAAAAATACAATGTTGCAGAGATTTAATCATTTTTATGTACTATATTTCATTGAATTAATTTATCCCATTGATAAGCTAATTAGCTCATCACAAGTCTTCGACTCCCTCTTTTGCGGCCACAGTTTGTTCCACCCTATTAAGGGGTGGGTAGGCCTGGGAACTTTTTGGCCCGCCTCATGCACAAACTGGCTGGCCAGGCTTGATGGTTCACTTAAAGAAGCAGAAATATGCAATTTGGCCAGAATGTTAGAGATAACTTGTGTACTCTTCATCAAAGACACCATGGGATATTTAATTATAAATAATAACCATTCCTTTCACTCCACGAGGCACACAGGGGTTGTCGAGACGGTTTCATTGTTCTAAGGAGTATAATCCTGGATGGATCGCTACTCCAACGCAGATACTTGAATGGCTCATTCATCCCAGGAAGCTGCTACTCATTGTGCTGACCTTGGAAGGATGACAGGTTGAGTCAACCAACGTGGTGTTAATTCAGCAGCACAACAGGGGCTTTAACGCAGACCCTTAGATCTCAAGCCAGCCATTTTAACCTTTAAGCCAACACCAAGCATCCTTGGGATATTTCACATCTACGAACTTATGCTAGCAGATGAGATAACCAGCTTAAGATCTATTCAATCGCCGGCATACATTGTGATGCAACTCCTTGCTTGCAAAGCATCAATAGTTGGGTCAGGAATCGAACACAGGCTAGATAGCTGAGAGATTATATTCTACCTCTGGGTTATACTGTCACACCTGGATATGGAATGCAAGTACAGGTTGTGAAAGAGGAGGTCATCCTCATAGTCTGCCACCAAGGTAGCAAAATGTGTATCTGAGTGAAGGGTAAGTGAGGCTTCTAGAAAGGTATTAAAGAATGTCAGTAGAGGCAAAATATTGGAAGAATGATTGGAGTAGAAAGATAGCAGGAGGAATGTTGTGCTGGTTGTGGATGTCAACATCGAGTTGGTGGTGATAAGCTCCTGCTAGAATACAATTACTAACTCCAAGACGCTGCTCATTTTACTCTTTTGACCTTGTTATTTTGACTCACACGTGACACATATCTAAGCTATACACCCTCTTGCCTATTTCCATTATTGTGATAATATAAACATTTATTTTTGAGCAAAAGCTATCTGCACTTCCACCGTGCTTATTCTCCTGCAAACTTTAAAATGGTTCAAAAATCAGGACTACATAAATAAATAAAAATTCATTCATTTCAAAACTTTTGCCATCACTGCAAAGGCCCTGGATGCCATCACTACAAAGGCCCTGGATGCCATCACTACAAAGGCCCTGGATGCCATCACTACAAAGGCCCTGGATGCCATCACTGCAAAGGCCCTGGATGCCATCACTACAAAGGCCCTGGATGCCATCACTGCAAAGGCCCTGGATGCCATCACTACAAAGGCCCTGGATGCCATCACTGCAAAGGCCCTGGATGCCATCACTACAAAGGCCCTGGATGCCATCACTGCAAAGGCCCTGGATGCCATCACTACAAAGGCCCTGGATGCCATCACTACAAAGGCCCTGGATGCCATCACTACAAAGGCCCTGGATGCCATCACTACAAAGGCCCTGGATGCCATCACTACAAAGGCCCTGGATGCCATCACTGCAAAGGCCCTGGATGCCATCACTGCAAAGGCCCTGGATGCCATCACTGCAAAGGCCCTGGATGCAATCACTGCATACCTAAAATGGTTATATACACCAACATGGCTCATGTTTCCTGCATTCATGTTCAACACCAGGTGTTGGCTTAGCGGTTAGGGTGCCGGCTTGGGATCGTAGGATCCTGGGTTCGAATCCCGGTCATTGCTGAATTAATACCAGGGGGGTTGACTCAGCCTGTCATCCTTCTGAGGTCGGCAAATTGAGCACCAGCTCACTGGTAATCCCCTGTGTGTCACAAGAGGCGACTAACAGGGTTGGTGGCAGGAAGAGCATCCGGCCGTAAAACTTTGCTTCAAAAAGGGGACCAAAACGTGCCCGACAAAGGTGCCTGAAAAAGGTGCCTGAAAAAGGTGCCTGAAAAGGCCAACCCCTGCTCTGCAGGGAAAATTGGCCTTGAAAGGTGAAAAATGGCCTCTAAAGGTGGTTCAGTCAAGTTCAACACAGTATTTTTGGGGTATTTCTAGTTTTATTGTACTTTTGAGATAAAACCTCATATGAGGCTTTGAAGATTAAAAAGGTATTGATTGTGATAGAAATGAAAGAGTTAAAGAAACAGGAAAAAAAAGATTGGGGAAAAATTTACATATGGAATATTCCGACAGTATACCGATCTGGATTTGTATCGAAAAAATAACTATCAGGCTAAAATAATACTTAAAACACGACTGATAAGAATAATAAATCAGTACCAAACAGTGATATGCACAATACATGATTATGATTAAATGTGCATAAATGTTGGGTTGCATCATTACACGGGAGTGCTGCAGACGCAATTACACCTGTAGGTTAGAGCAGAAACTTGGAATTTGTTCAGGGTGCCGGCGATAACTTGCCTCCTCCTTGTAAAATAAACCATTGGATCTTTAACGTTTACCAACTAATGCTGGTAGATGAGACTTGAGACACCCAAATTTTTCATTTTTTTCATTTTCATTTCATTTCACCAAATTTTTCATTTCACCATTGCCCAGGTGGGAGGGTTTACACACGATGAAACACCAGGATGAGGGTTTTGTAGCTGAAACTGGACTCAAACGTAGGCTAGATAGCTCAGAGGTGAATGTGCCCACACATACAGGCACTCCTGCCCCAGTCCACAAGGTTTATCTTTCTCCATCTCACTTTATTGGTTGTGAGCTGACGTGGGACGTTTCAATGAAATCCAAAAAACCTTTCCAAAAATTGTAAGACGTGGTAATAAGGAAAGATGTCATGATTAAAATGTCATTGGGATTAATTATCCTCGCCAGAGGAGAGGGTATTGCATTTGAGTCCGTTTGGCTGTCTGCCGGTTTGTCTGTTTGCTTCTGTCTGTCTGTTTGTTATTTGGCAAAAAAAAACAAAAAACAATTGCAAGTATGTTGATCACTCCGGTTTGTGTGTGTGTGTGTGTTTGTCTGTCCTCTCACGTATACTTGCCTACTGGTCACAGTTTTTAACCGAACTTCACGAAACTTCACCAAATGGTAGAGTTCGTGGTCTAACACAATCCTATATATCTTTGAGGTCAAAAGGTCAACATAGGCCAAAGGTCAACCACTTTTTTCAAATTTCTAAAATCCTGCTTTTCATCCGATTGACTTGAAATTTGAATAGGATTTTCATATCAGCTTACTGAATTCAACCACCAACTATTTTTGAGACCAGCTTTGGCCAAAAGGTCAACATAGGCCAAAGGTCAACCACCTTTTTTTGAATTTCTAAAATCCTCAATTTTCATCCGATTTAATTGAAATTTGAATAGGATTTTCATATCAGCTAACTGAATTTAACCACCAACTATTTTTGAGATCAGCATCGGCCAAAAGGTCAACATAGGCCAAAGGTCAACAACAATTTCAAATTTCTAAAATCCTCAATTTTCATCCGATTGACTTGAAATTTGAATAGTATTTACATATCGGCTAACTGAAACCAACCACCAACTATTTTTTAGGTCAACATAGGCCAAAACGTCAACATAGGCCAAATTTCTAAAATTGTCAATTTTCATCACATTAACTTAAACTTTGAAGACGATTTGCATGGCAGGTCACTGAATTCAACCACCAATTATTTGTGAGGTCAAAAGGATGCTCTACTGAGTGTCATTCTACTTTGTTCTGTTTTGCCAAGTGTCACTCTATGAGTGATTTTTCATTTGTCTGTTTGTCCGCACAGAATAAATATGATTTTCTCTGCAACCGTTAGTCCGATTGACAGGAAATTTTCACCAAACGTGCACTTCTTCCTGTATAATTTTTAATGATAGTTATGACGTCATAGTTCACGTTGTATGGGCACCATCTTGGAAAAACCGAAAAACTTTGCACCTCTATATTTCCAAAAGCGCTGCATAGAAAAAATTGAGATATGGCTCATTGTAAAGAACTCTCCATGGGGAAAAACACGTTAATGATGATGTTATAGGTGCCTCCATTATGACATCATAATTCGACCAGTACAAAACTTCATCCGATCAAGATGAAATTTCTCGAGCGTCATCTAGGGATAAATTTGTGCAGAAAAAAGAATAATGATGACGTCATCGGTCACGTGGTTCACCGCCATATTTGTTTTAACACAAAAGTCTTAGAAACCACTAAAACATGTCCTGGTGAGGGTCTGCAATCTCTGATTGCTCTTTCTTGTTAAGTTATTGTCATAGATGATGATTTTAAAAATTATCCTACCCTCAGAAACTCAGGTTAAACTTTGCAGCCTAAAATTCACAGCTGTTTCTCTAAAATGTTTGAGCTGAAGTCTTTTCCTCTTTTTCCCCTTTTGTGGTCCTTGTTTCCATTTGCTCCTTCCCAGAGTTATGTCGCATTATTGTGTCATGTCCATCTCTACGTAAAATTCTGACCCAGCGAGCACACTGATGGAGGTCCAACATTCCAACCGACCTTCCATCCGTTGGACCAACGTTTGTGTGCAAATTGGGAGAGTTTGCACACTCTCCTTAAGGGGTTGTTGTATTTGGAGGGATGTTCTTTTTACTGTTTAAAGTGAAGGCAATTGAATTTTTTTTATTCGACCCTCTTATCTTATATGCTTATCTTTATGTGTAATTTTATTCGATATTATTGTCACCTTCACATTACACAATTCTATGAAAAATCACACACTTCGTCATGAATGCAAATTGAGTGATCCATGGATTTAGGTGTCTCAATATAAATATGTCCTACCCCATTCTAACAGTTTCATGACAAAAATATTCTCAAATTTGTATTGCTCTCCAGCAAATTTAAAATATAATTGCTGAACAATCGACATTGATCAAAAGAATGACACCTAGTGATGTTTAAGAGTGTGTACTTTGTGAAAGATGCAGGAAGACATCCTTGCACTTACAGCTATAGATTGTCAGCATTGACAAATGCATGGTGACGTGGTGGACTTTGTCTTAATGCAATCAAGTAAAATGATGATGAACTTAACAATGATATGTAGCAATTCAAACGTTTAGAGAATCTTCTTTTGTTTCGCATTATAGGCCTGCTTTATAATTTTCACGTCTGATTGTTCCCCTCAAAGTTCGCCGGTGTAAACTCTTGTTTGGTTTGTTGTGTTCCATGAGTCTTGGCTAGATCATCAATATAGAGAAGTTCATAAAATGCTGACCTCATTTCCTATTGTACTTAATTGAACTGTTTTGAATTTAAAACTACCTTCCTATTAGCTAAGTTTGTTTACTCTTGGCTGCCCTTGTTTTCAACCAACTTCATGTGTCCTTGTACATTTTCTATCAGGCATTTTCATTCTCCCACGTAGCTAACGTTTTTAGCTCACCTGGAAAATAGTTCCGGGGAGCTTATTCGATGGTGAGTCGTCCGTCCGTCAGTCCGCAAACACTTACAACTTCTTCTCCGAAAGCACTGATGGGATTTTTGTTTTCGTATACAAAGTCGAGGCTCGTGTAAAAGCTAACACATTGAACACAAAAAACATGAACGGACACAAAAAACATATAATAAGGGGAGGGGAGACAAAAGAGGTGGGAGAGGGGAGCACGCAAGCACAACAACAGTAGAGAGCAGGGACATCGGTAGATCTGTGGGAGTGAGAGGTCTGGTGCACGGGGGAGGGGGGGGGGGGGGGAGGGTACACGGTATAAAACAAATGGACACTACTAGGAATTTCAGGAATGAAGTCAGAGATTGAAAGAGGTGGATTTGGGATGTATTAACAGGGGGGAAAAGATCAAGGTTCTGGATGGGGGAAGATAAGAGATGGTGGTGAACAGCTGTTTTAAAGATCTGGAGGGAGGAGTGGGATTGAAGAGAGTGAGGGAGTTTGTTCCAGAGGCGGGAGAAATTAGTAATGAAAGAGTGAATTTGAGCAGAGAGTCTTGATTTTGGCAGTTTAACCATAAGAGGGTTGCTGGCAGATCTTGTGCGACCTGTAGGAATATTTGGGGGACAGAGCCCAGAGAGAGCTGGGGGAGCAAGGCCGGAGAGGAGTCGGTAGAATACAGAAAGACCACCAACCTGCCTGCGGTGATTGTGACCAAACTTGGCACAAATTATATTTAGTATGTTGTGACGAAAGTTTGTTCTCGGCATTTAAAAAAATCGGGCTTTAAGGGGGCCTACCGGGTTCAAAGTTGATCCAGGTTTGACCCCACAAAATAGGTATTTGCTTTCTTCTCAGAAACTACACACACGATTTCGATTAAACTTTACCACAACCTTCACCACCCGTGATGTACCAACGTTTGTTCACGGCATTAAAAAAAAATCTGCCCCTTTGGGGGCCTACGGGGGGGAGGGGGGGTTGCCCCCAACATAGGTATTTGCCTTCTTCACAGAAACTACACAAGCAATGTCGATGAAACTTCACCACAGCCTTCATCACCCGTGATGCACCAATGTTTGTTCAAGGCATTAGAAAAATTATGGACTGAGGAGGTATACTGAGGAGGTTTTGGGGTTTGCACCCCAAAAGAGGTATTTTTTGTTTGTTTGTTTGAAATCTTATGATTACCTTAGTATAATTGTACATGCTGCCCTGTCTCCGAACAACCATTGAAATTGGTTTAAAATACCGTGATCCTGTTTAAAATACCTTTAGTCAGTGTAGTATACTGCTTTATTCTACCAGGTGAACGCCCAGGGGCCCCTATTTTTTTAATATAAATGCAGTGGTAGATTAAGCTTGAAATCCAGTATGAATTGAAGACAGAAAAGAAATTCATTTGAGTACAATCTCATCTTGAGCTGTTTTCCATCGTTTTTCATTCGTTTCCCTTTCCCTCCCCAATTCCCTCCTTCTGTTTGCCAAAATCTCAACGTCACAGATCAATCCGAGCACATTGGACTGCATAGAGAAACCTGCATTTGTTTGTTCACCTTTATTTTATTAATAGCAGGAGGGGGGATGGAGAGAGCGGAGTGAAGGTGGAGGGGGATGGGAGTGGAGAGGGGGAGAGAGAGGAGGGGAGGGATAAGGCGCAGGATGAGGGGTCTAGGACAGTGGGAACTGGGAGAGGGAGATTGAGGGGGAGGGGAGGAGAATGGGAGGGGGTAAGTGGGATAAGGAGAGCAGGGGGAGAGGAGTTGAAGTTGAGGGGTGAGGGAGGATGGGAGAGGAGAAGGAAGGAAGGGGGTGGGAGAGGAGAGGAGAAGGAGGATGAGGAGAAAGGGGAGGAGGAGATGGGAGGGGGTGAGGGTAGGGATCCAATTCCTAGCAAATGAGTGAGGTGAGTCCATTACTAGCAGAGCCTACCTGTCCCTTGGCTGATGGACCAATTAGTCGTCCTGTTTGCCAAAATAAATTTACCTGTGTGAAGAGTTCTTTAACCTCAGCATTGCCCAGGTAAAAAAGGGAATTGCAATACCCTCTGCCATCACTACCATGATGATACCATCACCACCACTGTGCTACACGGTTCACATATACATTGAGAATTTATGCTTCCCTGCCCCACACACCTCCACGTGAGGCTGCGGCCACAGAGCCCATGTCACCCCACACACAAACTTGTATTTGTACCCCGAGTTTGGAGATTGTAAGAACAGTCTTCCTTTGTTTATTTTGGGAAAGTATTAGTGTGTATCATCTGTTGTGCCTCTTTGAAAAGCAATCAATGATGGCATCCTCCAACAGACGTCATTACCTCCACCACCGAAGGTGGATGGAGATTATGTTTTCACGCATCTGTCTGTCTGTCTGTTTTTGAGCAGGATATCTCGAAACGTTATGGATGGATTCGGATGACACTTGCTGGACAATTTGTGTTTGTGACGATGATGAATCGATTCCATTTTGGGGTTTTTTGGTATGTCATATTCAGGCTGGCATGATGTCTCAGATGTATGCACACTCGCCTCTAACTGTCTGACGTGATTTAAATATCGGCACAGCTATAAACTTTCATCCCGGGACAAGGTGATTCATCAATGTGTCTATCTGACTGAGTATCCTGTCTGCCGGCATTATTTGGTCAACCGTATCCTGTGCACCTCACCATTTTTTATGAACCGTATCCATTCATGAACCGTATCCATTTTTTATGGTGAGGTGTTAAAAACACGTCTCACGAAGTCAAGACAGGAATTTGGAATTTGTTCAGGGTGCCGGCGATAGCTCACCTACTATTTGCGAAGGACACCGTGGCATATTTACGATTCACCAAATAATGCTGGCAGACAGAACGCCCAGTCAGATGGACTTTGTGTGAGTAAGTTTCAAAGAAATACCCTGAGGACACTCACACGGGAGAGATAGGTGCATACCAGAAGGTTAATACGATTTCACAAAAGTTTGAGGGAGTAGTTCAGTGACAAGACAAGACAACACAGACACTGCACAGATTTATATATATATATATATATATACACATACTAGCTTGGCTCGGCTCGCTGCGCTCGCCTCACCAAGCGTCGATACTGAGGAACGGGCTTATTTTAGCTGAGGCTAATGACTGTACCTGAGTTGCTGTGTTGTCATGATTTACACCAATCATAATACAAACAATTATTTTGCACAAATGTATTTGTTGTGTTTGTGATATTACATTTTTATAGACAATTTAGGTTCAAGATTTAGGTTGAAAAATTATATGAAAATTCAAAAAAGAACCCCTCAGCACATACATATGGGAGGGTAGGTGCAGACTGGAAGTTTGGGACGATTACACCTCACCACCACGAAATTAAAAACACCTCACCACTACGAAATTAAAAACACCTCACCACCACAAAATTAAAAACACCTCACCACCACGAAATTAAAAACACCTCACCACTACGAAATTAAAAACACCTCACCACCACAAAATTAAAAACACCTCACCACTACGAAATTAAAAACACCTCACCACTACGAAATTAAAAACACCTCACCACGACGAAATTAAAAACACCTCACCACCACAAAATTAAAAACACCTCACCACTACGAAATTAAAAACACCTCACCACTACGAAATTTAAAACACCTCACCACTAGGAAATTAAAAACACCTCACCACTACGAAATTAAAAACACCTCACCACTAGGAAATTAAAAACACCTCACCACTACGAAATTAAAAACACCTCACCACTACGAAATTAAAAACACCTCACCACCACGTAATTCAAAACACCTCACCACCACGTAATTAAAAACATCTCACCACCACGTAATTAAAAACACCTCACCACCACGTAATTCAAAACAGCTCACCACCACATAATTCACAACACCTCACCACCACGTAATTCAAAACACCTCACCAGCAAGTAATTAAAAACACCTCACCACCACGTAATTCAAAACACCTCACCACCACGTAATTAAAAACATCTCACCACCACGTAATTAAAAACACCTCACCACCACGTAATTCAAAACAGCTCACCACCACCTAATTCACAACACCTCACCACCACGTAATTCAAAACGCCTCACCACCACATAATAAAAAACACCTCACCACCACATAATTAAAAACACCTCACTACCACATAATTAAAAACACCTCACCACCACGTAATTAAAAACACCTCACCACCACGTAATTAAAAACACCTCACCACCACGTAATTCAAAACACCTCACCACCACGTAATTCAAAACACCTCACCGCCACAAAATTCAAAACACCTCACCACCACGTAATTCAAAACACCTTACCACCACATAATTAAAAACACCTCACTACCACGTAATTAAAAACACCTCACTACCATGTAATTAAAAACACCTCACCACCACATAATTAAAAACACCTCACCACCACGTCATTCAAAACACCTAACCACTACGTAATTCAAAACACCTCACCACCAAGTAATTGACAACACCTCACCACCACGTAATTTAAAAACACCTCACCACCACATAATTAAAAACACCTCACCACCACATAATTCAAAACACCTCACCACGACGTAATTCAAAACACCTCACCACCATGTGATTTAAAAACACCTCACCACCACATGATTTAATTACACCCCACCACCACATAATTCAAAATATCTCACCACCACGTGATTTAAAACCACCACCACGTTATTAAAAACACTTCACAACCACGGAAACAAAAGTTTCAGGGAGTAGTTCAGTGACAACACAGACACTGCCCAGATATATAGATATATAGATAGATGACTGTACCTGAGTTGCTGTGTTGTCATGGTTTACACCAATCATAATTCAAACAATTATTTTGCACAAATGTATTTGTAATATATGTGACATTACATTTTATAAACAATTGAAGTTGAAGACTTAAGTTGAAAAAGGGAAACAATTTTTTTTTTAATTCCTCAAAAAAAAAAATGGATTTTTTTTCCAAAAAAGGGCATACACACGGGAAAGGTAGGTGCATACCAGAAGTTTGGTAGGATTTCACAAAAGTTTGAAGGAGTAGTTCAGTGACAAGACAAGACAAGACAACACAGACACTGCACAGATATATATATATATATACAGTATATATATACATGGATATATACACAGTACATCCTTTTCTTTAAAAAAAATATTTTAAAAAGTCAAACGCCGACACACAATAAAAAACGCTTCTATGCTACTCGAACAAGACACTAACAGGTTTTGTTTTTTTCAAGTGTTGTAGAGCTTTGCTCGATGGATTAACGTGCCAGGCTGCACTACACCTCTGCCTCCTGTGAACAAGGCAGGCTTGGTGATTTATTTAATGGATGTCTGCAATTGGAAAAACGATTCTGTGCATCATTGCCAAGTAACGGTAAACAACTTTTTGCAAAGGACATATTCGCAACATGAAAATACATAAAGCTTGTGTATGTGGATTGGGTGCTTCTGAACACAAATGGGAAGGACATATCTGGGGGTTGTGAATGCACAGGATACGTTTAAAATCACATTTTAATTTAACGATATGTAGGATTAATCATGTTGGGGAAAGGATGGGGGAGTAGGAGTCATGAGGGCTGTTATAAATTTATTTTTGTTTGGTTCGGGCTACAAGAGGAATTATACTAGATTTTCTCAGCTATTGCATCTATTGCTACTGTGTGTGTGTGTGTGTGTGTGTGTGTGTGTGTGTGTGTGTGTGTGTGTGTGTGTGTGTGTGTGTGTGTGTGTTTGTTATATCCACTGCCACTGTTTGCTTGTATTAACAGGAAATAGTTAGCTTTCAGATTTTTCGGTAGCGACAGCACGTGAAAAGTGCCCCAGTTCGTTGAACTGAGTCATTGAAGACACACACAGAGATACAACAACAACAACAACAACAACATGCATTTTAAAAGGCCATTTTCCCTGCTAGAGCGAGGGTTAGCCTTGCGGTCCCCATGACAATCTTCTCCATTTTGCCCTATTTTCTGCATCTCTCCTTGTTAACCCCCTTGCCCGCATTTCTTCTTCCACCATCTTTAGCCAAGTCTTTCTCGGTCTTCCCCGTCTTCTACTTCCTTCTACATTCATTTCCATCACTCTTCTCAACCAGTCACTTTCATCCTTCCTCAACACATGACCAAACCATCTCAACCTGTTCCTCTTCACAGCATCAATCACAGGCTCTATTCCCATCATATTTCGCAATTCATCATTTGTCTTCCTCTCTCTCAACGATACTCCACACATCCGTCGAACCATTCGCATTTCCACCCTTTCCAACCTTCGTTGCTGCTCTACGTTCATTACCCATGTCTCGCTCCCATAAATCATAACACTTCTCACACATGCAGCATACACCTTTCCCTTCAGCTTCAACGACACTCCCCTCATCATCAGCACGCCACTCAATTCCCGAAACTTCTTCCATGCACATCTCACTCGAGCAACCGTTGCCGAGTCTGATCCACCTTCTCCATTCAGCATGTCTCCGAGGTAGCAAAATGTTTTCACACCTTCCAGCTTCACGCCGTCTCCAAGATCCAACTCAACATTTCCTCCATCTGCAGCTCCCTCTGTGCACACCTTACATTTGAATGTAGCTGCCACACTGGTTAATGACCCTCTCAGACCACTACATTTTTGATGAACCCACTCAGCGCACATTGTACACTGAATGGAGTTCACTCCGACACCTTTCCTACACACAGCACAGGGCCACTTCCCAGTTCTTTCCACCTCACCACATGCTTTACCACTTGCCATCACCTTCGTCTTTCCGATATTCACCCTCAGACCTTTTGTCTCCATACATTCCTCCCACGTGTTCATCTTTTCCTTCAGTCCATCCATACTTTCCGCAATCAACACCAGCTCATCTGCATACAACAACTCCCATGGTAAACCCTCCTTTACGTTCTGAGCCAGCACCTCCATCACAGCTACAAATAGTAGTGGACTTAGTACCGACCCCTGATGCACTCCCACCTTCACCTCAAACTCACCACTGTTCCCGTCCTTCGTCCTTACAGCTGTGCGCGCTCTTTTGTACATTGCCATCACTACTCTGATCAACCATTCCTCCACTCCTAACTTCCTCAATGCCCATGCCAATACTTTGCTTGGAACCCGATCGAATGCTTTCTCCAGATCAACAAACCCAAGAAACAACTTCTTCCTCTTCTCCATGTACTTCTCCTGCAACTGCCTCACAATGAAAAGCGCGTCTGTCGTTCCTCTTCCTGGCATAAATCCAAACTGCATTTCGTCGATCTTCACTTACTTCCTTATCCTCCTCTCCAACACCCTTTCCAATACCTTCATTCCACGCTCCAATAACTTTATCGCTCGGTACGAGCCACACTCCAGAGGGTCACCTTTCCCCTCGTATAGAGGGACGAGGGTACTCAGTTCCCAATCCACTGGAATGCGGCCTTCTTTCACCACCAGATTACAGATCTCTGTCATTCTCTTCACACCCCAACTTCCTGCTGCCTTCAACATATCTCCCACAACTCCCGTCGGCCCTCCCGCTTTTCTACCCTTCATTGCTTTTATCGCTTCCTCAACTTCCTTCTCAGTTATCTTCTCTGCCGGTCCTAAAACTGGGTTACTCTCTATGTTGCCATCCCATTCATTCTCTGTATTCAACAGCATTTCCATATATCTTTTCCATCTTCCTTTAATTCCATCTGGGTCGACAAGGATTTGTCCCACTTCATCCTTCAAGCAGCTCACCCCCATCACATCACACCTCTCTTTCGCCCTCTGCTTTGCAATCCTGAATACTGCTTTCTGACCCTCTTCCGAATCCAAGCGTTCTCCGAAAATTTTCCTACATGCCTACTGCGCCTTTGCTACCTCTTTCTTTGCAGCCTTCCTGGCTGCCTTATAACTTTCATGCTCTGCTGTTTCTGCTCCCGTACCCTTCGCCTTCTGCCACTCCTTGGACTTCTTCCTCTTCTCGTCAATCCTCTTTCCAACTTCATCATCCCACCACTATGTTTCCGAGTGCCTCGGTGGTCCTTTTGTCCATCCACATACCTCACCAACGGCTCCCAACAGACTAGCTTTCATTGACATCCAACCACTTTCAAGCTCAACCACATCATCCTCGACGCTACTCAGCCTCTCTTTTAATGCCTCCCTTACTCCTCTTTCAACCTCCACACCTTCATTCTCGGTTGGTACTTCACCCGCCGAGCTCTCCTCGCACCTATCACCCTTACGTCGCAGACAACCAAGTGGTGCTGTGAAACAGCCTCCTCCCCCGGGATCACCTTTGTGTCTCGGAGGTGCCCCCTATCTCGCCTACGCACCATCAAGTAGTCAACGGTTGTCGTCGACCCACCTGACGCGTATGTAACAAGCTTATTATCCTCTTTCTGGAACTGAGTATTACAAATCAACAAATCAGCTCCATCAGCAAACTCCAAAATCCTTTCACCTTCTCCATTTCTCACACCATATCCGTAACCCCCATGAACTCCGTCAAAACCATCCATACTCCTTCCCACATGTCCATTTAGGTCTCCTCCTACCACAACAACTTCCTCATCTTTCACGTTTTCCATCAGCTTCTCTATTGCACACCAGAACTTGTCCTTCTCTTCATCGCTTCGACCAACCTGCGGAGCATATCCCGAGATGACGTTCACCAAGAGCTTTCCAATCATCATTTTCACCATCATCAACCTATCACTCACTCTAGTCACACTCACCACACTGTCTACAAACTCCTCAGAAAACAGGACACCAACACCATTCACGCCCTCCGGGCACCCTTGCCACACAAACTTGTATTTCTGTCCCTGCCTACCCTTCACCATTCTCACACCACTTCCCTTCCATCTCGTCTCTTGCACACAACATATGTCCACTCTTCTTCTGACCAATACTTCCACCACTTCTCCTGATCTCCCTGTCATTGTCCCTACATTCCATGTCCCAAACCTCAGAAACCGATCTCCACTTCGGGCTGTACCCTGCACACATGTAGTTGTAATTGTCATGGTTCTCTTTTTGAGGCAATGTTTTTTTTATGGCCGGATGCCCTTCCTGACGCCAACCCTCTTACGACACGCAGGGATACGGCGTACCTATTCTTATCCAGGGTACACACTGGGATCACACAGAGATAGCACATGAAAAATCAATGAAATTTTTTTATTTTAAAAAACGGCAAAAAAGCATCAGAGATAGCACATGCACAAAATGCATTGTTAGTATTCAAACGTCATTTTGAAAATCCCATATTGCCACAACGTAGTAATGAGATGACTTGTGTAATGTGAAATGCAGTACCACCTAGATAAATAATATCATAGCTAGCCTTCTTCTTCAAGGCTCTGAATGTAGCATTTCATTCTTTAGCCAGTAATTTTGTGCAATTTGGTATTTTGGTATTTTATTTTATTTGGTATATTTGGTATTTTACATTTTGTGCAAATACTTCAAGGTATTTGTTTTTCAGCCTCCTCTGTTCACCAAAATTGTTACGCTTAACATCTTCATCGATATTATGTTTATATGTATTATATGAGATAATGAGACGATCATCATAAATGAGTTACATCATCCATGAATAATGTTACAAGAGTGGATACATTTTGCTATTGGGAAAACATTTAAAACTAGACCGGCACTCAGTAGAGAGCATACCTGAAGTGGTGAAGAATGGTGAAGAATCACTTTAAAAATTCTACTAGCTGGATCCGGATCGGATTTCACCAAAATTGAATCGATTCTTCCTTGTCACACACAAACTGTCCAACAAGTTTCGTCCAAATCCATCCACAACTTTTTGAGATATCCTGCTATGTATCGTTTTTAGCCCTATCTCCCAATGGTGAATATAATCACTTAAAAATTAAATAATTATCATATCCGAATCCATATTCAGATCTTCACCAAAATTGAATCGATTCTTCCTTGTCGCACACCCAACCTCTCCAACAGGTTTTGTCCAAATCCATCCTTAACTTTTTGAGATATCCTGCTATGTATCGTTTTTAGCCCTATCTCCCAATGGTGAATATAATCACTTAAAAATTAAATAAATATCATATCCGAATCCATATTCAGATCTTCACCAAAATTGAATCGATTCTTCCTTGTTACACATCCAACCTCTCCAACAAGTTTCGTCCAAATCCATCCATAACCTTTTGAGATATCCTGCTATGTATCGTTTTTAGTCCTATCTCCCAATGGTGAATATAATCACTTAAAAATTAAATAATTCTCATATCCGAATCCATATTCAGATCTTCACCAAAATTGAAAAGATTCTTCCTTGTCACACACCCAACCTCTCCAACAAGTTTCGTCCAAATCCATCCATAACCTTTTGAGATATCCTGCTTTGTATCGTTTTTGGCCCTATTTCTCCCAATGGTGAAGAATCACTTTAAAAATTCTTGTAGCCGGATCCGAATCCGGATCTTCACCAACATCTAATCATTTCCTCCTTGTGACGTATGCTACCTCTCTGCCAAATTTCGTCCGAATCCGTCCACAACGTTTTGAGATATTTTGTTCACAATCGGACAGACACACAGACAAACGGGCAGACAGATAGGGGTAAAAACATAACCTCCATACACCTTTGTTGGCGGAGGTAAATATTTAAAAAAACATTTAAACCTCCAACATAAAAAAAACCTGTTAGTGTCTTGTTGCGAGAGTAAAATATCGTGCGTGTCGGCGTTCACGTTAAAAAGAAGAAGAAGATAGATGTGAGTGAGAGAGAATAAAAAATATTAGATTTTGTGTGAGATTGTCTATAACTTAGTGTGCCAGAATTTTGTTTACCTCCCCCAAAATATCTATGATCCACCACACCCACAACGTTTTATTTCCTGTACCTGTACCTATGTGAAAGCTGTCCTCTCCCACTGGCCTTGTCCTGTGTACAAGTCACACACAAACTCATTCAAGAACCTGAGATCATTGTAACAACAAAAAAACACTCACCACGACCAATGTAGATATATCGTGGGTAGCGGTCGCAGCGCTGCCGTACTAGGTCCAAATCATTGCTTTCAGAGGCGTAGTGTTGAGTCAGAATTCCTAGGGCACAAGGAAAAGTGATGGAATTTGGGATAAAATAAAAAAACAAGGATTTTCCTCCTGTTCAGAACTTACTTAAAAGTCTTGCATTAAACTCTACAACAATGAAAACGCGTGATACGAAAGAAACATACATGACCATGGCAAACTGCGCAGGCAACAATTGAACAACTATTTACCACTAAAAACAACTTTTTAACGACAACTTCCAAAACAGATATTTCTGATCATGTTTTTCTGAAAAATAATCTTCTTTTTTTTTTTTTTACCAACATTGACTCTTCGAAACTCTTAGGCTTAATATGGGAACAAATTGTTTTTAAAACGAGGGTAGTGAACAATTCGAAAAAGAATCTTCGAAGTAAAACATTAATGGGATAAACGTATTGAGTCAGGTTGTATTGAGTGTCCATGAGGGAGTGGCGTGACAAGCAATCTCAATAACCTGATATTTACATCGTTTGTTTACAGACTTTGATACATGACGTATGAATAGTACTTTCGACAAAAGAATGTGATCACAATGACTCGTTAGCGAGATAACAAGAAGGTATAATCTGGGTGCTAAAGGAATGGGCTGGCAGGATAGCCTCGAGGTATCTACACTCTAAGCTGTCGAGCCTGGCTGGGTTCGAATCCCGACCCAGGTAAACTGTCATCCTGGTGTTCCGCAGGAAGGGAGAAGCACCAATGTCGTCATGAAGCTGAAGAATGGAGAATGATCAATGATCAATGAAGAATGAAGAATAATGCCCAAGGATTGTCGTCAAACTGGGCGTCCCCTCTGTCGGAATTGATCGGTAGAGGTTAAAGATCCCACGGTGTCTTTCACGAATCGTCGGCAAGTTATCGCCAGCACCCTGAACAAACTCCAAGGTCCTGCACATTCAGTCACGTAGTCTGCGTCACAATGTTGACTCGTCCAGGATTGTCACCCGAGTGAAGAAACAGCTTCGGCACAACTGACGATCTGTATCGACATGAATGGTACTGTATCATGGCGTGCTGGGTCCACGCGTGCGCAGCGAGCCTACCACGCGTTATCATCGCGAGTCCCAGCAGCACCAGGTCGGCAGCGCGCACCATCCCAGGTCTGAAATTCACACTCGAAATGCCGAGACGATGGAAAAGATTATTTTACAAAAGGCTTCGGCAGCCGAGGTCGTTCGATCCGAAGCGTCACCGAGTATGGTTGCTGTGTTCGAGTTACTCTTATACAGGGGTCAGCCATGTCCCCCTCCCCTCCCCTCCATCCTCGCGGCGCTTCAAAGTGGCGACGAGACCCGGGACGTCGTCGCGCCGGGGGGCACACGGGCGCCGCCAGGACTGCGCGAGCGCTTCGTGCACCGCGGGGGTCAGGACCTCGCAGACACTCTTTGAAGTGCTTTTCGATAAACACGATCTCACTGCACAGCGATAGATGCTGATCCTCGTGAGTATCGAACGAATGCGCGCGTACCTCTCGACAACTGCTTATCCATATCCACCACCTGTGATACGAATTGGTGTGAACTTCCTATGGTATTGAGGAGGAAGTTTAATAACGGAAGATGCAGGAAATCTTCATTCGCAGGTGCGACTCCAACAGCCAACTCGAAATCTTGCAAAATTCATTTTTACATCCACTTATTTGCAGACGCTTGACATTAAACCCCCACAACACAATGAATGTGTTTCCCCCACAATTCCACGCTTCCGAAATATGATACCAAATAAGAACGGCATGGCTTTATAGCTTAGTTCGCCTCCATGTAGTGATGTGGTAACGTCCATGTGATGGGTGAAGTTTAATGGATGTACATATTTCTCAGG
The DNA here is from genome assembly GCF_964187855.1 of Myxine glutinosa. Classification (NCBI taxonomy): domain Eukaryota; kingdom Metazoa; phylum Chordata; class Myxini; order Myxiniformes; family Myxinidae; genus Myxine; species Myxine glutinosa. Next base: position 263,274,497 of record NC_136261.1, on the reverse strand, counting down.
TTGTTTCGTTTTCTCCAGTTCTTTGTTCGTTTCTAGTAAACTCATAATATATTTTTATTACATAAATTTCTATGAATATTTTCTTATATGTGTGTATATATATATATACAGACGGCATTTAATATGGATTATTTTTTTTGTGGTGGTGAACTTACATTTCAAGATGTCTTAGAACCAAAAGTTCATTGGAATTATGTTGAAATTATTCTAGATTTTGTTAATGTGACCTTTAAAAGAAACAAAAACCACATTTGACATTTCGAAGCAAATAAATTGATCCTTGAAAGTGATGTCAACTGATATCGAACTCAATTCACGGACAGTACTGTGTTAAACTTCTGTGCGTTTGCCAGAAGTATATCTTTATTTTGCACATTAGCCAAATTTTTTTAAACAAAAACAAAAGTTAAATTATGACTGGGATTACGGACAGTAAAATTACAGTTCAGTACTTCGTGTAACCCCCACGAGCATTCAGGAGAGCACGTACACGTTGAGGCATGCTGTTCACGAGATTTGCCAAGGTTTGGACAGGAATTGCTTGCCATGCAGTGGCAATAGCCTGCTGCAATTCACGCACAGAGGGAGGCTGCTGGTCCAAGTTGTCGATTTGCCACGTTAATTCTGCCCACAAGTTCTCTATCGGATTCATATCCGGGGACATGGCAGGCCACTCCATATGCTCTACACCACGGTCAGCAAGAAAGTGTTGGATCATGCGAGCACGATGAGGCCGTGCATTGTCATCTTGGAAGACAAAGTTTCCTCGAAAGGCTGCACGAGCAAATGGAAGCAATGTTTCTTCCAGAATGGCCCTGTACTTGAACTGGTTCAGGTTTCCATTCAGAACAATCAGGTCAGTTTTTCCCCCTGCATGAAAAGCAGCCCAAACGGTCACCCCACCGCCTCCAGCCTGGACTCTTGGCACTATACAATCTTCGGTGTAGGCTTCATGCACTTGTCTGCGCACTCGGACGCGGCCATCTTGACGATAGACCAGAAATCTAGACTCGTCACTGAAGATCACGGTGATTCCAGTGTCCTGGCTGGCATTGACGGTGCTCTCTGGGCCACTGCAATCGGCGCTGGAGGTGCTGACTGGTCAGGCGTGGCTTTCTCAGGGGATGCCTGGCACGATAGCCTGCTTGAACCAGCCGTTGGTTGACTAGCCTTCTGGATACAGGCACATTTGTCAGTTGCTGCCACTCAGCCCTAAGCCGATGAGCTGACTTGGAACGGCCATTGCGGACTAACCGGTGCAGCTGGCGATCATCCCTCCTTGTGGTTCTGCGGGACGTCCTGGCCTCGGTATTGGAGTAGGGACACCCCTCTGAGCATTTCGATTCAAGATCTTTGACACCTGACCTTGAGTGATGCCATACTGCCGAGCATTAGCACGCTGTTTCATTCCGGAATTTCGTAAAGCCACCACTCCATGACAAATAGAATTGTCGAGTTGACGGACCATCTCCAGAGGAAGCGGAAATAACTTTTGTAGACGTGCAGCAGTTGTTTTCCACTAATACAGAACGCAACAACCCTTATATACCCAATTGTGAAGTCAATAGTCAAATGTACCTGTCCGTACATTTTGCCACGCCACCTGTGATATAATCCTGTTAATGACTTCCTGCTGCGACAGACAATCAGTGACATGGTTCTTTTCACAAATAAATCACCAAAGCGTAAAAGAAACTCACCAGATTGATATACTGAGTTAAGAAAGTAAACACAAGTCAAGAAAAAAAAATATTCCAGATTAAATGCCAAGTCTGTATATAAAAATAAATAAATAAATAAATATATATATAAATATATATATACATATATATATATAAATATATATATACATATATATATATATATATATATATAAATATAAAAATATAAATGTATATATATAAATATATAGGATATATATATATATATATATATATATATATACATATATATATATATATATATATATATATATATATATATACATATATATATATATATATATATATATATATATATTATATTATATATCTATATTGAAGCGCGATGCTGCGCGCGCTAATGCTTACGCAAGGAGCAAGCGGACAACGCGGTTCATAAAAGAGTCTTTATTGAAAGTACTCAAACTGCAGCACTAAACTGCTCAGGGCTGCGCGCCCCGTGTATATCGTGAGGCCACGCCTCTCTCCCTGGCGTTGCCCATCCCCACTTGGTGTGCGGGGTGATGTCACCACGTCAGTGCTTTCGTGTCCGCCACATGCACCCCCCCAGAATCCCCGCGCACCTAAAGGGTCGGTTTGCGGGGCAAACGGATGACCCGGCCGAAGCGCCCCCTGGCGACTGGCGGCGTCTGGGATGCAGGGATGCCATCTGGGATGCCTCCGGCTGCAGGACCGGGGGGCGGCGTGGCGGCGGGGCTGGGCGGTGCCGGGGGTCCGCCCACAGGGGGGCGGGGCTGGGCGGTGCCGGGGGTCCGCCCACAGGGGGGCGGCCCCGACGCGGGGGTCGGGCCACTGGCGGTGGATGGTCCACGTCGAGGTGGGCCGGCTTGAGGCAGTCTACAGAAACGCGGTCAGGAGTACCGCCGATGTCCAGGGTGAAGTGCTTGGCCCCGGTCTCCAGCACGCGGAAAGGCCCCTCGTACGGGGGCCGCAGTGGTGTCCAGTGGGCATCGTGGCGGACGAAGACGTACTCCGCCGTGCGAAGCTCCGGGGCGACGTGCGTCGGTGGTTGCCCGTGGCATGCCGTTGGCACCGGGGCGAAACTCTGGGCGGTCTCTTGCAGAGCGGAGCGCTGCTGTGCCGCGGACCATGGTGCCGTGGAGTCTGGGAGGAACTCGCCCGGCACCCGCAGCGGTTGCCCGAAGACCAACTCCGCCGCGGATGCGCGCAGGTCCTCCTTGGGCGCCGTCCGGAGGCCCAGCAGGACCCAGGGGAGCCTGTCGACCCAGCCGCCATCGCGGAGGGTGGCCCGGAGCACGGCCTTCAATGAGCGGTGAAATCGCTCACACAGGCCGTTAGCCTAGGGGTGGTAGGCCGTGGTTCGGTGCAGCCGGACCCCGAGCCCCTGCGCGACCACCCCCCAGAGCTCCGAGGTGAACTGGGGGCCGCGGTCGGACTAGATGTCTGAGGGGGCGCCGAACCGGGCGACCCAGGTGGCGATGAAAGCCTGCGCGACATCCGCCGCCGTCGTCGACGCCAAGGGCACGGCCTCTGGCCACCGGGTGGTGCGGTCCACCATGGTGAGGACGTGGGTGAAACCCCGCGAGGGGGGCAGAGGTCCCACCAGGTCCACGTGGACGTGGTCAAACCGGCGTTCCGGCACCGTGAACGGGGCCTGGGTGTGCCGGTGCACCTTGGCGCGCTGGCACGTGAGGCACGTCCTGGCCCAGCCACGGACGGCCTTCCGGAGGCCATGCCAGACGAACTTGTCGGCGATCAACCTTTGGGAGGCCCTCGTGCCCGGGTGGGACAGGCCGTGGATGGCGTCAAACACCTGGCGCTGCCAGCCCGCGGGCACGATGGGGCGAGGACGCCCGAGGGAGACGTCGCACAAGAGGGCCGTGCCCGCGCCGTCAAACGGCGCCTCGGTGACGCGGAGGCCCGTGACGGCGGTCCGCAAGGCCTGGACGTCAGGGTCAGCGGCCTGGTCCACTGCCATCCGGGCATAGTCGATGCCGAGGTGGACTGCGTGGGCGACGGCCCGGGAAAGGCAATCTGCCACCGGGTTGTCCTTCCCCGTGACGTGCCGGATGTCCGTCGTGTACTCGGACATGGCCGAGAGGTGACGCTGCTGCCGGGCCGACCACGGCTCTGTGACCTTGCCCATCGCGAAGATCAGCGGCTTGTGGTCGACGAAGGCCGTGAACGCATGGCCCTCGAGCAGATGGCGGAAGTGCCTGACCGCCAAGTGAAGCCCGAGCAACTCGCGGTCGAAGGTACTGTAACGGCGTTCGGGCGGGCGAAGCTGCCGGCTAAAGAACGCCAGCGGTTGCCAAGCTCCACGCACCCATTGCTCGTGCACCGCGCCCACCGCGTAGTCCGAAGCGTCGGTGGTGAGGGCGATCGGTGCATCGGGCGCCGGGTGCGTGAGCATGGTGGCGTTAGCCAAGGCGAGCTTCGCGCCCGTGAACGCCGTGTCCATCTGCTCGGTCCAGGTGACGTCGCCTTTGCCCGGCTTACCTCGGAGAGCTTCGTGCAGGGGGCGCAGGAGCTGGGCGATACGGGGCAGGAACCGATGGTAAAAGTTCACCATGCCCAGGAACTCCTGCAGCCCTCTGATCGTGCGTGGGCGCGGAAACCCCTTCACAGCCTCCACATTGGCCGGCAGGGGGACGGCTCCGTGCCTGGTGACAAGGTGCCCCAGAAAATCGATTACGGCGGCGCCGAACCGGCACTTTGCGGGGTTCACAATCAGGCCATGCTGGCCCAGGCATTCGAAGAGCGTGCAGAGGTGGCGTAGGTGCTCTTCGCGGGACGCGCTGGCGACGAGGATATCGTCCAGGTAGACGTAGACAAAATCCAGGTCGCGCAGGATGCTGTCCATCAGTCGCTGGAACGCCTGAGCCGCATTCTTCAGACCGAAGGGCATCCGCAGGAACTCGAAGAGTCCAAATGGCGTGATGACCGCCGGCTTCGGGACGTCCTCCAGCCTGACGGGGACCTGATGGTAGCCGCGTATGAGGTCCACCTTCGAGAAGAAGGACATGCCCGCCAAACGGGCAGAAAAGTCCTGAATGTGGGGGACGGGGTAGCGGTCGGGAGTGGTGGCGTCATTGAGACGGCGATAGTCCCCGCATGGGCGCCATCCCCCGCCGGGCTTCGGCACGATGTGCAGCAGCGACGCCCAAGCACTCTCTGAGCGCCGAACGATGCCGAGTCGCTCCAGGGTAGCGAACGCCGCTTTTGCCACCGCCAGCTTCGTCGGCTCGAGGCGGCGTGCCCGGGCGTAGACCGGTGGCCCGACGGTGGGGATGTGATGGGCCACCCCGTGCTTGACGGCCCCCGCCGAGAAGGTGGGCCGCGTGAGGGCCGAGAAGCCGGCGAGGAGGCGGGTGAATGCGTCCGCTGCCGGAAGCGTACAGATCAACGTGGCCGGAACTGAACCGTTCGGCAAGCCGCTTGGCAAGCCGCTCGTTGAGCTGCTCGACGAGCTGGGCAGCGCACAAGCGAGCGAGCTGAACGTCTCGGCCTGGACAAGACGTCTGCGCTTTACGTCGACCAGGAGCCCATTAGCGCACAGGAAGTCCGCACCAAGCAGTGCCATGGGCACGTCGGCGGTGACGAACGTCCATCGGAAAACCTGCCCTCCGAACCGCAGAGAGAGGCAGCGTTTTCCGTACGTACGGATGGGCGTCCCGTTCGTGGCAAGCAGCGCGGGGCCCCCGCCCGCGGCGTGCTTGTCTGACGTACCGGCGGGAACGACACTCACCTGCGCTCCCGTGTTGCACAGGTAACGGCGCCCGGATAAGGTGTCCGTTATGAAAGGCAGGCTGCTCGAACGGCCGGCGCTCATCGCCACTATTGAGCACCGGCCCGGGCGTTTCTCGACCTGTTGAAGGAGCATGGCGGATGACATTGCCGAGCCTCGTGGCCAAATTTGGCGTGGAACCAGCACCAGGTGGTGGAGCTGGAGGAGTGTGGCTGGCTCCGCCAGGCCGGTGGAGTTGGCGGTTTTCCCCGCGGTGGCGGTTTTCGCCGCGGCGGTGGGCGGGGCGTGGCGGCGGTCACGAGGGGCGTATCAGCATGCTGCGTATGCTGTGTAAGCTGATGCTGTGGATCAGCAGCATCAGCAGCATCAGCCTCGAGGTCCGCGACGGCCGCACCGACTCTCGCCCGCGTATCCGAAGCCGCGAAGTACCTGTCCGCCTCGGCTGCCAATGCTCGGGGTTCCGTTAGCCCGGTCCCGGCCAACGCGAGGCGAACCTGTGCTGGAAGTTGGCGACGGAAAAGCACCCGGAATAGAGAACCGGGGGCTTCGTCACCCAACAGTGACAGCATATGGTCCATTCGGACCGATGGGCGCGTGTCGCCGAGCTCGGGGAGATCCAGGAGGCGGTCGGCCCGTGCGTCGTCCGTGAGGCCGAACGTGGCTAGGAGTAGCCGCTTGAGTGCCTCGTACTTGTGGCCGTCCGGTGGGTAGCGAAGGACAGACACAACTCGAGCGGCCGTGCCGGGCCCGAGGGAGGCGACGACGTGGCAGTAGCGCGTGTCGTCGCCGGTGAGGCGCCGAAGCTGAAATTGGGCTTCGGCTTGGACGAACCAGACTTCGGCCTGGGCCTCCCAAAATTCGGGAAGTTTAATCGCCATTGCCTTGTCGTTTGCCATTGCAATGGCGTCGTGTTCGGAAGGATCGCTACGGCAGATCCAACGTCGAGGTCACCATATGAAGCGCGATGCTGCGCGCGCTAATGCTTACGCAAGGAGCAAGGGGACAACGCGGTTCATAAAAGAGTCTTTATTGAAAGTACTCAAACTGCAGCACTAAACTGCTCAGGGCTGCGCGCCCCGTGTATATCGTGAGGCCACGCCTCTCTCCCTGGCGTGGCCCATCCCCACTTGGTGTGCGGGGTGATGTCACCACGTCAGTGCTTTCGTGTCCGCCACAATATAATGATACCGTAAGGACTCGACTTTGTTATCCCTTTTACGCCGCACCCAGTGACCCCATGCCCACGGCACTAATGCATTTTCCATCTACGAACCGCGCTCTTTGTTTATCACGTACAGCCATACTCGAAAAATCTGAATTCGCCGACTTTGGGACCCAAAAGCATCCGATTATCGGCCGATACGACGCCATCTTACGACACCATCGTATTGGTGTCTGCTGGGCGAAGGCGATGGTCAAATGGTCTTTATCGTCATTTTAATAAAGTTAAATGGAGTGACGTTTTGGAAACGTTTTTTGAAGTTTGAAGTTTTTTCGAATCGAAGTGAAGAAGTTTTTGAAGTTTTGATTTTGGAAACGTTAAATGGAGAAACAGTTTCACAGGAAGAGAATGCGATGCGATGAAGAAGAATCCATCTTTATTTTATTTTTTTGAACCACAAAAGATTGAAGCTCCACGAAGTCCAGAATGTGAAACTACGTGAATGTAATAAAATAACAAGTACAAAAAGTTTTAATTAAAACAAAAGCCGCGTCGATGTTACACAATGCCTAGATGCAGCTGTGCCTATAACGTCGATGTTATAAGCACAGGACATTCCTATTGATTCGATTACTTGATGTTATTTTTGTGCAAAGTGAAAATATATCTCGGCAATTTCCTGTGTGTGGCGACGAATTTTTAATATATCTCGGCATTTTCCCGTCTGTTATTTCAGGCGGTGTATGACTGACCATGCCGCGATTGAAAAAAAAAAATATCTCGGCAATTTCCCGTGTGTGGCGACACGTGAACGAAGCTATGCTCCTCTCTCCACATTATTGTGACGACGTATAAATTAAATATTTCATCGTGACGATTGTCATCAAATGGACGAATTTTTAATATATCTCGGCATTTTCCCGTCTGTTATTTCGGGCGGTGTATGACTGACCATGCCGCGATTTAAACAAAATATATATATCTCGGCATTTTCCCGTCTCTTATTTCGGGCGGTGTATGGCTGACCATGCCGCGATTTAAAAAAAATATATGTCAATGGACTTGAAGTTACAGGCCTTTGAGAATTCATTTCGTTCTATAAAGGGCAACTTTCATCGCATTTTCTTCCCGTTTTTTTTCAACCGAGTCTAAAACTATGTTGGCGACTGAAAAATGAAATGATATATCGAATTTGATTTGAAAGAAAACTGTGTGAGAGGAAGACACCACAGGCCTACAAAACAGGCCTCAAAGCTATGCGAGTTAATAAAATGGTGGATATTTGTTTATATGAAGGCTCTCCCAGAATGGGTGGAGCTATTGTTCCCAGAATGGGTGGAGCTTTGAGGTTTTGTCTTCTCTGCAAGAACAAGAAGAAGAAGAAGAAGAAGAAGAAGAAGACGTGGTAACAACAACAACAGCAGAGTGCACTCTATGAGCAGCGTCTGCGACGTGGCTAAAAATGTACATAAACGACACAGTTATATGAAACAGTTTCACAGGAAGAGAATGCGATGCAATGCGATGAAGAAGAATCCATCTGTTCCGCCATTTGTGCCGGTGTCATCGATGGCGGTGTACGCTAACCTCATCAGGTGGGTTTACCATAATTTCTTCCATATACTGTGATAACAACGAAGTGAAACTGATCAGCAGCCCATCAGTATCTGCTCTATTCACGGTGCTCAAGTTAATCCTTCAAATCATTTAAAAACAACCCAACGTTGATGAAGCATGGCATACGAGGCACGTTCAAAAAGTTCACGGAACGACGTACTCTCAAAGGTCTGAGGCCAAAATGTTTGTTTTTTTCCCCCCTTTCACAACGGAAACAACAACTGGATAGGTAGGGCCGAGGCCTACGCTTACGTTTCGCTCCTGCATCTGCCACCGTTCATGATTATCAAAGTAGGCTTTACCCTGTTCACGATAAGGTAGAAATCAGTGAGGTGTATACGAAGAGATAAAAGGATGGCATTGACTTCGAGACGGTACGTGATAGTTGGCTGCGGCTGGCTGATGCCACGTTTTTGTTTTTTCCTAAGTGCCATGGATGCTGATGGACATAATAAAGGTATCGGCTGATCTCTCATCGTAATATTACCCGATGGAAATGAACTGTTTCTTTGTTTGTCATTTCCTGTGCAATAATGTCAAATTGATAAGTCAGACAGCCTTTTCTATTGACAGCTGCGCTCCTTTTCAATGGCATCGTCTATTGATATGCATGTTCTTCTTTCATATAATTTTACACATGCACAATCAGTATTTCAACTCTTGCAGACATTGGAAAGGAAGTTGACTCACAGGCCAACTCTCTGGCTCAATCACAGGCCGACGCACAGGCGATGTAATTGTGAGTAGCATTTTTGCACAAGTGAAAATTGAAAATACACGTTTTTGGTATGTGGCTATGTTATTTAGTGTTTGTTTTGTCTCTAACAATATAAAATACAAAGTCAGGAGGTGACACTTTATACACAGTGTAAGTTGGATTCTACAAAGTGTCGCCTTTTTCTTGATTTTGTTCACACAAATCCAACCCACACCATATAGTCTCATAAAAAATGGCCAGAGTGGTGCTATGCCAATTCCTATTACGAATCCATTCATTTTTCAAAAGTATATCGTAGCGTTGTCATTTAAGTAGATTGCAATAAATACGTTGTTCATATACGCACTCTTCATTCTCATCTTTCTTCCTAACTCTTACTCGGACAAGCAAATCCCCTATGCCATCCATATTGGTACACTCTATCCATACACCACATCCTCCCTTCCGTGGATGTTCCACAGGTTTCGGCTAGTATATATGAATATGCACACTTGTAATCGTTTTTTTACTCAGCCGATGTGGAACATGAACCATCTGCTATGTAAAACACAATATGTCTGTTTGTGTGTTTGTACAGATGTCTGTCCCTCTTCATAAGGGTAGGTTTCAAACGCCAATCTATTAACACGAATGTGTTCACGACGATCTATTTTTAGGATAAAACAACCTCGAAACAAGTGCAGATACATTCAAAGTACACCACCCCCTTGCTAAATAAATAAATACCATATCATCCAGCGCGCAGCATCGCCAGGGCGCCTTTGGTGCCCGGCAATATCACCATGCAGCACATGGAGACTGAATTGGGAGGGAGCAGTGTACAATAAATTAATGATCAATTGTGTACTTTAAATAAATAAATAAAAATCGTAAAATAATTAATTTCTTAATTAATTGGCTAATAGCATACGTAAACCATCACTGCTTCATCCGAATATGTAAGTTTTTGAAAATTAATTAATTACATAATTAATCGAAAATAAATAATTGATTAATTGATTAATCAATAAATCAAAAATACCCTTTACAGCCAAATTACTTGGTCACTGTTGTGTCCAAATATCAGCATCCCAGCTCAAAATGTGCCTGAGATATTGTCCAGATGAGAAAGAAAATAAATAAGTAAGTAATAAGTAAAATAAATAAATAATAATCGTAAAATAATTAATTTCCTAATCAAATGGCTAAGCCTAACAGTATACAGTCATGGGCAAAAATATTGGCACCCTTGCACTTTTTTCAAATAATGCACCATTTCTTCCAGAAAATTGTTGAAATTAAAAAATCTTTTGTTGTCCACATATGTATTTCTTTGTTTTGCAGGAGAACAAAACAAAAAAAGCTGAAAAAATTACTAAATCTTCGCTTATTCCACACAGAAATCGTAAAATGGCAATATTATTGGCACCTTTTAGATGTTGTTAGAAAGAATTAGATTTCAAGCAGGTGATTCTCCTTTACTTTGGAATTGAACTCACCTATGGTGAGTGGCAGGTGCCTGCAATATAAAAATCACCCATTCAACCAGTTTGAATTGAGAAAAGGAGTCATTCTGCTGTTTTGTGTCACTGTGTGTGACTGTGTCACTGTGTCCTTCAATGAGGGTGGAGAAAAGAAAGAAAACCAGAGAATTGCCTGAGGAGGTCAGACACAACATTGTAGCCTAGCATGGAGAATCTCAAGGCTACAAGCCCATCCCAAGAGACTTTGATGTTCCTGTGTCCACTGTACACGATGTTATCAGGAAGTTTAAGGCCCATGGCACTGTATACAACCTCCCTGAACGTGGCCGCAATAGAGAACTTGATCGAAGATTGCAGCGAAGGATTGTTCGAATGGTGGAGAAAGCACCTCGATCAACTGCCAAACAGATTCAAGCTGTCTTTCAGACACAAGGAACGACAGTTTCAACTCGCACCATCCGTCGCCAACTCAATGAAAGGGAGTACTATGGTAGGAGACCCTGGAGGACCCCACTGCTGACAGAGAGAGACATAAGAAAGCCCAACTGGAGTTTTCCAAAACATACCTAAACAAGCCAAAATCCTTCTGGGAGAATGTCCTATGGACAAATGAGACCAAATTGGAGCCTTTTTGTAAAGAACATCATTTCTATGTTTATAGAAAATAAAATGAAGCCTTCAAAGAAAAGAACACCTTCCCTACAGTCAAACATGGAGGAGGGTCAGTGATGTTTTGGGGTTGCTGTGCTGCCTCTGGTACTGGGTGCCTTGAATGTGTGCATGGGATCATTAAATCGGGAGATTACCAAGGCGTTTTAGAGCGCAATGTTCAATCTAATGTGACAAAGCTGGGTCTCCGTCGAAGGTCATGGGTCTTGCACCAGGATAATGACCCAAACACACTTCAAAAAGCACCCAGGAATGGTTCAAGACAAAACGTTGGACTGTTCTGAAGTGGAGAGTAATGAGTCTGGATCTAAATCCGATTAAACACCTGTGGGGAGATCTGAAAACAGCAGTTTGGAGAAGGCACCCTTCAAATCTGGGAGAACTGGAGCAGTTTGCACAAGAAGAGTGGGCCAAACTGCCAGTGGAGAAGTGTAGGAAGCTCATTCATGGCTATAAGAAGCGCTTGACTGCAGTTATTTTGTCCAAACGCTGTGCTACCAAATATAAAGTCTAAGGTGTCAATAATTTTGTCAATGCCATTTCTTTTTATTTTATGATTTAAAAAGATATACTGTATTAAGTTCTGAATCAAAAACAAATGTTCTGTAATATTAACAGTGAAATAAAGAATTGTGGAGACCAAATACTTTCATCAATTTCAACTTATTTTAGGAGAAAATTGTGAGTTATTTGAAAAAGGTGCAAGAGTGCCAATATTTTTGGCCACGACTGCACCTAAACCACCACCGTTTCACCCGAATCTGTAACTTTTTGAAAATTATTTCATTAAGTAATTGATTGAATAATTAAAGAATTAATTGATTAATCGAAAAATAGTTTTTACAGCCAAATCACTTGGTCATTATCATGTCCAAATATAAGCTTCCTAGCTCAAAAGTTGTCCGAGATATTTCCCAGATAAGAAAAAAAAAGTACTTAATAAATGGATAATAATTAGGTAATTAATCAATTAATTGATTAATCAAAAATTAAAAAATACTCTTTTTGCCAAAGCACGTGCTCACTATCATGCCGAAATTTCAGCTTCCCAGCTCAAAAGATGGCTGAGATATTGCCCGGGCAAACAAACAAACAAACAAGAAAGAAAGAAAGAAAGAAAACAAGCAAACAAACAAATGGAGTGAAAACTGAGTACTCTGTACCCCCCTTCGGTACTCCCTTAAATCCGGATTTTTTTTTTAATGCCGTGAACAAACTATATTCACAACACAACAAATATCATTTGTGCTAAATTTGGTAGCAATCCCATCTAATCGGCGGTTTCGGAGAAGAAGTTTCAAGTGTTTACGGACGGACTGACTGACGGACGGACGACGCGCCATCGCATCGCTCCCCTGAACTTCGTTCCAGGTGAGCTAAAAAAGGAGAGCACGGACAAAAAAAAAAACATAGGTTGGTAATAATAGCGCAGGCTTTGATGGGCCTCATGGGTTCCTCCTGCGTCGAAGATCCTAACAAGGGAACTCATTACCTTCGCCACCGAATGCAGATGGAGGTTATGTTTTCACCCCTATCTTTATGTTTGTTTGTGAACATGATATCTCAAAAGGTTATGGACGTATTCAGCCGAAACTTGATGAGCAGGTTGGACATGTAGCAAGGAAGAAGTGATTAAATTTTGGTGAAGATTCGAATCCAAATAAAATAATTTTTAAGAGATTCTTCAACATTGAGGAATGAGTCCAAAAACGATATAGCATGATATTTCATCATATATAGCATATCTATCAGTAGAATACAAACCATAAACTGTTCAGCCTGGTGGAGGTATGCGCTCTATCAAGTGCTGTTCTAGTTTTTATTATTAGTAAAAAGCCCGTCAAAAATAACGGGTTTGAACAGTTTATTCGACAGTCCAGCTTCGTGAGCTTACCAAAGTCTGAAGCCTCGGCCTCGTGTCAGATGTGCTTATATTTTTATTTATTAGACATCATATCGACGTCAATGAACACTCGTTTTACTCTGCGCACGTTGCACATCATGTGCAGCGAATTTCACCTCCCTGCACCTTGTATTTATTGTTATTTTAAAAAAAAACACTTCTGAACACCGCCCTTGAGGCTCGGTTTGCAAGCCACCGTCTACAATTACAATAGAAGAAACAATTACTCTTTTATGGAAAATGTTTTGTACACCACTCCTTTCCTATTCCATTGCCAGGTGCTGCGTGACGTCATCGCCGGGTACCGAAGGGGGGTACAGAGTACTCAGTTATCACTCCATTTGTTTGTTTTCTTGTTTTTTTTCTTTCTTTCTTGTTTGTTTGTTTGTTTGTTTACCCGGGCGATATCTCCGCCATCTTTTGAGCTAGGAAGCTGAAATTTCGGCACTATAGTGAGCACGTGCTTTGGCAACAGGGGTCAAAGTGGATCCAGGTTTGACCCCCTAAAATAGGTATTTGCTTTTTTCTCAGAACCTACACACACAATTTTGATGAAACTTCACCAACACCTTCATCATCCGTGGTGTCAGGGGTATTGCCCCTATGTTTAATACTGAGGGTCAAGCAAGAAAGCAGCAACTACCACTTTTAAAGTCTGGTATGATGCCACCAGGATTTGAACCACCAACCTCACAGACTCAGAGCAGACACTCTAACACTTATACCACCGATTATGGTGATTCATCGACTTCATGAGTATTATTTATGATTAATATGATTTTGAAAATGTTTCTCTAAAACAACTACTCCTGCAACGGCCCCCAATATTCCCATTTTTTGTGGGGTCGGACGGGAAACGTTTTTGGCACAAGACCTTCATGACACGGCTGGCCAGACGTTCGACTAAACGTGGGTTGAATTTTAGATTTATTTTTCAGAGTGAGGGAAATAAATCGCCTACTCTTCCCCAAACACTCCGTGGGATCTGTAACGTGCATATTTAATGCTGACATACAAGACGGGACACCCGGCTTTAACGTCCATCTAAGCCTGAGGGATCAATCCAATAGTTTCTAGTCGGGTTTGGAAACAAATCCAGACTACACTACTAAAAGGTAAGGTAGAGGTAAGGTTGAGGAGCTCATTTGTTTGTAAAATGCGATTGAAGCTAACTCACCCTGTGCTAAGCGGAAATCTTTGAGGGACCCACCACCACCACACCGTGCCGCACACACAAACTAAACATGTGCAGATTAATGATCGTATGGAAGGACCTTTCAAAAAAGTTCTGCAGACGACATACGCACGACAGACTAAAAAAAACACCAAGGGTTTAAATATTTAATTTTACAAGTACCGTAAAGTGGGGTGACTTTGAACACTTGTTACAAGGTTCACTCGGATGATTTTTTCGCAAAAATGTGTTGTAGAACACCAGGATGCGTTAGTACTCATCTCACTCATAACACATCTCACTCTAAGAACATCGAAACAATATCTAAACAATCTAAACTCTAACACATCTAAAACATCTCACACATCTCCCAGCTCACTCATAACACATCTGTTAGTTTTTTTTTTAAACTAAACAATTCGAAGCATCCCCAATTCGGGTAAGACTTTGAATACCATCACTTGGTAGGTGTTCAAACCTGGTGAATCAGTAGGTGTTCTAACACACCCCAAGCACGAGGTGATTTTGAACGTCTGAATATCAAGAAAATAACCATCAACATCTGATGATCACCAAATTGGGATGTTAGAAAGGTCACATCCTGGACGGGATTTAAAGGCAGTTATACTACACTTTTATTTAAGTTCTTCAAAATTGTATAAACAAAACTTCAAAAAGTGTTCAATTTCACCCCACTTTACAGTACATGTGATTTGTAAGTTTTCTATCTTATTAATTAAATGTACTTACGGATTGAATAATATATAAAGTTGGTGTTGCTTCGAAGATTATGAAGATATTGTTCGTAAAAATGATTGAAATGTACACTGTCGTTTTCATATTCAAACCAAATTGTAGACTATTCCAGTTATACACATTGCTCAGCTCACCGTATATCAAACTTCTTGGGAAAAGAAACTTTTTAACTGCAAAGTTGTTAGTTTAGATATAACAAGAGAATGCCAAGAATATTGTTGCGGATCTCAGCGTCGGCCTTTCCCCTTACTAAGGGGGATTAGTCCCCTTGTCTTTTACTAGCCGACGTGATCCGGGGCGATGACGTTCCTTCCGGGCGGCGTTGAGTAGGGTGGTAGGCCGAATTCCTATTACCTAAGTACCAACGCCGCCCAGGAAGCAAGGATATAAACCCCGCCCGAATCACGGTTATAAGTGGAAACGCCGAGCGATAGCGAACCGTGATCCGAGCCGTTAACAAGAACTAAACCCGATCTGAGCGGTTCCGAATCGTGCCACGCTTACCCAATGAAGGAAAACACTGATACGGTCGAATTAGGAAGAAACAAGGAATAACAATTGGTTTATTTACAATTTGTACAGGAAGGAGAAGAAGAACACACAGTGCAGCTTAATACAGTCTTAACTCATCCCAGGACACGGGCCCGTTTCACACTCAGACACACTCACACGGGGATGTAGATGGTCATGTTGATGGTCCATGGGATGATGGCGACCAGGCAGTTCACTCCGGTCCCCGACTCGTACCGCAACGGAGATGGTCAGGGCGGCAGAAGTTCCACGTGGGTCCTTGACGCGGAGCGGACAATTACGGGGTTAAATGCGGGGCGAAAGGTAGGCTGGCTGGGCGGTTACTTTGCGGATCAGCCGGGTACGTAATAAATGAACCGGCGCTATATGCACTCCCAATACAGTTCAATGCAAAGTGCCTCTCCCACAGAAATCCTCTCACAAAGCGCGATCCCAACGAGTCCTTGATCATGCGCAAGCCCAAACATGCGAGTCCTTCTCTTACATGCGCGAATCGTGCCAGTCCTGATAAGTTCGCATATATTCCTTCTGGCTAGTCCTCTCCCAACGAGTCCTGGTTGGTTGTTGGCTCTTACCGTCACCGCCTTCTGACGTGCTGCTTGATGCAGCCACACCCCGACCTTGCGCTCCTCCCCCTTTCCAGGCCTACCTCGTGGCATTTGGCTGGTTTCGAGCGAAAACCCAAGGGCAGCGAACGCTGCTGGCAAACGAGGTGGATTAGCCGAATCAGGGCATGGGATGGATGCTGCCCAACGAGGTCGATTTGGAGGGTGGCCGCAAAATGAACGGGACCTAAGCTTATTTCTTTTACACAACGCAGGTATCACTAATGGAAATGGCCTTATCCTGACACATATTATGACATAACTAATGTTCTAAGGTGGCCTATGTGTTGCTTGTGGACTAACTATGGGGGCAAATCTTTAACCTTTAATGATGTTATATTTACACTCTCAGAACCATAACACTGCACCCCTCCTTTGCCAGGCTCGTCCCCAAGCCGAACCCACACAAGTGAGCACGACTGGTTCTGATGCAAGGGTCAGGACTACTCTTTAATTTAGTGTGACACTTAGGTGTGGTTTCCCTCTACATTTACTCTAACACCCTGTGTGTGACAGTTTTAAACACTAGATATGTCCCACCTACTACGATGTGTACTAACTATCAGACTCACACCCACAATTAACCGAATTGCGGAAAGAATTCGCAAACTATACATAAAGCCGGTGGGGAGTATGTTATTTACAAGACTAACCCTAATTATTTACAACACTACAACCCAGGACCTGTTCTTTTGTGGGAAAGAAAAGAAATTTGGAGAGGAGAAACACAGAATGCACTGCACTGCACCAATACACCATACACCAATATGCACAAAAAAATGCACAGTCATCACAATCATCAAAAAATGCACAATCACATTTCAAAAATCAATGATGTCTTGTGCTTGGCTGCTGGGCTGCGGCATCTTCTTGCTTCGTCTTCGGTGTGCCATCATCAAAACTTAAAGTCTTCCATCCTGACACACCAAATTAATAAATGAAAATGCACAAACCGTGTCTGTTTTTATTTCGGCCAGCAGGGCCAACTTAGGTGGTCCGACTGCATGGCATTGATGCCACTTAAAACAGTGGTCCGCAGGGCAAGATAACGCTTGCAGCAATTGTCTGCTCAAGCAAAGCTGCCAGGCCACAGAACGTGTGGTCCATAGGTGTACCGGTGCAGGCAACAGGTAGCAGGGTGCAGCGCAAAAGTGCAGCCGCACAGCTCAGGGTACCTGCACACTCCCCTCAACAAAAGATATGGGTCCATGGGTGGGGAGGAAAGACAATGCAGAGAGAGTCAGCGGGGGAAAGGGCACAAGGGTACACACAATACAAGGTAATGCAACATGAGGAGCAAGGGAGAACGAGCGGAGAAAGCTCGTCCCTAGCCGTTCGTCACCCCCCATGTCAACCTACACTACCCTTGCTCCTCCCCGTATTTACACTTTACAAATTCCGTCTCTACCGTCTTGTCTCTTCTATCCCCCCTCTATGCCAAATTCGTCATCCAATCCCTCCCAAGAAGGAAGGAATGGAATATCACACAATGTCTCACCCACGTCATGATGCGTCTTTCATTCCAAATCATCTGCAAAATCTGGTGTGGAGTCCTGTCACCTTGGTGAGTGGATGCGGATGGTGCGAAGAGATTTCATCCTAGCTATACTCTAATTGACATTAACACAGTTACACTACCCGGGGTCTTGCCCTGCCAATCAATTGGCCTCTTTAAACTATTCGGTTCTAAAAACCAATTCCCCTTGACCATCCTGTGGTGCCCTACCAAATTTAGGGTCTCCCTCCCCCATTTTTTCTATCTGTGCTTTCGCACAATTTCGGGGCTGGGTCGTGTGGCTCTATCAGCAGGTCCTACTTACCTGCACACCTCCGCCACTGAAGTCGCCACCCGAGCTTGCCTAGCTCCTCACAACTACCCTAAACTGGGGAATGCCCCCCTGGCTCTCTCACCCCTCTGATGCCCTCTCTGGCATTGGGCTACCCGGGTCCCCTCTTAGGATCCTCGGGCCCCACTGAACTCTACACTGAACGCTACCTGGCTCCCAGAGCCTACCTGCGGCCTCACCTGGCCGACAGACTACCAGTGGCGGAGTGCCCATTTAACCACACTCACCAATTAAGCCCACACGCACAGCCAATCCACTCACTCATACACCCCTCAAGGCAACAACTTGCTACTCCCTGCACCGCAGGTGTCAATATCCAAACAATTTACCTACTCCCTCTACCTGACTTTAAACTACCCTCCCCGGGTATTCGTGAAGGGGTCCATCTTCCCCCATCCACTCCTTCGCACCATGCACTCCACACCACTCATTCCACACACCATTTACTCCATCCCGAAGGTATACACCAAGTATTCTCACCATTTATCCACTTGAACCCCATGCAAGGCAATCACTCAATACACTTACACACATCCTCAATACTCCATTCATACACTTTCTCCGGTCAGCCCAGACCATTGCCTCATTTCACCAAGTTCAATGATAACCAGATTCTCACACACACAACCATTCTCGACCAATGCCTCATTTCACCAAGCCCAAGAGGCACCCACAATTACACACACACAGCATCATCTAACTATCTCCTTCCCTCTAATACTCGTGCTTCCCGTCTTCCCTTACACGAAGCACTTCCCTCATCATTAACATCCTTCTAATCTGACTATGTCCCCACTACATGTACAAAGTCACTACTTAAATCTTGTCCCCATGGTCATCTTTCGAAATCCCTAACAATAACCTAGCCCGCCCTCGGCTAGTTTTCACTGCCACCCCATAAATCTACTGCTCCTTTGCCCCAATGATTTGATGTGAGGGATGGTAGATCTGCCATCCCTCTACACCGGATACCATTCACCATCACTACTGCCATTACTATCTGTCCACTAACTACGAGCCTCGTTGTGCGGGAATACATTTTCTTCACAGCTCGGCTTCGAAAAGCCGAGCAATGCATGCGGGTGGTCAGTCTCCTGTTGGTTGGGTCCGTCCGGCATTTTCGATTCTGGGGAGGAGGCATACTCGGGCCAAGGTTCCAGGTGCCATCCCTGTGTGGAGCCTTTCGGTCTCCGGCACGATGACCCAACCTCCCCCGGTCGGAGCACCGCGCCCGCCAGGTGGCGAAGGTCCGACCTCGCCTTCCTCTCCTGGAATCATGCCGTTTGCCCCTTGCGGCACGGCACTGACCATACAAGGCGGGGCCCGCCCCAAATCGTGCACGCTGCCGTGGCAATGATCCCCGCCGGCCCCCGCAGCACACAAAGCGCACCACACCCCGAGAGCTCGCATCGGCTATCCGTTGCCCTAAACGCTGCCCCGGTCTGCGTCGATGCTTGAGTCGCATTCTCACACCCACACCTTGAGACCCACTCCTCTCTCGCACATACAGGCATCCCCATACACTCCGGCGCACTCCACTCAGGTGCACTCACGCCGCTCGCACACTCCATTACACACTTCTCTCGCGCACATTCTGGCGCACTCTCTTTTGTTACGTACTCCGTAACACTCATGGGTGTGCACTCTGTTGCACACCCAATCACCTGCTCCGGTGTGCACTCCCGCACACTCTCCTCGGCCAACTCGCACTCTGTGTCGCACTCTTCACACTCGGTTTCACACATACACTCCATCGTGCATTCGCTCTCACTCTCGGTTTCATACTCGCGCTCTGGCGCCGTTCGCACACGCGTGCCATTCACTTTCACACAGCGCACTACGGACCTTCCACAAGCGCCCGGGTGACGTCGGGATCCCAAGCGCGCGCGAAAAATCCTTTCGTGCCAAACCTTTTCGCGCCATACACAACCCTACTCACCTTCGGGATTCTCTTCTCCTGCACCAACTGCAAACTTCCATTGGGGTTAGGCAGCACGACATCACAATGCGAATGCAGACTTTGAGTACATTCCATTTTTTTCTTTAATTCAGGTACTTACTCTGCCGTCTCCTCAACCCCAATTTCAATTATAATTTATTTTTCTTTATTAAGCTTGACGACCGCTGGCGCACATCAAAGAAAATTTCCAAATCGGCGGCCGTTGGCTTTTCCACACCCTGTGTCGCGATTTCTACTCCAGTCATTCTGACTGTGCTTTGCTCAGGCTCGCTCTTCCCGCATTTCTCAACTCGCGTTACCTCGTCGCGTACCAATGCGACCTTCCCGCTTGACCTGCACTTTATTTCTTTCCCCATCTCTTTTATTTGGCCTCCTATTCTGTTACCACACCCTTTTATTTCCCGGGTGGATTTATCACTTTGGGTGTCCAATTTGCCATTTATTTTATTTATTTAATTCTGTTGGGTGCCCATCATTTCTTTCATTTCCCGGGTTGATTTATCCCCCATTTCTTTCATTTCTTTGGTGGATTTGTTACCCTGGGCATCCATTTTCCCATTTATTTCTCTCATGAATTGCGTCATGAGTGCATACAGGTCCGAAACCGTTGGCACCGCAGGCTCGGCCCTGGCCGCCATGTGCGAGGCGCCGCCATCTTCTTCCCCTGCTACCTCTACTGCTTCCTCCTCTATTTCTCCCAATTCTTCCCGGGGGTCCTGGGTTATTACCTCTTCTCCCTCTACCTCATCATTTACCCCCACCGGCATCCGACTGTCTTGGTTATCCATGGCACGGTCTTAATTTGGATTTTAATAATAAATTTCGACCGCTCGTAATTTGGAGTGCGTTAGGCGCACTTCGGGTCCAATCCCACTCCTGACACCAAATGTTGCGGATCTCAGCGTCGGCCTTTCCCCTTACCAAGGGGGGATTAGTCCCCTTGTCTTTTACTAGCCAACGTGATCCGGGGCTATGACGTTCCTTCCGGGCGGCGTTGAGTAGGGTGGTAGGCCGAATTCCTATTACCTAAGTAACAACGCCACCCAGGAAGCAAGGAAATAAACCCTGCCCGAATCACAGTTATAAGTGGAAACGCCGAGCGATAGTGAACCGTGATCCGAGCCGTTAACAAGAACTAAACCCGATCTGAGCGGTTCCGAATCATGCCACGCTTACCCAAAGGAGGAAAACACTGATACGGTCGAATTAGGAAGAAACAAGGAATAACAATTGGTTTATTTACAATTTGTACAGGAAGGAGAAGAAGAACGCACAGTGCAACTTAATACAGTCTTAACTTATTCCAGGACACGGGCCCGTTTCACACTCAGACACACTCACACGGGGATGTAGATGGTCAGGTTGATGGTCCATGGATGATGGCGTCCAGGCAGTTCACTCCGGTCCCCGACTCGTACCGCGAAGGAGATGGTCAGGGCGGCAGAAGCTCCCCGCGGGTCGTTGACGCGGAGCGGACAATTACGGGGTTAAATGCGGGGCGAAAGGTAGGCTGGCTGGGCGGTTACTTCGTGGCTCAGCCACGTACGTAATAAATGAACCGGCGCTATATGCGCTCCCAATAGAGTTCAATGTAAAGCACCTCTCCCGCAGAAGTCCTCTCACAGAGGATGATCCCAACGAGTCCTTTATCATGCGCAAGCCCAAACATGCGAGTCCTTCTCTTACATGCGCGAATCGTGCCAGTCCTCATAAGTTCGCATATATTCCTTCTGGCCAGTCCTCTCCCAACGAGTCTTGGTTGGTTGTTGGCTCTTACCATCACCGCCTTCTGACATGCTGCTTGATGCGGCCACACCCCGACCTCGCGCTCCTCCCCCTTTCCAGGCCTACCTCGTGGCATTTGGCTGGTTTCGAGCGAAAACCCAAGGGCAGCGAACGCTGCTGGCAAACGAGGTGGATTAGCCGAATCAGCGCGCGGGATGGATGCTGCCCAACGAGGTCGATTTGGAGGGTGGCTGCAAAATGAACGGGACCTAAGCTTATTTATTTTACACAACGCAGGTATCACTAATGGAAATGGCCTTATCCTGACACATACTATGACATAACTAATGTTCTAAGGTGGCCTACGTGTTGCTTGTGGACTAACTATGGGGGCAAACCCTTAAACCTTTAATGATGTTCTATTTACACTCACAGAACCGTAACAATATTATACAATAAATGGACGTTTAACCCACTGTGTCTAATGCATCCACATCATTATGAGCTGAAACACTTTAAGCATATCATTCCCCTTTACTTAAAAAAAGAATAAACAGAGGAACTTACTGGATAGTCGAGAATACATCAAATAGCACAAAATTAGCATATTATTCAAGGTTGGGTTCAGTTCTCACCCCTTATATTAACTCTCATCCTGGTTGTTCGCAGGTCGGGTGAATATGCCATCCTGAGGGTCGGCAGGATGGCCCGGAGGTAGCTGGGTCACTTGCCTTTGAGCTGTCTAGACTGGGTTTGATTCTCAACCCAACTATAAACTGTCTGAATGGTGCTTCACAGACATCTGTTAGTGTTCTGTCACTCAGTTGGAAGGCCAGCTGGGTATCTGATGACATTAGCTGGTCGACAAACGTTAAAGATCCCACGGCATCTTTCACGAAGACCAGGTGAGATATCGCCAACACCCTGCAGAAATTACATTTTCTTCCCTAACTCCGCCTCCGTTCGAGCAATGCAGCACATCCAAGGATGACCAGTACTACCCAGAAAAAATGGCATCCAAAGATAGACAGCCCATTTTGGATTCGCAAAGAAGAGAGTGTTCCATACATTTGACAGGACGGTAACTAAAAATTATACCATGCGGAAACTAGAGATATTTTTGGTTAAAAGCCCTTTTTGCTGATTTTGCCAAATTTTGTTTGTGTTTCCTATCATTCTCTGGTCTGCTGTAGATGGCCTTTATTGTTCTAAAAGACACTCACACTTAGCAAACAATTATTAAAGAGCAACAAACACCATCAACCTCTAGGATGAATAACATATACCTACTATTCATTCCTAAATGAATTAGTAATCCCGTTGGATGAGGACATCGGCAACCACAATAGACATGACAGACAAAGTAAGAATTCCAGTTTTTTCCTCTGAAACTCATACGACTTGTACAACACATACTTTAAAACCTAAAGAGTGCACATCATAAAGAAAGCTCATCAATAATCCTTTTATTGATAACTTACCTCGGTAAAGTTAATACCTCCAATGTTATTCTTTTCCGTTTGGCTGCGCTGAGTCAAGATTGCATATGCTGTCTGGAGCGAAACACTCATCTTCTCCAACATGTGTGAAATCTCATTAAAACCACCCAATCCATCTAATCCATTTTCCCACACTATCCTCCTGCTGAGTTCCCCACGTTCTTCGCCTCATCTTATCACTGGCTGCCTTTGATCAGCCCCTCCATCACCTCGAGATCGATCCTATCTGAGCTCATGGCTCCTTGGTGTCTCTTTGCAGGGAACAAGCTTTTTAGTCAAAAATGATCCGATGAAGAAAACACGACTCCTTATGCATTATATAATGTTCTTTGAGTAATATTTGTTGTTTTCCATCATACAAGCGGAGATGCCAATAACTTGATGAAACACGTGTTTCTGCATTAGAAGAGTGATTCGGAACAAAAAGCATGCAAAATGTTCAGATACAAGCTTTTGGGTCAAAGGCACTTCTATCAAGAAAATAGGACTGTTTTTGCATGAATAATGTTCCTTGTGTAATATTTGTTGTTTTGCATAGTTGTTGCGGCTAAGATGCACACTTGTAAGGGAAAATGTTGGTCCTGAGACCAACCACTCGAAATACACTCGCTGTCACTCACTGTTGCTCACTCACGTTCGCACCCTGCCGAGCTTTTATCTCAAAACCAACATTTCCCCTACTGGTGTGGTGCTGTCACACATAATTGTCTCTTTATTGTCAATTGTCAAAGTCAGTTTCATGGAACTACCTTAATGATACAAATACACACACTCTCACCTCTTTATACCCAAGTTGTGTGTTTCTTTGGTTTGCAGTGGAACAAAACAAGAAAAGCTGAAAAAATTACGAAATCTTAGCTTATTCCACACACAAATCCTAAAATGGTCCGGACATTTTATTGGCACCTTTTAGAAGTTGTTAGAAATAATTAGATTTCAAGCAGGTGGTTCTCCTTTACTTTGCAATTGAACTCACCTGTAGTGAGTTGCAGGTGCCTGCAATATAAACATAGGGGAAATACCCCTGGTGCTCACCTGGTAGAATAAACAGTATACTGCATTGACTAAGGGTATTGTAAATCAATTTCAATGGTTGCTTCAGCATGCAGCATGTATAATCATACTAACATAAGACTTTAAACAAACAAACAAAACAATACCAATTTTGGGAAAATACTGTCTCCAGAAACATTGATGTTCCTGTGTCCACCGTACACAATGTTATTAGGAAGTTTAAGGCCCATGGCACTGTATACAACCTCCATGGATGTGGCCACAAGAGAAAACTTGATCGAAGATTGCAGCGAAGGATTGTTTGAATGGTGGAGAAAGCACCTCGATCAACTGCCAAACAGATTCAAGCTGAACTTCAGAATCAAGGTTACGACTGTTTCAACTCACACCATCTGTCGCCAGCTCAATGAAAGAGGGTTCTCTGGTAGGAGATCCAGGAGGACCCCACTGCTGAGAGAGAGACATAGGAAAGCCCACTGGAGGGTGCCAAAACACACCTGCACGAGCCAAATTCCTTCTGGGAGAACGTCCTGTGGACAGATGAGACCAAATTAGAGCTTTTTGGTAAAGCACATCATCTCTATGTTTACAGAAAACAAAATGAAGCCGTCAAAGAAAAGAACACATTCCCTAGAGTCAAACATGGAGGAGGTTCAGTGATGTTTTGGGGGTTGCTGTGCTGCCTCTGGCACTGGGTGCCTTGAATGTGTGCATGGCATCATGAAATGAGGAGATTACCAATGCATTTTAGAGCACAATGTTCAACCCAGTGTCAGAAAGGTGGGTCTCTGTTGAAGGTCATGGGTCTTGCAGCAGGACAATGACCCCAAACACACTTCGAAAAGCACCCATGGAATGGTTCAAGAAAAAACGCTGGACTGTTCTCAAGTGGCCAGCAATGAGTCCAGAACTAAATCCCATTAAACACCTGTCGGGAGATCTGAAAACAGCAGTTGGAAGAAGGCACCCTTCAAATCTGGGAGAACTGGAGCAGTTTGTGTCATGTATGCAGTGCAAATGTTCACCGTTGTATCCCTACACCGGGACCGGGTTGTATCCCTACGCCAGAGCTCGGATGGCGCTGCTGTGAATCGGGCCTTGATTGGCAGAGTGAATAAACGCGTACGACAATTGATCGCAGTTTGTCGAGATACTTTACATGGCGACGAAGGTGGGATCTAGACCATGACATCTTTCGGCCATATCGATGAATTCGACCCTCATGAGGGGGATTTTGACACGTATTCTGAGCGTTTGTCTTTCTACTTCGAGGCGAACGGCATTGCGACCGAAGGCCTGATGAAGGCCGTCTTCCTGTCCGTTTGCGGAGGTGAGACGTTCACACTCGTTAAAAACCTGATTCGGCCTCGGACAATCCAGGAGCTCACGTATGCAGAGCTCAAGGCCGCTTTGAAGGAACATTGCAACCCATCTCCTTCAGTCATCCTGTGTCGGTTTAATTTTTACATGTGCAGACAGCAGCAAGGTCAGTCGATCGCAGACTTCATTGCACACCTCAAAAAACTGTCACATCTGTGTGAATTTGGGGACACGATTGATGACATGCTTCGTGATTTGCTGGTGGTTGGCATGTCCGATGACCGCACTCGTAGACGCCTGCTTGCTGAGAGAAGACTGACGTTCCAAAATGCCAGAGACACCGCAATTTCCATGGAAAGTGCTGAACGCAACGCTACAAGCATCGGTGCCACTCGCTCATCTGGTACCAGCCCTGCTGTGAATCGGTTGGATCATGTTCAGCCACAACGTTGGAACAAGGCTCCTCGTCAGAAGCCAGTGCAGTCTCAAACCCACAACAACTGTTTTCGGTGCAACGGAAAGCACCCTCCGGAGACGTGTCGGTTCAAAGATGCCACCTGCCATTTCTGTTCGAAAACTGGCCATATTGCTCCAGCTTGCATCACTCGCAAATCGGGAAAAGGAAAAGCTGCTGACAAGATTCATCAGTTTATCGGTTCGGAGGAACCCGAGCTTGACCAGGTGAGCTCTGTTTCCGACAACTCAGAATCGTATGACCTGCTTCATATTGATTCTCACCATAGGCGGGACCCTCTTCTTGCCAATGTTGTCGTCAACAATCGACCATTGCAAATGGAGGTCGACACTGGTGCGGCCGTCTCGCTCATCAGCCATGCTGTTTTCACAAACCTGTGGAGTGATGCTGACCGACCCCATCTGAAACCTACTACCTATGGACTCTCCACCTATACAGGTGAGAAGATTGTTCCCTGCGGTACATGTGATGTCACGGTGGGCTACGATAACCGTGAGTTTCACCTACCCCTGATCGTCATTCCTGGAAAGGGCCCTTCCTTACTCGGCAGGAACTGGTTGAGCATAATTCGACTGAAGTGGGAAAGCATTCATCAACTCCGGGCAGCCAATGTTTCTCCTACCGCAGCATACACACTCAAAAATGTGCTGGATACGTACCCGGATGTCTTCAAGGATGAGCTTGGAACCTTGAAAGGACATACGGCTAAACTCAGGGTTGACCGGGATGCCAATCCTATATTTTGCAGGGCTCGCCCAGTCCCTTTCGCCCTGCATGAGCGGATTGACAAGGAACTGGATCATCTTGAAAATCTGGGGATCATCGAGCAAATCCAGTATGCCGAATGGGCGGCGCCCATCGTTCCAGTCATAAAATCGGACCAGTCCATCCACATATGTGGAGATTATAAAATGACCGTGAACAGGTGTTCTTCATTGGATAAATATCCAATCCCGAGGATCGAAGACCTCTATGCTCGTCTCACGGGAGGCAAGCCTTTTACGAAACTCGATCTCAAATCCGCCTATCTACAGCTCTGCTTGGACGAGAATTCGAAACAGTATCTTACCATCAACACGCATCGTGGGTTGTATAGGTACCACCGACTTAGTTTTGGAGTGAAATCTGCACCTGGAATTTATCAGCGTGTCATGGACAGTTTGTTTGCCGCCGAACGCAACGTCGTTTGTTACCAGGATGATATTCTGGTTACTGGTCGTACGGACGCGGAACATCTACAGAACCTGGAGAGAGTTCTGAAGAAGATTTCGGACTCCGGCCTACGTTTGCGTCGAGACAAGTGCAAGTTTATGGTGCCATCAGTCACGTACCTGGGTCATACGATTGATGCCGAGGGTCTACACCCGACAGATGAGAAAGTCCGAGCTATCAAGGATGCTCCTTCTCCACGAGATGTGACCGAATTGAAGTCATACCTCGGTTTGCTTCAGTTCTATGGTCGTTACATCCCGAATGTGACCGACGTTTTGGGCCCCCTTTATCGGCTTTTGAGGAAAGGAGTCTCCTGGAGCTGGGGGTCTAGTGAACAATCAGCATTCCAGACCTCTAAGGATCTGCTCAAATCGTCCAATGTTCTCGTTCATTTTGATCCAGAGAAGGATCTTGTGCTGACATGCGATGCCTGTCGGTATGGAGTGGGGAGTGTATTATCGCACGTGATGCCTGATGGTACAGAAAGACCGGTTGCATTTGCATCCAGAACGTTGACCCCGGCAGAGAAAAACTATTCCCAACTTGACAAGGAAGGATTGGGAATCGTTTTCGGCGTTGGCAAATTTCGCCAGTACCTTCTTGGACATCATTTCACGATTCGCACTGATCACAAGCCGCTGATCAGTCTGTTTGGTCCAACTAAGGCGACATCTGACACACTACCGCCCAGGATCATCCGCTGGTCCCTGTTTCTCGCTGCTTATGACTACACCATATGTTATAAGCCCGGTTCGTCTATCACAAATGCAGATGCCATGAGTCGGTTACCCCTTCCAGAATCCGTTGATGATTCGCCTACACCAGGATCCATTATCGCACTGATGGATCATCTGGAAGATTGTGCTGTCGATTCTGGCCAGATCCGCACTCATACTCGACGAGACCCCGTTCTGTCCAGAACTGTCCAGGCTGTACAGCTTGGATGGCATTTGCTACCTGAGGGTGACCCAGATTTTGCGGCTTTTAAAGCACGTAAAAACGAACTCAGCGTGGAAAATGGTTGCCTACTCTGGGGATGTCGTGTCGTGATCCCGAAAAATCTGCGTTCCAGGGTCATGGATGAAATCCATGACTGTCACCCCGGGATTGTGAAGATGAAGTCACTCGCCAGAAACTATGTGTGGTGGCCGAATCTTGATGCTGATATCGAACATCATGTTCGACATTGTTACCCCTGCCAGAGCACCCGGAATACACCTGCGAAAGCGCCACTGCATCCCTGGGAATGGCCCAGCGAACCGTGGCATCGCCTACATCTCGATTATGCCGGGCCTATTAACGGCAGCATGATTCTAATAATTACGGACGCGCACACAAAATGGATTGATGCCTATGTGACGCGTGGTACTACGTCAGCCATTGTCATCGAAAGACTCAGACGCTGTTTCGCCACTCATGGTCTGCCCAGGATGATCGTGAGTGATAATGGTTCGTGTTTTTCCAGTACCGAGTTTGCCAAGTTCACACGTCGGAACGGCATCAAACATAAGTTTGTCAGCCCACATCACCAGGCTTCAAATGGCTTGGCCGAACGATCCGTGGGAATCATCAAATCCGGATTGCAGAAACTTCAGGAGGGAACCCTGGAAACAAAGCTGTCTCGTCTCCTGTTCAAATACCGCATCACGCCACAATCAACAACCGGTGCAGCTCCGTCTGAGTTATTGATGAAACGACACTTGAGATCGACACTTGACAATCTCAAACCAGACATATCATCAAATGTTTATCAGAGCCAGCTTAATCAAAAGTTGGTGCACGATAAGACGTCCAACAGTCGATGTATCAACATTGGAGATCCAGTGTTTGCCCGAAATTTTGGTGCAGGTGCGACGTGGCTACCGGGAGACATCATCGAGAAGCCAGGTCCACTGTCCAGTGTGATTCGCCTGCAGGACGGCCGCAAAATTCGTCGACATCAGGACCACATAACCTACCGTCACTGTGAGTCGATGGAGCCTGTAGCATCGTCACAGTCAGGACAACAGTTCGACCCGCCACTGCCGGAGATCGTCGTGGCCGCTCCAGCCAGCTCGGATGCCCCGAAAACCTCTGCAAACGCTACACCCTTCGTGGAGACCAAAGGAATCACCTCGGACTCTGTATCCACTGGTACACCGCGACCCAAAGGAATCACCTCGGACTCTGTATCCACTGGTACACCGCGACGCTCAATGCGTGAGAGAAAAGCACCCGACCGGTTGAATCTTTGAAGATGTTTTTTTTCACGTTGACACATGTTCTATTTTCACGTATTTTCATTATTCTCATAACCGTTTGCACACATATTTTCACATGTTTTGGAAATGTTGCTTTTGAAATGTCAATTCTTGAAATCTAGCACGTATTGCTCTTGGTAATTTTGGACTTAAAGGGGAGGATGTCATGTATGCAGTGCAAATGTTCACCGTTGTATCCCTACACCGGGACCGGGTTGTATCCCTACGCCAGAGCTCGGATGGCGCTGCTGTGAATCGGGCCTTGATTGGCAGAGTGAATAAACGCGTACGACAATTGATCGCAGTTTGTCGAGATACTTTACAGTTTGCACAGGAAGAGTGGGCCATACTGCCAGTAGAGAGGTGTAGGAAGCTCATTCGTGGCTAGAGGAAGCGCTTGACTGCAGTTATTTTGTCCAAAGATTGTGATACCAAATATTAAGTCGAGGGTGACAATAATTTTGTCAATGCCATTTCTTTTTATTTTCTGATTTAAAAGGATATATGAAGTTCTGAATCAAAAACAAAGCTTCGGTAATATTAACAGTGAAATAGGAATTGTGGAAACCAAATACTTTTGTCAATTTCAACTTATTTTTCGAGAAAATTGTGAGTTATTTGAAAAAAGTGCAAGGGTGCCAATATTTTTGGCCACGACTTTATATACCTTAACGTTTTTTTTTTTTTTTTTTTTTTTTTTTTTTGTATACAATATCGAGGCTCGTGAAAGAGCGAACATTAATCACACAGAAAGACAAACCGACACATAAAACATATAACATAGGGAGCGGTAGACAAGATGGGGAGAGAGGGGGAAGGACACAAACACAACATTTGAGAGCAGGGACCGAGAGACATGGTGACATCGAGAGATCTGAGAGAGGGCGAGGGCTTTGGGGGGGGGGGGGCGTGGGAAGGGGGCAGTGGGAGAGGTATAAAACATATGGACACTGCCAGGACTTCCAGGAAAGAAGTTGGAATTTCAAACAAGGTGGATCTGGGGTGAATTAGCGGGGGTAGAAAAGATCAAGGTTTTGGATGGGGGAAGATAAGAGATGGTGGTGAACAGCTGTTTTAAAGACCTGGAGGGAGGAGTGGGATTGAAGGGAGTGAGGGAGTTTGTTCCAGAGGCGGGAGAAAAGAGGAATGAAAGAGTGAAGGTGAGCGGAGAGCCGAGATTTCGGCAGTTTAACCATCAGAGGGTTGCTGGCAGATCTTGTGCGACCTGTAGGAATATTTGGGGGACAGAGCACAGAGAGAGCTGGGGGTGCAAGGCCGGAGAGGAGTCGGTAGAGGACAGAAAGACCACCTACCTGCCTGCGGTGAGTGAGTGAAAGGCCCTCAGAGATAGCTTCATCGCGGGAGATTCCAATAATTCTGAAAGCTTTGGTTTCAACAGCGTGAAGCCGAGCTAGGTGTGAGGCAGGAGCACCGGCCCATAGGGGAGAACAGTATTCCATTGAGCTGCGGATGAAAGCCTTGTATGTGGTGAGGAGCTCAGGTGTGCCGAGGAAGGACTTCGCACGACGGAGGATGCCCAGTCGGCGACTGGCTTTGGAGGCCAGCTTGGAAATGTGGTTTTCCCAAGAAAGATCATGGCAGATAGTGAGACCCAAAATCTTGAGCGACAGAACTTCTTGGAGAGGATTGTTGAGAAAGTAGATGGGAGGGTTGTCCAGTCGATCTTTTCGGAGAGACATAGTAAGAGTGTGAGATTTGTCAGGATTGAAAGACATGTTCCACTTGTTTGACCAGTCTGTGATTTTGTCCAGGTCTTCAGAGAGTGAGGAGGCAGCAGACTGCCGATCTGAGGGAAGAGGAATGGAGCGGCAGAGAGTGGAGTCATCAGCAAAGAGATAGAGAGGATTTTCGAGAGAGTCAGAGAGATCATTGATGAAGACCAGAAAAAGCACGGGGCCCAGAACACTGCCTTGGGGAACTCCAGCCTGAACAGGAAGAGGAGATGAGAGAAACCCATTCAGGGCCACACGTTGACGACGACTAGAGAGGAAGTCCGCCAGCCATGCGTGCAGATTTCCATGGATACCAAAGGAGGAGAGTTTGGTGAGCAGAGCGGGGTGCCAGACCGTGTCGAAGGCACGTGATATGTCGAGGGAGACAGCTCTAATTTCCTGTTTGGCATTGAGGACCTCCATCCATTGTTGAGACAGCAGAAGCAGCATGTCCAGAGTAGAGTGACCTGGTCTGAAACCAAATTGATGATCAGAGATCAAGCCATTGGAGAAGAGGAAAGATTTCATATCAGAAGCAATGATGGATTCCATGACTTTGCTGATAATTGGGAGAAGGCTGATTGGTCTGTAGTTGCTAGGATCTGTTTTTGCACCTTTTTTGTGCAAAGCGGTGATGTTGGCTGATTTCCAAGCAGATGGCAGTTGACCTTGAACAAAAGAGAGGGTGAAGAGAACAGAGAGAGGGTGAGATAGAGCAGCAGAGCAGGATTTTAGGACCCGTGGGCTGATGCCGTCGGGTCCAGTTGCAGAATCAGAGTCGAGGGTTGACAGAAACTTTTCCACCTTGTCAGGGGGAAAGGACACGGAGTCCAGGAGCAGCAGGGTACGACTGGGTATGGTGGGTACAGAGAGGGATGGGTTTGGGACACAAGATTTAGAGGCAAACACAGAGTTGAGGCATTCAGCTTTTTCACGTGCGGAGTCAGCTGTGTAGCCGTTTGAGGTAAGGGAGGGGATGGAGGGGGAACAAACACCAGAAACGGATTTGACCAGACGCCACCAGGATTTGGAAGAGGGAGACAGATAAGAGAGTTCGGTCTTGAGAACGGAGAGATATTGTTTCCTGGCTCTCCTGAGGGTGGACACACACTTGTTTCGGGCTTTGTGAAAGGAAATGAGATTTCCTTCCGTTGGATTTGCTTTCCAGGAGACGAAGGCAAGTTGTTTCTGGGCAACAGCCTCACCACAAGATTCCGTGTACCATGGACGGGAGGAAGGGTATGACAACTGAAGACGAGATGGGATAAATCTGTGCATGAGAGAGAGCAATTTACTTTGGAAGAATTCCCAGGATGAGTTGATGTCAGAGGTGGTAGAGATGGGAGACCAGTCCAGATGATTGATGGCTGCTTGAAGACCGTGCCAGTTGGCCTGAGTGAAATGCCAGACTCGTCGACGCTGAGCAGGCTCCCTGAGGATGGTCAGAGAGATGTCCACTTTAACAAGGACATGATCAGATGATCCGATCGGAGCAGAAGAAGAGCAGCAGACATTTTCAGGGAAGTTAGTCATAACCAAGTCCAGAAGAGAAGATGTTCCGTTGACTGAGATCCGGGTCGGGAAATTGACAGATTGTGTCAGTCCCAGTGAGTCGCAGAAGTCCTTTGCTGAGGAGCCATGGCTGGTGAGAGAGGTACCCACACCCAGCCAACTGGCATGATGACAGTTGAAATCACCACATATGAGGAAGAGAGAGTTGGGATGAGTAGATAGAAGTTGGTCCATATCATCAGACAGCGAGATGTAGATGGAGTCATCACTGTTTGGTGGACGGTACAACACACATATGAACAAGAGGTGGGAGCGAAGGGGAAGCCGTAGCCAGAGGTATTCCTGGGGGTGAGGTGGAGAGAGTGCAGTGCAGGGCGAGTGAGGAAGAGAGTTTTTGATAAAGATAGCAACCCCGCCTCCAGGACGAGGCTCAGGTCTATCATACCGGAGGAGGGAGTAGCCCGGGAGAGATACTATGGAATCAGAGACATCATAAAGGAGGAAAGTTTCTGTTAAGCAGATCACGTCTGGTTTGACAGAAGCAACCTGTATGGAGAGATCAGTTAAGTTTGAACGAAGGCCCCGGATGTTTGAGGTCCATACCGTTAATGAAGAGGAAGGGGGAGCATCAGATACAGAACAGGGGGGAGGAGGGGTAGGGTAAGATGTGGAAGAGGTGGAAGAGGTAGGGAGAGCTGTTGAAGGTGTGTCAGAGATTTCAGAATAGCTCGGAGAAAGGGAAGGATGGGGCGGACAAAAGGTTTGATGGTGATTGGGTGAGCCACAATGAGGTGTTATTTGAGGAGGGGGAAGAGCGAGGCAGAAGGTTGGGGGAGATGGAGGTGAGAGTTTGAAGGGGGAAGAAGCAGGGAGGACGCTTTGAGGAGGGGGAGTGAGCGGGGGGAAATTGAGAAGCAATGAGGGTGGGGAGATTTGAAGGGGAGGTGTGAGGGGGGAGTTTGGGAGGGAAGGGACAAGGGGAGGGATTTGAAAGGGATGGGATATGGGGGAGATTTGGAGGGGAGGGGTGAGGCAGGAGTCTAGGAGGGGAGGGGCGAGGGGGCGTCTTGGCGGGGAGGGGTGAGGGGGTAGTTTAGGAGGGAGGGGGCAAGGGGGGAGATTTGAAAGGGATGGGTGATGGGGAAGATTTGGAGGGGAGGGGTGATGGGGAAGATTTGGAGGGGAGGGGTTATGGGGAAGATTTGGAGGGGAGGGGTGAGATTGGATTTTTGAAAGTGTACGATTTATGGGAAACGAACATTTATTGCAAAATGAGTTTCTTGTGACCTTCGAGTTAAAAATACGTTTAAGGACGCTGGATGGAGGATGGAGTGCAGGAGAGTTTAGGGAATGTAGAAAAAAGGCACTATAGGAGACGGATATTTTTTTTGGGATGAATTGATTTGGTGAGCAAGTCGAAAGCAGCCTTTTAAAGAAGAAGAAGAAAAAGGTGTTATAAAATATGACGGAATACATAACTTGAGGGGAAAGTGTAAACATTGAAGGTTACTGAGTGAAAACTATCTGGGGAAATGGGGGAGAAACACGTGGTCGAAGAACGAACGAACGAATAAGAATGAATAAACGAATGAGAACAGAGAAGGAAATGTTTTTTTTTTTTTTTTTTTTGAGTTGAGATTTACACAAGGAAGTAGGCTAAGGGTGAAAAGGCTGGGAATACAGAGAACGAAAGTTATTGGATCACAAACGACGGACCACTGAGAGAAAAACAAAGCCTCAAGGTTGTACAGTGCACACTGTACAAGGCCTTGCTCGCGACACGGCAAACAGACGATCAATTTATGAAAGATAAACACCGAGAAACAACCAAAGTTGCACACAATAACTTCACACACCGAAAGATAAATACAGTTTCGACAAAATACAATTGTGAACAGACTTAACTTCGAAAAACGTGGAGACCGTGTGGAGCTTCGAAAATCCCTGCCGCCGTCTCCAAGATCTTGCGAGATCCTATAAGATTAGAGTTTATACTCTAATCTTATATATCTTCGCTTCTATACTTATATTATATCTTGTGGAAGAAAGAACTGACCCAAATACTCGGGTGGTAATAAATTGTTTGTGTCATCTATCTATAATTCCAGTAATCTCTGTCTGTACGTTTGTACGTTTGTACGTTTGTCTGTTTGTCTGTTTGTCTGTGACCGCTGTTTCTCGACAACTACCGGTCCGATATACTTGAAACTTGCCAGGTATATTGCTGGGGACCCGAGGATGTGCCTTTTCAAGGTTTTAAATTAATCGGACAAGTACTTACCGAGCTATGGCGATTTAGCCGTTCGCCGTTCGCTTTGGCGTTGCGAATGGACCAAACCATTCATGTAAATAGAGGGGGGGGGGGGTTCTGTGGTCGTTCGCTTTGGCTTTGCGAATGGACCAAACCATTCA
Source organism: Myxine glutinosa (assembly GCF_964187855.1). NCBI lineage: Eukaryota > Metazoa > Chordata > Myxini > Myxiniformes > Myxinidae > Myxine > Myxine glutinosa. The sequence continues at coordinate 263,239,520 of NC_136261.1, read as the reverse complement.
TGTAAATAGAGGGGGGGGGGTTCTGTGGTCGTTGCGAATGGACCAAACCATTCACATCGAATCATCGAATCACATCGAATGGACCAAACCGTTCGCTTTGGACCAAACCATTGCATGTAAATAGAGGGGGGGGGGGGGGGGTTCTGTGGTCGTTGCGAATGGACCAAACCATTCATGTAAATAGAGGGGGGGGGGGGGTTCTGTGGTCGTTACTGCCACGTGGTTTCAAAGTTTTTTTTTGTTGTTGTTGTTTGCACGCATGTTTTTTTGCACCCACGTACGGGCACGCCCTAGGATGTTTACACACACACACCCCTACACAAATTTTTTTTTTTTTTTTTTTTTGGCAAGGAACGGGCACCCACGTACGGACACGTCCTAGCTTATATATAGTACGGGCATGCCCTAGTAAATACAAATGGAAACAAAAAGCGTGCAAAATGTGCAGAGTACAAGCTTTTGTGTCAAACCACTTTCATGAAGAAATTAGTACTGTTTGTGCATGAAGAACAGTTATTATAGTTATGATATATTAGATCCTTGTGTAGTATGTGTTACTTTCCTGAGAACAAGCAAAAATGTACATTATGAAACACACGGTTATGCACGAGACTTTAACGGAAGAAAAAGCATTTGAAAGACAGGCTTTTTGGTCAGAAATGATTCTGGAAAATATGACGGCTTTCATGAATGGAACAGGTGAGAATGACAAATAATAATCACAATGAATACGTGTTGGTTTGCTTACAACAAGCAATAATACACGTTGTTTAATGAAACACGTGTTTCTGCATTAAAGAGTGATTCGGAACAAAAAGCGTGCAAAAGGTGCAGAGAACAAGCTTTTGTGTCAAAAACGTTAAAGTTAAAAATATAGGACTGTTGTTGCATGAATCATGCACCTTCGCCAAGAAGAAGCTAAAAAGCACATTATTTGATGAAACACACGCGTTTCTGCAAAGGAATAGTGCACACATGCTCACCAACCTTTTGTGTTAAAAACGCTTTTCAGCAAGAAAACAAGACTGTTTTTATTTTGTATTTTAAGCAAGGAACGAGTCTGTTTTTCCATTATTAAGGTTCCAAGTTTAATATGTGTTGTTTTGCTGTGTACAAGCTAGAATACACACGATTTGATAAAACACATATTTCTGCAATGGAATAGTGAATACCTGCGAACAAAGCTTTTCAATCAAAAAACGCTTATTTTTCATCAAGAAACAAGTCAGTTTTTGCATGAATAAGGTTGCAAGCATAATACGTGGTGTTTTGCTTTGTACACTCCCAAGTACACACTATTTCACGAAAGCTAAAGCACACACAATTTTACGAAACACACGCGTTAATGCAATGTTATAGTGAACACCTGCTCCCTAAATTTTTGTCAAAAACGTTTCTTTTTAGCAAGAAACAAGAACCATAATCCTGTTTTTGCAGGATTAAGGTTCCAAGCAATGCCATGGAATATTCAACACCTGCTTACTAAGCATTTGTGTCAAAACGCTTCTTTTTAGCAAGAAAAAAGTCTGTTTTTGCAAGATTAAGGTTCCAAGCATAATAGTTGTTGTTTTCCTGTGTACAAGCTAAAGTACACACTTTTTGACGAAACACACGTTTCTCTGCTTGAATAACGAACACCTGCCACCAAGGTTTTTAGTCAAAACACTTCTTTTTAGCAAGCAAAGAAGTCTGTTTTTGCATGATTGTTGTTTCAAGCATAATACGTGTTCTTTTGCTGTATACAAGCTAAAGTCCACACTATTTGACGAAACACACAAAATAGAATATTGAACACCTGCTCCGTAAGCTTATGTGTCAAAAACGCCAATTTTTAACGAAACACGCACGATTCTGTAATGGAATAGTGAACACCTACTAACCTAGCTTTTGTGTCAAAAACGCTTCTTTTTAAGCAAAAACACAAGTCTGTTTTTGTATGTTTAAGGTTCCAAGAACAAATATGTGTTGTTTTGCTGTGTACAAGCGAAAGTATACACTATTTGACGAAACACACACGTTTAAGAAGTGAACACCTGCAACCGAAGCTTTTCTTTCAAAAATGCTTATGTTTGGAAAAGGAGGAAAGTAGTCTGTTTTTGCATGATTAAAGTTCCACGCGTAATACGTGTTGTTTTACTGTGTACAAGCTAAAGTACAAAACTATTTGACGAAATACACGTTTCTGCAATGTGGGCCTAATAGCGAACACCTGCTCACCAAGCTTTTGTGTCAAAATCGCCTCTTTTAAGTAGGAAAACAAGTCTGTTTTTGCAGGATTAAGGTTCCAATCGTAAAACGTGTTGTTTTCCTGTGTACAAGGTAAAGTGCACAATTTTTGACGAAACAAACACGTTTCTGCAATGGAATAGTGAACACCTGCTAAGCTTTTGTGTCAAAAACGCTTCTTTTTAGCAGGAAAAAGTCTGTTTTTGCATGATTAAGGTTGCAAGCGTCATACGTGTTGTTTTTCTGTGTACACGTCAAAGTACACACTTTTTCACGAAAGCAAAAGTGCACACAATTTGATGAAACACACGCGTTAATGCAATGTTATCGTGAACACCTGCTCCCTAAACTTTTGTCAAAAACGCTTCTTTTTAGCAAGAAACAAAAACCTTAATCCTGTTTTTGCAGGATTATGGTTCCAAGCAATGCAATGGAAGAGTGAACAGCTGCTCACCAAGCTTTTGTTTCTAAAACGCTTCTTTTTAGCAAGAAACAAGTCTGTTTTTGTATGTTTAAGGTTCCAAGAATAAATAGGTGTTGTTTTGCTGTGTACAAGCGAAAGTATACACTATTTGACGAAACACACACGTTTAAGAAGTGAACACTTGCAACCGAAGCTTTTCTTTCAAAAATGGTTTTGTTTAGGAAGAAACGCGACTGTTTTTGCATGATTAAAGTTCCAATCGTAATACGTGTTGTTTTACTGTGTACAAGCTAAAGTACACACTGTTAGACGAAACGCACTAAATGGAATAATGAACATATGCTCTACGGAGCAAGAAGACTGTAGTTTTCAACACTGTTTGAACACGAGTGCACATTTTGAATGTATTTTGGAATTCCGGAATGTTTCCTGCTCCGGAATGTTTCCAAAACGCTTCTTTTTAGCAAGCAAACAAGACCATTTTTGCATATTTATGGTTCCAATCATAATAGGTGTTGTTTTCCTGTATACAAGCTCAAGTACTCACTATTTAACGAAACACACAAAATGGAATAGTGAACATCTGCTCGACGGAGAAAGGAGACTGTTTGTAATTTTCAACACTGTTTGAACACGAGTGCTGAAAATTGTTTTTCAACATTAACATGAGTGCGAAAACTGGTTTTCAACACTAACACGAGTGGGAAAAAAAGCTACAATGTGGATGCAGATGAAGTAAAATGTGCAGAATGTGGAGCTTATGTGTCAAAAACGCTTCTTTTTGGCAAGCAAACAAGACAATTTTTGCATGTTTAAGGTTCCAATAATAATACACGTTGTTTTGCTGTGTGCACACTATTTGACGTGGACACTATTATTTACACTTTAGTATACACTATTTGACGAAACACACACATTTCTGCAATGTAATAGTTAACACCTGCTCACACCAAGCTTTTGTGTGAAAAACGCTTTTTTTGCAAGCAGTCAAGACTGTTCTTGCATGATCCAGGTTCCAAGCTTAAGAAAATAGGACCCTTTTGCATGAATAATGCTCTTTGTTTAACATGTATTGTTTTGTTTACTACAAGCTAAGATGCACACTATTTGATGACACTCACGCGTTTCTGCATTAGAATAAAGATTTCAAACAAAAAGTATGCAAAAGGTGCAGAGAACAAGCTTTTGTGTCACAAATGATTCTGTAAAGAAAATAGGACTGGTTTTACAAGAAAAATTATACTTGTATCATTTATGATGGTTTGCTTGTTAAGATGCAAATCCTTTGATGGAACAAACACGTTTCAGCATTAGAACAGTGATCCAGAACAAAAAGCGTGAAAATGTGCAGGGAACTATCTTTTGGGTGAAAAACGCTTCCATGAAGACAATAGGACTGTTTGTGCATGAATAATGCTCCTTGTGAAATATGTGTTGTTTTGCTTGTAACAATCAATAATGCACAATATTTGAAGAAACACATGTGTTCTGCATTGGAGTAGTTATTCGGAACCAAGGGTGTGCAGAATGTGGAGAAAACAATATTTTGGGTGAAAAAGACTTCCATGAAGTCAATGGGACTGTTTGTGCATGAATAATGATCGTTGTGTAACATGTGTTGTTTTGTTTATAACAAGCTAAAATGCACACTATTTGATGAAACACATGCGTTTCTGCTTTAGAATTCTGATTCGGAACAAAATCGTGCAAAATATGCAGAGATCAGGTTTTTGTGTCAAAAACGCTTCTGTTGAGAAAATGGGAATGATTTGCATGAATAATGCTTCTTGTGAAATATGTGTTGTTTTGCTTAGAACAAGCAATAATTCACATTGTTTGATGAAACACGCCTTTCTACATTAGAAGAGTGAGTCGGCAGAAAAAGCATGCAAAAGGTGCAGAGAACAAGCTATTTGGTCAAAAATGATTCGATAAAGAAAATAGCATGTGTAACATGTGTTGGTTTGCTTGCTAAGATGCACACCATTTGAAGAAACACACGCGTTTCTACATTAGAATAGTGATTCAGAACAAAAAGCATGCAGCATGTGCAGAGAACAAGTTTTTGGGTCAAAACGCTTCTATGAACACCATGGGACTGTTTGTGCTTGGATAATAATATTCCTTGTGTAATGCTCGCATGCTGGCGATAGCTTGGCTACTCTTCAGGATGGACGTGCACTATGGGATCGTTAACATCCACCAACTAATGCCGGCAGATGGGATTGCAAGTTTAACGTCCATCCGAGGGACAGCACACACATTGATGAATGTGAAACACCTGTGAAACACCAGTATGACAGTTTATAACTGGGTCAAGATTCAAACCCAGGCTGGACAGCACAGAGGCGATCTTGCTTTCCTCTAGGTCTAGACTATCCTGTCAGCTCTATCCTGTAAACATGATTTAAAAGGTTACTTTTTTCTTTATTATGCTTCCTTCATATCCAAACTTCCCAACACCAATTTTGGAGAAAATGCCTGTCAAGATAAACCGATAAAAGTTTGCTTTGGGCCACATTATTTAGACACAAACCTCAGATAAGTAATCAAGCTCTCATCATTCATCCTACTGTAAATTTTCAATTGGTCACTGGCGTTGACACCAATACAATTTTATTATTATAGATCCTAGTAATCAAAAAGCTACATTTATCGAACAGAGTTTCAAATGGAGCACCTCGCCGCCATTAGAGGATTTACATTGCATCAGATGTGGCAATAAATGTGAATTGTCGCTCCCAGCTTGCCGGCTCGATGACAGAAGATGCCATTTACATTTTTGCCGTCTTCATCCCGAACCCTTTTTGAATGCCGTGAAATTTGAATGCCGTTAATTCACGGCATGGACAACTTGCTAGTTGGATGAAACGATAATGTTCGTGTGCTTCAAAGTATCATGGAAAGGCTTATAGCTGTGAATATTTTCAAAGATTTGTACAAAAACGGTGCTTAACAATAGTCGGCTGATTATATTACCAGGCTGAATTGGCTTTTTTTGTAGGTGTACGGTGCCATTGGCTCCCAGGTGAAATCGGAGACACCTATTACCAATGCGTCAAGAAAATTTACATTTCATTTAAATTATGACCTCTTACTTATTACTTCTGCCACCGGAGGTGGATGGAGGTTATTTTTTCACCTGTTTGTCTGTCTGTGAGCAGCATATTTCGAAACGTTATGGACGGAATCAGAGAAAACTTGGTGGACTGGTTGGGTGTGGAACAAGGAGGAATTGATTAGATTTTGGAGAAGATCCAGATCCGGATATGATTATTTTAAAATTTATTTAAATGATTATTCACAATAATTGAGAAATAGGGCCAAAAAACGATATATAACATGATATTTCAAAAAGTTGTGGACACGGTATGAAAAAATTTGGTGGATGAGTTGGTTAGACGACAAGAACAAGCCGATTCGATTTTAGTTCAGGTTCGGATCCAAATATGACCTTTCATTGGTACACAAAATATAAATTGTTCAGCCTGGCAGAGGTATGCTCTCCACTGAGGGTTTTCTGGTTTGTTGTCATACTTAAATCTTTGTTGCAGGTTGGCTTAATGAAGCCTGTTGATAGAACCTGCAGTCAAACAAGATGAAGCCTGCTGATATAAACTGATGTCAGCAAGCAACGTATTTATACCCCTGCTAGTATTAAATAAGTTGGAAGGGCTTGAGAGAAGAACCAGGCAAACCTCCCAACAGTGAGTTGCATTAATCCAAACATGATGTTATGAAAGCATCAATAAAAGATTCAGAAGTCTTCCAATTCAAACATGGATATAATTGGGCATTGCTATTGCAGACAGAAGAAAATATATTTACAGATTTTTGCAATATGTAGTGACACAGGTTAGAAACAGTGATACATGACCAAGTGGTGGACTGGTGGTGATCCCCTAAATTGCACAATCTGCAGTTGAAGGTTTTTGAGGACATGTGATGGGTGAGGAAGAGCATGTCAATCAGCAATCATCAATGTCAGCAATGGGTTTGAGAGAGCTCAGACATCAAAATTTGAATTTCAGAGTTTCTGATGACAGCACATTATCTGGTTCAATTGATAAGTAGATCTGAGTATTCTCAGTATAGCAGTAAAAGCTGATATTTAATTCCCTAAAATTGTACAAAATGGATGCGGATAAAGAGAAAAAGGAATGTAGACCAATAACATATCCCTGGGGAACAGAGATAGATAGATGAAATGGATGTAATGAATAGCCAGCAATGTCTACATTGGATGTATAATTTGTAAGATAAGATAGAAATTATTCAAGAGCAGATCCAATAATACCAAAACAGAATTTAAAACATTCAAGTAATATATATATATATATATACTCTCAGTCATAAAAAAAAAGTCACTCATGATTGTTGCTGATGCGATTTATTTGTGACATCATCATGGGACACAGATGAGGTGCAAACCTCTGACAGATAAATGCTGAATAATTACATGCCTATTTCATTGTGACCAAATCACAAAATGCTTCATTGTGGAGAATGTTTTCACATAGGGATCCAACTTGGAAGCAACAATCTCAATACCAGGTATATTCCCCTCCGGCAGCATTCACTGCATTGCTCCGTCAATCATCACATTGACCATATGAGCACTCAAATCTGAGCCTGGAGAATGGCATTCCATGGCAAAATCAGCTCCTGCTCCAGCTTATCGAGGGTCTGCGGTTGTCTAGGCAAAGTTCAAACGTGATGACCAATGATATTGCCAAGATGTTGAATTGAATTTAAATCTGGCAAGATGGCAGGCCAAGGTGTCATGACATTAGTGTTGGCATTGACAAGAATGTTTGATTGACCGGGGTTCCTGCCACCAGTGTTTGAATGACCCTGTCAGCAGCAGTTGTTGGAATGGAGGCTTAACACATGTTGCTGTAAGATTTCATTGATGTATTGATCTGCCATCAGATTGCCATGGATATGGATCATTTTTTTTTGCAAAAGGTTGCAGTAATAGCACCCCCACACCATGACACGTCAATGTCCAAAATATGCAGCTTTCTAGACACAGACTAGGGTATATGACTCATTGCATCTCCTGTAAACATGTACAGGGCCATCATGCCTTTTAAGGAGAGACTTGTTGATCCAGTTGCTTTTTAACATCTATTGAGGTCAAACACTTCCTCTACTTTAGTCATCTTTATTTGACCTTTATCTTCTCTAAAGCTGGATGGGTTATTGCCTTGGACAGTGCATAAAATCTTTACAAGGATTAATCAACAAGTCCTTGGAATAAAATAAAAGCATTTTTAAAAATGGCGATTTTTCAATTTAAAGTTTTGAAATTGTTGTAAATAACTATGCAAAGTTCAAAATGTTAAAGTAATAAGATGCACAACATAGTACAAGAAACAAGCAACTTTTCTTTTTCAGTACATAATTATGTAAGTGGAAACTAGAAAGCATTTCAAAATGCAAAGCCCATCTGCATCTGCTTTATACACAAACGAAATTGACAAAAACAACAGTTTAAAAGAATGTAAATTTTATTAATCAGGGTTCTCCATATTATCATGTGGGTGTGTTGAACATTTAATGACAAAATTTCTCATGGTAAAAAGTTATGGCTTGGACAGACACTGAAGCTCAAATGGTAAATAAATAAAGAAACGCGGAAGCGATGAATGTTTTTTTTGGCTGTCCAGCAGTGGACGGGCTGACGACGCCTATTTGTCCTCACTGTGACTGTGCCTTTTGACATTTTGACCCAACTATTAATTATTCTTTTTCATTTTCTTATAAAAGAGTTTGTTGAAAATTTGATGACAAAGGCTCAAATGGCAAAAGCTCCAGCTCAAAGCTCCAGCATATGCCCTTAACACACACACACACACACACACACACACACACACACACACACACACACACACACACACACACACACACACACACACACACACACACACACACACACACACACACACACACATCTCGTTTTTTCATTTCAGTTCCTCACAATTCTATCCCTCTCTTTCATTCACAGACACACACACACACACACACACACACACACACACACACACACACACACACACACACATAATTAACACACACACACACACACACACACACACACACAAATGCACACACACGCACATGCACACGCATACACACACACTTGTAAAACCCCGTCTCCCACCTCGTCTGACGGACACGCTAAGAATTAGTGAGAAATATTTCCTTAATAATTATACCTACTTATGCTGTATATTGAAAAGAAAAAATAGAAAAGCTTTTTGGTTTTTGGACTATTGTGAGTCTTTCACATAATTTGTACGGCGAAGCCCATAGGGCAATGCCATCTAGAACAGTGTTTGTCTGTTCATATCTACCCACAAACATACACTAATGAGAGCTGAGGATCTGGTCACATGACAGGGGTACAGCGTTTAGTAACCATTACAATTGCATATTTTACTAAAAGGAAATATAATAACCTTCTGTGGAACGTTTTGGGTTCCAGCGGATGCCGTAAGGTAGGTAGGAGGTTTCAAAAATTTCTCAATACAATTATGATTTTGAAATGCGATTGACATGGATCTTGCTCCCGAATCTGGAAGTGAACAGATGACGACGGTTTGCTGGTTTGATAATGTCTCAATAAAATCGTGATTTAACATTATATTGTGATATATTAATACTATATTATTAATTTGTGATTGGAATGATGAATGTTGCTGTTTAGAATAAAAATATAGAAATATTGAGTTTAAAGCAGAATGAGGAAATGAAGTAAGGGTTTCCATCGGTGACATTTGCGGATTCCCCATTTGCAGTCAAACTGGGTATGCTTATTTTGTCCAAGTCCTTCACGAATCTGCTGTCAATGCCTGACGTTCGACTGAAGGTGGCACGTGAATGTGGAATTTATTGGTTCATCGTTTGCCATTTTTTCACTCAAGTCATTCACGAACTGGCTTTCCCTGCCTGAAGTCAAAAAAATTAAATACGAACATTATTTGTGAACTGCTAACTGGTATCTTCACCCAGGTCATACTATCTTCTTCAACAACATAATCAAACAAGTCCAGCTATGCCGTTGTTAGACTATCGGTCTTATTTGAATAACTTTCAAATGCAGGAAGATGGTACAGTTTTGTTGCTTTTGTTAATTGACATTTTGTGTAAAGGCCACAGACTTGCTTAAATCAATACTCGTATTTATCCATTATGCCCAGGTCACCCTTGTACTGTGGTTCTTGCCACCAGTCAGCAACAAATCCTTCTTCATAATCACCTTCACCATCAAAATCTTCATCTGTGGCCATGACTTCTGGCATGTATTCAAATGTTTGAGGAAGCTCCATCTGCAATTAAACAAAAAATGCAAGTTAATGTTATTAAAGAAGCATTTTCTGCATTTGAGAACTTGCATGTGAGCACCAGCCTACTCAAAGGGCTTTTCGGCTGCTTGTAATAATCTTTGAGTAAACTGGGGCAATATGTCTCCCGACCATCCCTCCAGCTCCTCTGTCCTGGATGGATGTTTAGTATCTTGAGCATCCCCACGAGAGGGCTCTCTGGTTGACAGTATACTATACCAGGATAATTAATTATTTTTTTTAATGTCCAAAGGAGGATGAATTTCTTCCAGAGTGGGGGGAGAAGAGGGTGGTGGGCAGGAGGAGGGCACATTTTATCGAGACCATACTCGATAAAAAAATATAAATATTAGAACAGCAAACCTCTGCCAGGATGAACAGTTTACATTTTCTATCCCACTGATAGGCCGGATCTGCATCCAGACCTGAATCAAAATCGAATCCACTTGTTATTGTCACCTACCCAACTCATCCATCAAGTTTTGTTGTAACCACTCCACAACCTTTTGAAATATGGTGCTATATATAGTTTTTGGACCCATTTCTCAAAGGTGAAGAATCACTTAAAAAATTTAAAACGTCTCGTATCCGGATCTTCATTCACCAAAATCAAATCAATTCTTCCATGTCAAAGACTCGACCTTTCCACAAAGTTTCGTCAAAATCCATCCATAACGTTTTGAAATGTCATGCTACTTATGGTTTTTGGACCCATCTATCAATGGCGATAGCAAAGTTTATGACAAACAAAACGCGCTGTCAATTGAGGACGTAGCAAGAAATGCGTATAAACAACACCAAAAATAATATATTATGCTGCTTGTTTATATTACACATTGAGATAATGTGTCAAGAAAAAAACAACATTTAGTCATTTACACAAAGCTTTGGCACTTTATCTGTCCACTGCTTTGGGTACAGAAGTGAAGGTCGTTTAAAATGTGAAATGTGTTTCAAAATGCATTCATGAAGCCAACCAGCAATGCCAACAAGGCATTCTAAAAGAATCAAATGGGATAGACATTAGGTAAATGTAAAGAAAAGACTGAGACGGAGCTAGTCCCCCACAAAGTGACCAATCTTCGCCCTTGTAGTTGCTTCCATGGAGGGAATACAGTCCAAGGCTTTCCATGTTACTTACATATCTTTGCAGGAATCCGAGTCCCAAGGCCTGCTTTTCACCCACTGATGGCAGATTGGTGCAAACTCAATTATCTATCGCATCACTTCGTCCAGGCAGATTATCCCATGATGATGATGATGATGATGATGATGATGATGAGAGATGATCCAGGCAGTTGGAAAACCAGTCAATTGCTTAGAGGTTAAGGTTATAACTTCAAATATGAAATAGCTTTTACAAGTACTTACAAGTACATAATAAATCTGTGTATGTGTGTTTGTATAGGTGCGTTTATATGTACATGTGTATGTATATGTATGAACACTACATGACCAAAAGTATGTGGACACCCGAACATCACACATCTCATTCCAAATTCATGGGCATTAATATGGAGTTGGTCCCCCTTTGCTGTTATAACAGCCTCCACTCTTCTGGGAAGACTTTCCACTAGATGTTAGACCATTGCTGCGAGGATTTGCTTCCATTCAGCCACAAGAGCATTAGTGAGGTCGGGCACTGATGTTGGGTGATTAGGCCTGGCCCGCTGTCAGTGTTCCAATTCATCCGAAAGGTGTTCGATGGGGTTGAGGTCAGGGTGTTGTGCAGGCCAGTGAAGTTCTTCCACACCGATCTCGACAAACCATTTCAGTATGGACCTCGCTTTGTGCACGGGGGCATTGTCATACTGAAACAGGAAAGGGCCTTCCCCAAACTGTTGCCACAAAGTTAGAAGCACACGATCATCTAGAATGTCATTGTATGCTGTAACGTTAAGATGTCCCTTCACTGGAACGAAGTGGCCAAGCCCGAACCATGAAAAAGAACCCAGACCATTATTCCTTCTCCACCAAACTTTACAGTTGGCACTATGCATTCGGGCAGTTGCGTTCTCCTGGCATACGCCAAACCCAGATTCGTCCGTCAGACTGCCAGATGGTGAAGCGTGATTCATCACTCCAGAGAATGCGTTTCCACTGCTCCAGAGTCCAATGGCGGCGAGATTTACAACACTCCAGCCGATGCTTGGCATTGCGCATGGTGTGCGGTTGTTCAGCACACAAAAATGTTTATTCCTCCTTCATCCGGAAACACGTGTGCTCCATGCAGCGATTAACAAGCGATTATGTAGCAATATAACACTGCGTCATTTATAATGACGTGTACAATTTTACAATAATACAAGTCGCTTGCAAGCAATTTCTGAACATATTGGGGAACTCATTCCTGTATGAATAATTATTCGCTTATTTGAACTATCTCTAATCTGATTGGTTGCCCAGCATAACAACATTCCTGTTTGGTCCTGAGGACTTCCTCCTGAGGATTGGTCCTGAGGACTTCCTCAACGTTAAGGAATTCCTTACTTGAGGATTTTGTAAGGGTTGTTTATGCAACAGCCCTTAAGGAAATCCTTTTGATAAGGAATCACGGTGTCCCTGTACCCTAAGGTAAATCTTTCCTTTAGGATAAGGGAATTTTATGCAACCAGGCCTATGCCATTATCATCAAAACTGAAAATATTACTTATTTTCATTAATTGTGAATTAAAAACTTGTTTTAACCCTACAAAATCAAATAATTAACTTCATTTTCCCCACTAATATGGCAAAATAATTACAGTACTATATATCCATGTCCTCACCTCATCTTCAGGAGCAAGGAAATTCTGTGCAAAAGTGAGCATTTTCCACATCAACGTGGTGAGGTTGTAATGTCGGGATGCTTCCTGAAATTTAAAAAAACGTTATAATACATGACAAGGTGCTATTGGACACCTCACTTTTTCATGACGATAGCTGAAAATCACATGATCAAAAACTACCACTAAAGTTAATTAGCACTGGATCGAGACGGACAGAAGTTTAAGTGCTCTTCCAGTTCCATAGATGGTAACATGTAGGTATGAACAACAAGTCTTTCACATGATGGTTTCAATTATGTGCGAAACATTTGTTGAACAACTAAAGTGCAGAAATCGATAATGTTTATGTGTACGTCATAGCAGATGCGACCAACCATTGTCGGAGTAAAATCGCTCTCAGTGAGGCCTTCAAATTCGCGGTTTGTGTGATGGTGTAGCTGGTTCTGCCGTACTATACGATCAGTTGGGTCGAAGAGCAAGTAGTCTTCAATGGCTCTCACTGAACCTTGAAAGTTTCCCACTGCAGCGAGACAGAAGACTGAAATAATAAGAATAAGAGGAAATTCTACCAGGTATAAAAAAATTAAAATTCAGGTCTCATTATTTCCTCACAAATGGATCATCTATTGATTATACATATGCAGGGAAGGGTAGGGATGGGGACGGTTCAAGATGACAATACAAGGTGCATCCGAGGTCGAAAAATCCATAGAAACCAATAGAGACCTGTAGGACATTTATATGGGTCTCTATTAGTAAATCACGGTTTCCATTGGTTTGTAAATTAATCAGTAGAGTTTGCAGTAGAAACCAAACCAGATTGGGTTGAAAACAATAGAAACCATTAGATGCAACTGGTCTGAAACTCATGATAACCAATAGGAACCTTTAAGTTCAACTGGTCCTGTAGAAACCATTAGAGTTAACTGGTCTGAAAACCCATAGACCAACGAAAATACATTAAATATATTTTGTTATAAACAAGCGTAAAACACACAATTCCATATTGAATTGAGTTAACGCCATAGATCAAATGGCAAGCCACTGCTACAGTTCACCAGAGGACGTAGATTCAATTCCCAGTCTTGACATGTAATTTTCCCACATATGTCAATTAGATATTTACAATCCTGTTTATTTATATATTGGTTTCCTACTGGTCCCCATTGACCTACTGTTTTTGTATTGGTATTTTCTACTGGTCCAGTATTTCATTCTAGTTATTGAAACCAGTAGATCCTCCTGGTCCAATTTCCTGTGAGATTTTCATGGGATTTTCGACCTGGGATTTAAGGAGGGAGTTGGGGGTCGGGGGGGAGGGGGGGGTGCATGTATGAATTAAGAATTATGATCGTTGATATGTACATCTCACAATAAATGGAGAAACAAAAGTTTAGAGGTTTGTATTATTTTCAAAGTATGTTCAGATGCATTCATGTTTTAGTTGAAGAGGAGCAGAGGATTGATCTGAATACTTTATAAACTAGAACGGCACTCGGTAGAGCGCAAACCTCCGCCTGGTGAATAGTTTGCGTTTTGTATCCAACTGATAGGCCGGATCTGGATTCGGACCTGAACCACAATCTAATCGTCTTGTTCTTGTCACCTAAACAACTCATTCACCTAGTTTAGTCATAGATCATCCATAACTTTTTAAAATATGTTCTATATTTCTTTTCACCCGATCTCTCAATGGTGAAGAATCACTTAAAGATTAAATAATTATTGTAGCGGAAACCATATTCAGATCTTCACCCAAATGTAATCGATTCTTCCTTTTCACACACCCAACCGGTCCACCAAGTTTCGTTCAAATCCATCCATAACTTTTTGAGATATCCTGCTATGTATCGTTTTTGGCCTTATCACTCAATGGTGAAGAATCACTTAAAAAAATATACTAGCCGGATCCGAATCCGGATCTTCACCAAAATTGAATGGATTCTTCCTTGTCACACACAAAACCTGTCCAACAAGTTTCCTCCAAATCCGTCCATAACTTGAGATATCCTGATATATGTTGGTTTTGGCCCGATCTCCCAATGGTGAAGAATGACTTAAAAAATTTAATAATGCTCATATACGAATCCATATTCAGATCTTCACCAAAATCGAATCTATTTGTCCTTGTCCGACTGTTCCCCCATGGACCCAACCTGTCCACCAAGTTTCGTCGAAATCCGTCCACAACTTTTTGAGATATCCTGCTATGTATCGTTTTTGGCCCTATCTCTCAATGGTGAAGAATCACTTAAAAATTCTAGTTGCCGGATCAGGATCCGGATCTTCCCCAAAACCTAATCATTTCGTCCTTGTCACACATGCTACCTCTCTCTGCAAAATTTCGTCCGAATCCGTCCACAACTTTTTGAAATATCTTGTTCCCAAACGGACAGAGAAACGGACAGACAAACGGACAGACAAACAGACAGACAAACAGACAGGGGTGAAAACATAACGTCCATCCACCTTTGGTGGCGGAGGTAACAAAGATGCTGTAAGTCAAAGTCAAAGTTAAGATGCTATGTGAAAACAGCACGGCTGTCTGAAATGAGGGTACAAAATGGCAACATCATGGAAGAAATGCCTTAAATATAGTGTGTGACCACTATTGACACCAATACATTTACAGTACCAATTCTTTAAGAGCCCCAATTATTCCCACCTTCATGTGAGGTTGACCAGGTAAACTTTTTGGCTCAAGACTTTCATGAAGCCAATGGTTGGCTCGGCCTGATATTCAGATGAAGGTGACAGGAATTTGGGATTTGTTCAGGGTTGTTGACGATAGCGTGCTTATTCATTGATAAAGACACGGAATTTTAATGTCAAACAACTAATTTGCTAGCAGACGGGACACCCAGCTTAATGCCATCCAAAAGCCAGCACATTTTGTGATGTAATTCCCTGCCAGCAAAGCACCAATCCAAGAGTTTATAATGAGGTCGAAAATCAAATCTGGACTAGACAGCACACAGGTAAGTGTGCTACCTATGCACAATCCGGTACACTATATTGTAACACAAATGGGTCCTACAAGACTACAGCCACACAGGGCAATTCCATCCCAATATACAACTGAGCAGTATGATCGGATAACATAAACAAGCACATGAATGGTCATGTGGCCTCTGCATTGACATGCAAACCAACCAAGTCTTCCATTTGGGAGCTTTTCACTCAAATCAACCTCACCAAGCTCAGGTGCATCCTGCCAAGACTACTGAGGAAGAAGGCAGACTCACGACCTGCCCAATAAGTTTTATCCACAATCTTACTAACAATGATAGTAAAACACACACACAGGAATGGAATGTGCCAGAATTTGAGGAACATTCCAGATGTGACGGCTTAGAAGTGCACGATAGCTTTGGTGAGGCAGAAGGCCGCACGAGCAGGCCAAAGCACGCCTGACCGATCGAAGAAAACACCCCAACAAAATGTCTCCACGCAGCCTTTGTGCCTGGTGATTGGCCCCAATACACCACAGGAGAGTGATTTTCATGAATAAAATAAGAACTAGAAAGCATCTGAAAATGCAAAGCCCGTCCACGTCCGTTTGCATTCAGACATCTTCTTCCGTATGCTCAACATGACGAAAACAGTAAAAAAAAATATATATACAAGATGAAAATTTATCATTTTATGTGGTCTTGACCTTTGAGCTTTTGATTGGTGAACCAATTCTCTGACCCAATGTGCAAATTCTTAAAATTTCAGGTCAATTGGGTGAAAATTGGCAATTTTATGTAACCTTAACATTTGACCTTTTGGTCTAAAGAAAAACAATTAGCTTCTACCTTTTGATAGGTGAACCAATTCAGTGACTCAATATGCAAATTATTAAAATTTCAGATCATTTAGATGAAAATTGACGATTTTATGCAACCTTGACCTTTGACCTTTTGATCTAAAAACAAAAACCCCATCAGCTTCTAGCTTTTAAAAGGTGAAACAATTTAGTGTGCCATATGCAAATTCTTTAAAATGCAGGTCAATTGGTTGAAAATTGATGATTTTATGTGATGCTGACCTTTGACCTTTTGACCTTTTTGCCTTCTCCATGTTCTAATAAAAATGGTGTGTTGAAATTTTTATGACAATATTTGAAATGGTAAAAAAATCAGAGCCCGGAAAGACACACAGACAGACGCACACACACAGACACAGAAGTGATTGCACAACCCTGTCTCCCACTGCGTGGGGGAAGGGATAACAATGTAAGGTGGAGAATAACATAAATGAGATCCACACGACTTGTGACATCTACTCTACATTTATTATAAACTGATCCAAGCACACACATCCATAAAATACGTATGCAGACATGATGGTATATATATATATGTATATATAAATACAGTCACGTGAAAAAGTAAGTACACCCCATTTATAATTTTGACTTTTTCAACATATTTCAACATACAGTTATTTGATCTTCATTTCAACAATATTTATAGATAAAGGTGATATAATCTATCTATAATTCCAGTAATCTCTGTGTGTTTGTTTGTACGTTTGTACGTTTGTACGTTTGTACGTTTGTACGTTTGTTTGTCTGTGACCGCTGTTTCTCGACAACCACGGGTCCGATATACTTTAAACTTGCCAGGTATATTGCTGGGGACCCGAGGATGTGCCTTTTCAAGGTTTCATATTAATCGGACAATTACTTACCGAGCTATGTCCAAAAAACGATTCAACCAATCAGAGAGCAGCGAGCTATCGCGTGTGCCGAACGTGGCAGACACACTCTGCCTCGGATGGCACATTTGAGAGCGTATTCATTTATTTCACGTTTGCAAACTATGTTGGCGCTATGTTGGCGTTAAACTATGTTTTAAAACTAATAAAAACCATTTCATGTAAATAGAGGGGGGGGGGTTGTCACTGTACTCGCACGAGCAGATGGCGGAAGTGCCTGACCGCCAAGTGAAGTCCGAGCAACTCGCGGTCGAAGGTACTGTAACGGCGTTCGGGCGGGCGAAGCTGCCGGCTAAAGAACGCCAGCGGTTGCCAAGCTCCGTTTTAAAACTAATTAAAACCCCGGGGGGATTGTCACTGTACTCGCAAGCCGTTCGCCGTTCGCTTTGGCGTTGCGAATGGACCAAAACATTTCATGGACCAAACCATTTCATGTAAAGCGTTCGCCGTTCGCTTTGGCGTTGCGAATGGACCAAAACATTTCATGAACCAAACCATTTCATGTAAATAGAGGGGGGGATATAATTTTAGATATAGATATAGTACGGGCATGCCCTAGTCTCTCTATAATTCCAGTAATCTCTGGGTGTCTGTCTGTATGCGACCGCTGTTTCTCGACAACTACCGGTCCGATATACTTGAAACTTGCCAGGTATATTGCTGGGGACCCGAGGATGTGCCTTTTCAAGGTTTGAAATTAATCGGACAAGTGGTTCCCAAGGTATGGTCACCGTACTCGCAAGCCGTTCGCTTTGGCTTTGCGAATGGACCAAACCATTTCATGTAAATAGAGGGGGGGGGGGGTTCTGTGGTCGTTACTGCCACGTGGTTTCAAAGTTTTTTTTTGTTGTTGTTGTTTGCACGCATGTTTTTTTGCACGCACGTACGGGCAAGCACGTACGGGCAAGCACGTACGTGCGGGCACGCCCTAGTATAACAAATATCATGAAACATTTACATTTTGTAGTCCATTATATAATTTAAATAAACATAAATGCAAATTTCGCATGTGGAAAAAGTAAGTACACCCCTACATTTATCACTACTTCAAATACCTAAAATTAGAATCAGGTGCACCAGCTCAGGTGCAAATGATTAGAACATCGTTAGAGAGGATCTTGGAGGAACCTGTCTTATTTAAACCTCAGACATTTAGTTTGGTTTGGTCTTTGTTGTTGAAGTGTGTGGCGTCACCATGTCTAGATCAAAAGAGCTCTCTGAGGCCTTCAGAAAGAAGGTTATAGATGCCTTCGAGTCTGGGAAGGGATTTAAAAAGATCTCTAAACAATTTGAAATCAATCATTCGACTGTCAGGAAGATCATCTACAAGTGGAGAAGATTCCAAACAACTGCCAACTTGTTCAAGCCAGGCCGCCCCAGCAAGTTCAGCCCGAGAGCAGACCGCAAGATGCTGAAAAAAGTCTCTAAGAACCCCAGAATTTCATCACGGGACCTACAGGTAGCTCTTGCCACTGTTGATGTCAAAGTGCACGAGTCTACCATAAGAAAGAGGCTGCACAAATTTGATCTTCATGGGAGGTGTGCCAGGAGGAAACCTTTGCTGTCCAGAAAGAACATCAGGGCAAGACTAAAGTTTGCCAATGAACACCTCGGCAAAGACCAGCACTTCTGGAACAATGTGCTCTGGACAGATGAGTCAAAGGTAGTGCTATTTGGCCACAGTACCAGAAGACATGTTTGGCAAAAACCAAAGACAGCATTTGACCACAAGAACCTGATACCAACTGCAAAGCATGGTGGTGGAAATATTATGGTTTGGGGCAGGTTTGCTGCATCAGGGCCTGGGCAGCTCACCATCATAGAATCCACTATGAATTCTTCATTGTACCAGAGGGTACTTGAGGATAATGTGAGGCCATCTGTCGGAAAGTTGAAGCTCAACCGATGATGGACCTTGCAACATGACTATGACCCTAAACATACCAGTAAATCCACAGAGGAATGGCTGAAAAGAAAGAAATGGAGGGTTCTGAAATGGCCAAGTCAAAGCCCGGATCTAAATCCCATCGAGATGTTGTGGGGGGATTTGAAACGAGCTGTGCATGCAAGAAACCCCTCAAACATCGCACAGCTGGAAGAATTCTGCATGGAGGAGTGGGCAAAAATTCCTCCCAGTCGATGTCAGAGACTGGTAGACAGTTATAAGAAACACCTACTTGAAGTTGTTTCTGCCAAAGGGGGCAATACCATCTATTAGAGCCAAGCGTGTACTTACTTTTTCCACATGCGAAATTTGCATTTATGTTTATTTAAATTATACAATGGACTACAAAATGTAAATGTTTCATGATATTTGTTATGTTATATCACCTTTATCTATCAATATTGTTGAAATGAAGATCAAATAGCTGTATGTTGAAAAAGTCAAAACTTTACATGGGGTGTACTTACTTTTTCATGTGACTGTATGTATATACAAAATATATATATATATATATATATATATATATATATATATATATATATATATATATATATATATATATATATATATATATATCTATCTATATAGTGAAAATATACCGAAGTTGAACCCGGGAGTGATGCTCGCTTAAACCACTGAGGGGCGTCTATAAGACCTGGGACATCCGCGACGCTGAGCCACTCCTGTGACATTTACTATGACATGTAGTTTTGTAGTCTTGAATGGTACGTACCCGCACATATATGCTAGACTCGCTTGCTTTGAATATTGTTATCGATCCTTTCTATATGATGCCAAGATCCTGATATCTATTGCATGATTGTATTTTTACAGGATGATGCCAAAGATCTAATTGTGATTAAACCTACCTATGGGACAAAGTTGTGGACCTGATTGATTTCCACGACATTTAATCACAATTAAGATCTAAGGAAATGGCGGGACACAAGATTATCAATGTACCGACATTCGGCGCCGACCCGCAAGCTGAAGATTCGGGCTCGGAGTTCATTCACTGGCTCAAAACGCTGGAGAACCAGTTCGGAGCCCAGGATACCGTTCCCACCGCTGAAACGAAGCTGTCTGTGATGCATACTAAAGTCGACCACCGCGTCTACAGGAGCATCGCACGATGTACGACGTACGATGCGCCGTGGCAGAGCTAAAGCGAATTTACATTAAGAAACGGAGCGTGGTGTACAACAGGTATCTGCTCTCAACGCGGCGTCGACAGCCCACTGAGTCGATCGATCGCTTCGCCCAGGAGCTGCGACACCTACTTGCGGACCGTACTCAAGAGGTACGTACGCACGAGCAAGTCCAGGACGATCTTGTCCGAGATGCTTTTGTCTCTGGGATCAGCTCTTCGATTCTGAGGCTCAGACTTTTGGAGACAGCTGACCTGACGTTCGCGGAGGCACTACGGGTGGCCCACGTCTACACTGAGGCCCGGGAACAATCTACCGCCTATGACCACACATGAGTCGTTGCGGGGACTTCTCAACTCGCACGACCGGAGAGGGCTACCGCCGAGGATATGGGAGCGGACTCGACTACGGCGGAGCCCCTGGCCGCTCCCGAGGTGGACTCAGATTCCGGTTTGGCGGCAGCCACGGCGGCCAGGCCAAGGCCTGAACGAAACGCGGCATGTTACTTCTGTGGCAATCGACAGCATCCCAGGTCGGCGTGTCCGGCTCGGGAAGCAATATGCCATTTGTGTTCGACTAAAGGACATTTTGCAAAAGTCTGCAGGAAGACTGCGCGGGGCACACGAGCTCGCGCGACCTTGAATGGGTTTATCGCAGAGCCAACGGACCGAGCACAGAGCGGGGCGCCTCAACCGGCTTTGATGAGTGGTCCTCCTCCTCGTGGGCCCCTGGCTGCATGCTCGTCCTTGGTGAGATACATCGGGCCGCCAAAACAAATGGCGCGAACACGACCGGCCGCAGAGCGACCGTCCTTGACTGGCATCCGAACGCCCTCCTCAAACAAACGACAAGCTTCTGCTTTGAAAGCTCCTCTTGCTTTGCGGCAAACGCTGCACGTGACACGAGCGCCATCCGACGGCAGCTCGTACGAACTACACGCTCTTGCTCCGGCATGACCAACGATGCGTTTGGCACGGGGGCCCCCCGGAGGCTGCTCAAATGACCGGAAAACTGCAGCCGGTGTGGGATCCACACGTGAGGCGCGATCTTCTCGCTCGGATGGCACAATACCTGCTGGATCTTCCGGCCTTGCTCAGGCCATTATTCCGCTCAAGGTCGAAGGCATTTTTGCGCGGGCCTTAGTCGACACGGGGTCTACGGATAGTTTTATCGATCAACGGCTGGTGCGTCAACATGGGTGGACGGTCTTCGGGACTACACGACGGATCTTCATGGCCTCCCAAGGACTTAGGCTCAGCACAAAAGGGGAATGTCGATTGAAACTTGTGATAAAGGGACGCATGTTTCCAGATGTACATCTCATGGTCTTGCCTGCATTATGTGCTGACATTCTGTTCGGACATGATTTTCTTAAGCGACATGGACGTTTGGAAATGGAATTCGGTGGGACGGACACACATGCTGTGTGTGCACTCGCGAAAATGGACATTGAGCCTCTTTCGCTGTTCCCCAACCTGACCACTGATTGCACTCCTGTAGCAGTAAAATCATGGCGCTACTCACGAGCAGACGCGCAATTCATTGCGGAGGAAACGGCCCAGCTCTTAAAGGACGGTATTATCGAACCTAGCCGGTCGCCGTGGCAGGCCCAGGTCTTAGTGGTGCGAAGTGAGGCCCATCGCCGATGCATGGTAACCGACTACTCACAGACGGTTAATCGCTTTACACAGCTGGATGCCTACCCCTTACCAGGGATGGACGCGCTAGTACGACAGGTGGCCCAGTACTCCGTCTACAGCACTCTCGATCTGCGTAGTGCGTATCATCAGATCCCCATCTCTAGGGCTGATCGCATCTATACCGCCTTTAAATCAGGTCAAAGGTTATACCAGTTCACCCGACTACCTTTTGGGGTGACAAACGGGGTCACCTGTTTTCAGAGGGCTATGGACGACCTCGTTACTAATGAGAACTTGACAGATGTCTTTGTATATCTGGACAATCTTACGGTTTGCGGGTATGACCAGGGGCATCACGATGCTAATCTGAAGCGCTTCCTCGAGGTCGCGCAGAGGTATCGCCTAACCATGAATGAGGCTAAGTGTCGTTACTCTCTACGCACGATACATCTTCTGGTGTACAACGTGACCCATGGCTCTGTCTCTCCGGATAAGGAGCGTCTGCGACCTTTGCTCGATATGGCTCCGCCTAGCGATCGAGCTTCGCTGAAGCGCGCTCTCGGGCTGTTCGCCCACTATTCGAAGTGGGTGGAAAATTTCTCCTCAAAGCTCCGCCCCCTCGTGGCCTGCGACACGTTCCCCATGAGCCCGGCCGCCTTGGCGGCCTTCGGGGGCCTTAAGGCCGACATCGCTGGCGCCGCTGTGGCGACGATCGACGAGAGCGAATCTTTCGTCTTAGAAAGTGATGCCTCGGATCATGCGATAGCGGCGACCCTCTCCCAAGGGGGGCGCCCTGTGGCTTTCTTTTCGCGGACTCTCACCTCCGCTGAGCGGAGGCATTCGTCTGTCGAAAAGGAAGCATACGCGATCGTCGAGTCGATTCGGCGATGGTGACCGTACTTACTCGGGCGATGCTTCCAAATCATCACGGACCAACAAAGCGTTGCGTTCATGTACGACACCTTACATGCTCAACGTATTAAGATTGAGAAAATCACTCACTGGCATATCGAACTCGCCGACTTCTGCTACACCATCAAATACCGCCCGGGGAAGGATAACCTGGTCGCCGACGCCTTATCGAGGCCGGCTACGTGCGCGGGTATCATAACTCTGGAGGGTCTGCGCACTTTGCACGACACTATGTGTCATCCAGGGGTGGCGCGTTTCACTCATTTTGTGCGTAGTGGTAATCTGCCATACTCGATTGAGGACATCCGCCGGATCTGCCGTGACTGCGCTATATGTGCGGAACTCAAACCGTGTTTTTACAACCCTCCCATGGGGACGCTGGTTTGGGCTACTAGACCATGGGAGAGATTGGCGATGGATTTCAAAGGACCGCTGCCGGTGTCGAGTAACTCTCGTTATCTGCTCACTATCGTTGATGAGTACTCGCGATTCGCTTTTGCTTACACGTGCGGGGATATGATGGCTGCCACGGTCATACGATGCCTGCAGAATTTGTTTTCTATGTTTGGGTATCCGGCCTACGTGCATACCGATCGGGGTGCGGTGTTCCTGTCTCAGGAGGTGAGAAGTTATTTGCTCCAAAATAATGTCGCTTCGAGTTACACCACACCGTACAGACCCCAGGCGAATGGGCAGATCAAATGCTTCAATGGGATTATATGGAGGGCCGTCATGCTGAGCCTCAGGACCCTCGGCCGGGGCCTCAATAAATGGGCTTGGTCGCTACCTGCGGCTCTGAACTCGATCAGGGCTCTCCTATGTACGGCCACCAACCAGACTCCTCACGAAAGACTGTTCCACCACCCTAGAAGCTCGGGTAGTATCCGATCTTTACCCAGCTGGCTCGCTGAGCCAGGGCCAGCCTATCTCAAATGAGCGGTTTGCACAAGCAAGTACGACCCCTTAGTAGATAAGGTGCAGGTACTCCAGGCTAATCCCGAGCATGCTCATGTGATGATGGCAGATGGACGCGAGTCCACTGTCTCCGTATGCCATCTCACCCCATGTGGGGTCATCGACCCTTATAGGGATATTGACGAACCGATCCACGAGTCTATGGACTCTACCAAAGCTTCCTCTATGGAACTTCTGCCGTCACTTCCGTCGTCACATACACCCCTGCCTGAAGGCTCTGAGGTGCCCCCTCTGACACCGGCCTCCAGCGGCTACTCCGAAGCAGGGGACTCCGGGCTTGGGGACGCCGTACCCGGTAGTTTCCGGACACGAGCTGGCAGGGTAGTTCGCCACCCCGACCGCTACGGGTGGACCGACTGACATGGAATGACGTACCCCAATCAATTAATGCTGACGCTCGCTTGAGACTTGCCTAGCGGCAGTATAGTTCTAACGGCGGGGAGAATGTAGTGAAAATATACCAAAGTTGAACCCGGGAGTGATGCTCGCTTAAACCACTGAGGGGCGTCTATAAGACCGGGGACATCCGTGACGCTGAGCCACTCCTGTGACATTTACTATGACATGTTGTCTTGTAGTCTTGAATGGTACGTACCTGCACATATATGCTAGACTCGCTTGCTTTGACTATTGTTATCGATCCTTTCTATATGATGCCAAGATCCTGATATCTATTGCATGATTGTATTTTTACAGGATGATGCCAAAGATCTAATTGTGATTAAACCTACCTATGGGACAAAGTTGTGGACCTGATTGATTTCCACGACAATATATATATAAATATATATATATATATTGTTACGGTTTTTAGAACCTTCACGTTGTAAATTTAGTAGTAAATGTCCTTGTAAAATAACCCCTATGTACATTTCCCCTTAATTGGCTGTTAATTGTTTGCACCTTCGTTAGTCCATCGCATCACATCGCAAATAATAGGCTTCCCTCAATAGTTATCTCATTATTATATGTCTCAGGTAAGGCTCTGTGTCCACTAGTTCATCTTGCGTTGCATCAAATGAAATAAGGTAGAATCCCCTTTCAATTGCCCCAAAACGCCATTGCCTGCAGCGTTCGCTGCCCTTTGGCTGGGGCTCCTTTGGCTGGCCCCAAAACTCCATTGAACACGCGGTCAAGCCAACGAACAAGGGCGTGGCCCGCACCTCGTCATACAAGGTGGAGTCAGCTAGCCCTTGCCGACCAATCAAGGCTCAGTGGGCAGGGCTTGAGAGGCGTGACCAAGAAACATCGAGCAGTTTCGCGATCGTTTCGCGTGGTGCTATATAAACCGTTGCACGGAGCCCCCACCGCAGTTGAGGAGTTCCGTGGCAAGCAGTTCTGCAAGAGAGTTCTGAGGGAGGTGCGCTGGATGAGAGGAGTGAGGAGAGTCCCGAGGGAGAGAAGCCGCACAAGAGTTCCGTGGGTGTTGAAGGAGCTTCGAAGATGCAGGAGGCGGAGATGCGCAGAGGATCCGGAGCGTGCTCGCCGTACCAATGAACACCGACGGCAACTGCCGGAACCAACCTCCAACGAACAAGGGGGTGCACGCAAACCTCGACGTGTGCCGCGATCCTCGGACCTCCCTGCTGCCATTCTGCACGAACCTGAACCTTCTCCCCGTCATTCCTGCTACAATTCCCTATTCGTGTGAGTCTGCCTGTCGTCTGTCCTTTGTGTTGTCTGGGGCATAAGTTAAGCCTGTATAAGTATAAGTTGCTCTGTGTCTATCTCCCTGTATACTACCTTCATTTCTTTTCTTCCTTTAGTCTTGTGTAAATAATAATAAATACTTGTTCTTCCTACCTTTGCCTTCTTCTTCATGCTCGCCCGATCGTCCCTGTCTTTTACCCATTGAACACCTGTGGCACGATTTGGCCAATGCTCAGAATCGGGTTAGTCCTGGTTAATGGCTCGAACTTCGGGTTGCTAAAACGGCTCGGCAACTAGTCCATCTAAAACCGGGGTTCGAGCGGTACTTGCCTCCCTGTTCTGCGGGGGGGACGGATAAAGGTATTCAGGATAAAACCTGGACCCATAACCCTGGTCCATTCCATCCCGCAGAAGAGCGTTACAAGTACCAGGAGCAGAGACGGTCAGCTTAACAGACAAGGGGCTAACCCCCTCTTGCTAAGAGGAGAGCCGTACTCCGTATCCGTAACAATATACAGACTTGGCATTTAATATGGAATATTTTTTTTGTGGGGGTGAACTTACTTTTCAAGATGTCTTAGAACCAAAAGTTCATTGGAATTATGTTGAAATTATTCTAGATTTTGTTAATGTGACCTTTAAAAGAAACAAAAACCACATTTGACATTTCAAAACAAATAAATTGATCCTTGAAAGTGATGTAAACTGATAAACCACCTTTTAGAAGCAATTTTCCCCTGCAAAGCGGGGGTTGGCCTTTTTCGGGGACCGTGGTTGTTGTTGTTTTTGGTCCCCTTTTTGAAGCAATGTTTTACGGCCGGATGCCCTTCCTGCCGCCAACCCTTTTTGTCGCCTTTTACGACAAGCAGGGAATTACCAGTGAACTGGTACTCAATTAGCCGACCTCGGAAGGATGACAGGCTGAGTCAACCCCCCTGGCATTAATTCAGCGATCGACCGGGATTCGAACCCAGGATCCTAGGATCCTAAGCCGGCACCCTAGCCGCTAGCCCAACACCAGGCTTGATATGTAAACTGTAAACTGATGTAAAGATGTAAACTGATATCGAACTCAATTCATGGACAGTACTGTGTTAAACTTCTGTACGTTTTCCAGAAGTATCTCTATTTTTCACATTAGCCCAATTTTTTTTAAACAAAAACAAAAGTTAAATTACAACTGGGATTATGGATAGTAAAATTACAGTACAGTACTTCGTGTAACCCCCACGAGCATTCAGGAGAGCACATACACGTCGAGGCATGCTGTTCACGAGATTTGCCAAGGTTTGGACAGGAATCGCTTGCCATGCAGTGACAATAGCCTGCTGCAATTCACGCACAGAGGTCGGCTGCTGGTCCAAGTGGTCGATTTGACGCGTTAATTCTGCCCACAAGTTCTCTATCGGATTCATATCCGGGGACATGGCAGGCCACTCCATATGCTCTACACCATGGTCAGCAAGAAAGTGTTGGATCATGCGAGCACGATGAGGCCGTGCATTGTCAACTTGGAAGACAAAGTTTCCTCGAAAGGCTGCACGAGTAAATGGAAGCAATGTTTCTTCCAGAATGGCCCTGTACTTGAACTGGTTCAGGTTTCCATTCAGAACAACCAGGTCAGTTTTGCCCCCTGCATGAAAAGCAGCCCAAACGGTCACCCCACCACCTCCAGCTTGGACTTTTGGCACTATACAATCTTTGTTGTAGGCTTCATGCACTTGTCTGCGCACTCGGACGTGGCCATCTTGACGATAGACCAGAAATCTAGACTCGTCACTGAAGATCACGTGATTCCAGTGTCCTGGCTGCCATTGACGGTGCTCTCTGGCCCACTGCAATCGGCGCTGGCGGTGTTGTCTGGTCAGGCATGGCTTTCTCAGGGGATGCCTGGCACGATAGCCTGCTTGAACCAGTCGTTGGTTGACTAGCCTTCTGGATACAGGCACATTTGTCAGTTGCTGCCACTCAGCCCTAAGCCGATTAGCTGACTTGGTACAGCCATTGCGGACTAACCGGTGCAGCTGGCGATCATCCCTCCTTGTGGTTCTGCGGGGATGTCCTGGCCTCGGTATTGGAGTAGGAACACCCCTCTGAGCATTACGTTTCAGGATCTTTGACACCTGACCTTGAGTGATGCCATACTGCCGAGCAATAGTACGCTGTTTCATGCCGTAATTTCGTAAAGCCACCACTCCATGACAAACAGCATTGTCGAGGTGACAGACCATCTCCAGAGGAAGCGGCAATAACTTTTGGAGATGTGCAGTAGTTGTTTTCCACTAATACAGAACGCAACAACACTTGTATACCCGACTGTGAAGCCAATCATCAAATGCACCTGTCCGTACATTTTGCCACGCCACCTGTGATATAATTCTGTTGTTGACTTCTTGCTGCGACAGACAATCAGTGACATGGTTCTTTTAACAAATAAATAACCAAAGTGTAAAAGAAACTCACCAGATTGATATACTGAGTTAAGAAAGTAAACCCAAGTCAAGAAAAAAATATATATTCCATATTAAATGCCAAGTCTGTATATGCACAACATATTTATAATGGGGATTATCACTCCTTTCCATGCGTATTTCAAAATATGTGGAAGGATAGATTCGAGCAACCTTTTTTAACAGGGCCCACTGACCATTGGGGGTCAGTGCATTCAGTCAGTCAGTCAGTCAAGTGCTCCTTGCGTCATTATTGTAGGTCCATGAAGCAAGTTGAATATATCAATTTTGTATTAAGATGAGGATAGTGGAAGAGCTATAACACAGAACAGAACAATGGAAAGCGAGAAAAAAGTCTGAAGCCTCGGCCTAGCGTCAGGTGTGCTAATATCTTCTTAATTTATTACATAGCCTACGGACGTAAATGAACACTAGTTTTACTCTGCTCTCGTTGCACATCACATGTGGTGAATTTCACCTCCATTCATCTTGTATTCATTGTTATTTAAAAAACGCTTCTGTACACTGCCCGTAAGGCTCGGTTTGCAAGTCACTGTCTACAGTGCCTTCAAAAAGTATTCACTCCTCTTGTCTTTTTCACATGTTGTTGTGTTACAGCCTGAATTTAAAGTTGATTGAATTGAAATTTTTGTCCATGATCTATACAAAATACCCCATTATACTCACACTTGTGGTAAACAAACTGGAGATAGTGGTACATGGTGGCTAAAAACTTATGTGGAGGCAGGTCCAAAGATACTGGCAGTAACTGCTTCTCGCATCTTGTCTTGCAGAATAACACCTCCACATATCGATCTATGAGGAGTCGAGGAAGATCCCGAAAATTCCACTCAGCCATTATGGTTGACATCAAACCACACCACTAATCATGGCACATGCATTTAAATGGTGAAAATAAACAAGGGGATTTAACCTCCTCTGGTAGATAATTTAATCATAGCATTACATCCTGAATGAGTAAAATAAAAATAATGATCATACCAGCAATTGACTTGTAGAAATCCTCCATGCTGTGAACTTCTCTTGGGCCTTCGCAACCCAGTGTACATTCTTCAAATGCAGCAAGATAACCTCTTAGAGCTCGTTCCATTTCATTGGCACACTTTTCATGTTCTCCTTTATTGTATGCATGCACTGCACTGTGGTACAAAACCTAACACAGAGTGGTTCATCTTAAAGTGTAGTTCAAACTTTTCACACATGTTATAATTGCATGTGGTACTCGAAAGGAAGGAGAAAAAAATTGCTCTAAAATGGGGTGGCCTTTATTAGAAGTTCAATGAATTCGATTTGGATAAATATTTATATTCTGAAAGACAGACCTTGTCCAAACAATATCTGCTGCAGTCCACAGAAGTACATTTTAAACATTGTAATTGCGACAATACCCACTGTATCATCAAATTGTAAAGAATTGCTTAACTACACTACAACAGAGATGTTTGTCTGTCTGTCTGTGTCGCCATTTTTCTCAGAGATGACCAAACGTATCTTTGTCAATTTTCAAAGGTTCATCAGTGAGTGCCAGGGAGTGTTTTAGGCAAAAAGAAAAATTTGAAAACAAAAGTTTGATTTTTTGGGATTCTTTTTTTTTTTTTTTTTGCTTTATCTTTAATAAATTAATAATCTAATTATTTATTTATTTTAATTTAATTTATTTATTTATTATTAATCTAATGAATTAAATTTTAATTTTAATTTAAATTCTAATTCTAATTAATTTCAATTATTATTAATTATTAATTAATTTTATTAATTAATTTTATTATGGGATTAATTAATTTTGGGATTAATTATCTTTAATTAATTATAATTTCAAAGTCTTTGTAGCGATGTGAAAGGTAGTATTAAATGATCCCTGACTCCATTCCTTGGTGTGTGTAGGGAAGTGTTTCGGCCCCCTACAACAAAATAGAAAAAAAAACGATTCCTTCAAAATGCCAAAGGATTATAACAGCACCAGCAATGCCAAGTACCCCTGCTAGTTTTGTATAAATCGAATCCTTGCAAAGAATCGTTGACCTTTGAAGAACTAACCACTTGATTATCTGTTTGCTGATATGCTCGTTGGGACTGATGCAAGGAATGGATGCCAGAAGTGAGATAGTAGACGAGTATTAGACCATCCATATACATCATTTTAGAAATCCAAATTGGTAATACATCTGATCTGATTTTTCATTAAGGGATCAATCACTATTCATCGAGAGAAATGGGATTGCTTAGGCAGTCATGAACCAGGAAGAGTTTTTCTAATGAGGCCAAGTAGCCACCATTGTGCTTGATCCATAAGGAGAGCTTGGTAATCCGTCACGGTTCCAGCCTAAACTTCTTCAGCTTCTTCTTTAATAGCCACATTTATTCCCGCGTTCTTGTGGGGTTAGCCGGGGGAATCTTGGCCCAAGTCTTTCATGAACCGGCTGGCCAGGTCTGATGTTAGACTCAGGTCAGGGCAGAAATTTGGAATTTGGCTATGGTGTTGGCGATAGCTCGCTTACTCTTCGCAAATGACACCGTGGGATCTAACGTCCACCAACTAATGCCAGCAGATGGGACGTCAGTTTAACGGGACGTCACACACATTGACGGAGTAACCTGCCTGTGAAACACCGGGATGACAGTTTATAGCTGGGTCGAGATTCAAACCCTCGAGACAGCTTAGAGAACAGGCTAGACAGCTTCAATTCAAGGCTAGACACAGCTGATATCTAAGCGTATATCTCGGGCCATCCTGCCAGTCCAATGCCATCCATAAACACTTTCAAAATTATACATTGGGTCTTTATTTGCCCATGGCATATGATATGATAGCATGGCATATGATACAGCAATTCCAACATTACTTTCTAAACTAGGGCATGCCCGTACTATATATATATCTAAAATTATATCCCCCCCCCTCTATTTACATGGAATGGTTTGGTCCATTCGCAAAGCCAAAGGCAAAGCGAACGGCTTGCGAGTACGGTGACAATCCCCCCCTCTATTTACATCAAATGGTTTGGTCCATTCGCAACGACCACAGAACCCCCCCCCCCCCCCTCTATTTACATGAAATGGTTTGGTCCATTCGCAACGCCAAAGCGAACGGCGAACGGCTAAATCGCCATAGCTCGGTAACTACTTCTCCGATTAATATGAAACCTTGAAAAGGCACATCCTCGGGTCCCCAGCAATATACCTGGCAAGTTTAAAGTATATCGGACCGGTAGTTGTCGAGAAACAGCGGTCACAGACAAACATACATACATACATACATACAAACATACAAACATACAAACATACAAACATACACACAGAGATTACTGGAATTATAGATAGATAAGACATGCTTTTTGATGCGGCACTCTTCCTGGTAGTGCACTGAATGATAGTTTTAGTCAAATCTGGAGGTCAGTGCAGATGACACCACCACCCACAACTTGATGAATAAGAAGCAGTAACAACTGTGTTGGAGTGGCGACACATCCAGGACTTAAACTCGAGCGAAGAAACTGATTCGGCACAACCGACACTCTGCATCGAGCATGGTACATGAATGAATTAATGAGTGAGTGAATGAATGAAAGTGACATCTGACCTCATATTCTTCAGATTCCAAGTCCTTGATGTAACTTTCTGACACTCCTGGCTGCTTCAGGAAGAAATGCATGTTCTTTCTGGCAATATTGTTCTCTGGATTCTTCTGTATGAATGTATAGGCAGATGCCACAGCCTTTGGCATGTTGTTTGTCTGTATAAAACACGACAGTAAATAATGCATCCGATTTCTAAGTTACAAAAGGGGAAATCTACATATTAGGTACACAAAAACGCCAAATTAAATGCAAAATAATCAGGAAATGATAAGCGGTGAAGTCTTCCAAAAGAGAATTGTGGTGATGGTGAATAGATGACCAAGTAACCTGTAGTTTTTAGGGAATTAACTGAGTTGATATGAGAGCAACAGAAGGCAGTTATAACATGTGTAACCCCATCTATCTCTTGATACCTACTTGACTGGGGTTCAATTGTAAATTCCGTCTGCTGGTTTCTATCATTTTTAGGGGTGTAGCTGTATTTTTTTTTAATGAACCGACCCTTATACTGCAGATTAGGAATTTTGAATTTGGTTAGTATATTGGAATACAATGGCCTGCACTTTTTAAAAGGTTATAGCTTCAATTAGACTTTTGGTCATCTATTCAGTTAGTTCAATTAAACAGATCAGACTAATTAGTTCAACTAAACAGATCGAATTCCACCATCTATCCTGTCAACCCATTTAGATATGATATATCAGTACCCAGACTAAGACAAAGTATTGCAGTACAAAGGATTCGCTTCAACTACAAGTCAATTTTATCAGAAAAATGAAACAATGGCATTTTAGGACTTTATACGAGATAAGCATTTACAGATAAGTTTGCAGATAAGTTTGACAACATTAAACTGCATAAATTTCAATAAAAACCGGAAAAATTGAGGTGTTCTAAAACTTTTGACCGGTAGTATATATATATATATATATACATATATATATATATATATATATATATATATATATATATATATATATATATATATATATATATATACATACATATATATTGTTACGGCCCGCGGATAAGATGTTGTGTTTGCCGAGCGGATGGCCCCGCGGTCGTACAGTTACCCGGACTAACCCGATTCCCGAACGTTGGCCGGATCGCACCACAGATATTCAATAGGGAAAAGACTAAGGCGACACGGATGTGAAGAAGAAGACAAAAAGGTTGGAAATACGAATATAATTTATTTCTATTTACACCCAAAAATAACCAATGAGAAGGAAAGATAATAAAATAATATACAGAAGATTTTAGAGACACAGTGCAACGCTAGCTTATACGAGCTTAATTAACTACCCAGGGACAAAACAAACAGAACAAACTCACGTACACCAAAAAAAAGGATGGAAGGTAGGAGATGGAAGGTAGGAGGTGGATGGCTGGAGGGAGAGGAAAGTCCAAGGGGTCCGGCAGCACGATCGGCGCATTTAGCAGCCGCCGTTCCTTCACGGCCCTGCTCAAAACCGCCGTCTAGGCCCCAAGCGGCTGTTGAGTGTTGTTGCTGCTGTGGCCGCCGCTGCTGCTGCTGCTGTGGACGTCGCGTGCTTTGCCAGGACTACAACAGGCTTTGTGCTTCGCTGGATGATGATCTCCTTAATGTTCTCTATGTTCTTTTGCTCACATGCCAGCCTCGGACTCTGTTCGGAAAAGCACCAGCTCAGGAACAAACATCGGTCCACTTGATCAGCCGTTGCTGTGTACAAAGCTTCCTTGGGTGATCTCAATGTACTCTCGCAGTTGGTTCTCTCTCGCAGTACCTTGCGCGCGCACTTTTATAACGCCTCCGGCGATCAAGCCGCCGGCCTTCAGGACACGCCCATCGGTGTGCTCACCTCGGCCCTGGTTGGTCGCGCGACCCTCTGGCTCCGCCCTTGATGACGACGGGCGGGCACGCCTTTCTTCCCCGACCCGAGCACATGTTCAATGGTGGTTTTGGAGGGGAGGTAATTGGCAATCGAGGCTTGGCAATGATGAAAGGGGAAATGGAGGTTTTGGGAATGGGAATGAAGAATGAAGGGAATCTATCTTATTTCACTTGGTGCAATGGAGTGTCATTTTATTGGAAGACAAAGCCTTAACCTAATACACAGAATAAGGAAATAAACTACTGAACAGGGATATTATAGTGTCCTTCATGTATGCTTTATTGAACTAACTACGGGAACGCCCTTTGACCTTTATACACACTGGAGCAAGGAGGGCTCAGAATAAAGTAATAATAATAAAAATACAATAAAAAAACACAATCCTCATATCCACAACAATATATATATATATACTAAACAACAACAACACAACATGCATTTTAAAGGCCATTTTCCCTGCTAGAGCGGGGGTTAGCCTTGGGGTCCCCATGACAATCTTCTCCATTTTGCCCTATTTTCTGCATCTCTCCTTGTTAACCCCCTTGCCCGCATTTCTTCTTCGACCATCTTTAGCCAAGTCTTTCTCGGTCTTCCCCGTCTTCTACTTCCTTCTACATTCATTTCCATCACTCTTCTCAACCAGTCACTTTCATCCTTCCTCAACACATGACCAAACCATCTCAACCTGTTCCTCTTCACAGCATCAATCACAGGCTCTATTCCCATCATCTTTCGCAATTCATCATTTGTCTTCCTCTCTCTCAACGATACTCTGCACATCCGTCGAACCATTCGCATTTCCACCCTTTCCAACCTTCGTCGCTGCTCTACGTTCATTACCCATGTCTCGCTCCCATAAATCATAACACTTCTCACACATGCAGCATACACATTTCCCTTCAGCTTCAACGACACTCCCCTCATCATCAGCACGCCACTCAATTCCCAAATCTTCTTCCATGCACATCTCACTCGAGCAACCGTTGCCGAGTCTGATCCACCTTCTCCATTCAGCATGTCTCCGAGGTAGCAAAATGTTTTCACACCTTCCAGCTTCACGCCGTCTCCAAGATCCAACTCAACATTTCCTCCATCTGCAGCTCCCTCTGTGCACACCTTACATTTGAATGTAGCTGCCACACTGGTTAATGACCCTCTCAGACCACTACATTTTTGATGAACCCACTCAGCGCACATTGTACACTGAATGGAGTTAACTCCGACACCCTTCCTACACACAGCACAGGGCCACTTCCCAGTTCTTTCCACCTCACCACATGCTTTACCACTTGCTATCACCTTCGTCTTTCCGATATTCACCTTCAGACCTTTTGTCTCCATACATTCCTTCCACGTGTTCATCTTTTCCTTCAGTCCATCCATACTTTCTGCAATCAACACCAGATCATCTGCATACAACAACTCCCATGGTAAACCCTCCTTTACGTTCTGAGCCAGCACCTCCATCACAGCTACAAATAGTAGTGGACTTAGTACCGACCCCTGATGCACTCCCACCTTCACCTCAAACTCACCACTGTTCCCGCCCTTCGTCCTTACAGCTGTGCGCGCTACATTGCCATCACTACTCTGATCAACCATTCCTCCACTCCTAACTTCCTCAATGCCCATGTCAATACTTTGCATGGAACCCGATCGAATGCTTTCTCCAGATCAACAAACCAAGAAACAACTTCTTCCTCTTCTCCATGTACTTCTCCTGCAACTGTCTCACAATGAAAAGCGCGTCTGTCGTTCCTCTTCCTGGCATGAATCCAAACTGCATTTCGTCGATCTTCACTTTCTTCCTTATCCTCCTCTCCAACACCCTTTCCAATACCTTCATTCCATGCTCCAATAACTTTATCGCTCGGTACGAGCCACACTCCAGAGGGTCACCTTTCCCCTTGTATAGAGGGACGAGGGTACTCAGTTCCCAAATCCACTGGAATGCGGCCTTCTTTCACCACCAGATTACAGATCTCTGTCATTCTCTTCACACCCCAACTTACTGCTGCCTTCAACATATCTCCCACAACTCCCGTCGGCCCTCCCGCTTTTCTACCTTCATTGCTTTTATCGCTTCCTCAACTTCCTTCAGTTATCTTCTCTGATATATATACTATATATATATAATATATATATATATATAGTATATATATATATATATATATATATATATATATCTATATACTTATATATATATATATATACAAATATATATATATACATATATATATATATATATATACATACATATATATATATATATATATATATATATATATATATATATATATATATATATTATATATATATATATATATATATATATACACAGTATATATATATATATATATATATATATATATATATATTATACTATATATATATATATATATATATATATATATATATATATATAGATATATATATATTGTATCGTCCGCGGATTGGATGTTATTTACCGAGCGAGGTAACCGCGGTCCGAACAGTTGTTCCCCGTTTCTTCCCGACTCACCCGATTCACCCAGACGTTGGCCAAATCGCGCTATGCCAAATCAATGATAGAAAGGACACGACGACTGGGAAAGATGAAACGACGCAAGGGGGTGCAGTTCTCAAGACCTCCGGAGGAGGGTATAATTACAGTGGTGGAGAAAAGGGTAGATTACAAGCAGAGTGAGGTAAAGACACAGAAGAGATGGGCACTTAAATACAGTCTTATCTATTTTCCCAGACAGACCACGGACAACGGACAAGGTAGACTCACACGGGGATTGATGGCAGGAATGGACAGGTAGGTCGCTGGCACAAGGTGCACCTTGGCTCGGGGACAGGATAAAGCACGGTTCAAAGATGCAGGGAGGTCTCACAGCGCTCGGAGGTGGTCTTGCTTGCTCCAAGCTCAGCGCGCATCTGACGTCACCTCCCTCTCTCCTGCACATGCTCAACGGGGAGTGACACGCCCTCGGCTGGTTGGTTTCGCCCCAACTGGGGCCGGTCCGCCGCTTCCATTGGGTGCGGGGGTTACCGGGCTCCGCCCTTGACGAGGAACCGACAGGGAGCCACGTTCCGCCCCTGTTGGGTAACCCCGTCGAGCACATGTCCGATGGCGGCTCGTTGGGAAGGCCTGGTGCCCTCCCACCACTCCTACCAACCAAGCCGGAGTGAGGACGCGCACTCCCTGCGCTCCTTGTTGTTGTTGTTGTTGTTGTTGAAGAGAGCTGTGAGGAAGAGCTGCGGGGAGGTATTGGAAGGCCTAAACTTCCTAACGGTGCCATACAATCACATTCTGGTGCAACGAAGGGTCAGAATTAATGGAAACGAATCCTTAACTGACATAGACTAAGAATAACTAGCAATTGTCTACCTGAGATGCGGTGGACCTGGATGCGACATTTATTGGGGGAAATAGGGGGAGGTCGGGTCTACAGAGTGTTGTTTACAGAAAATGGGACTAGGGAATGGGGGATTGGGGAGAGTTGGGAAGTATTGAGGAAATAGGGGAATATTTACAAGCGGATATGGATGGATGCAAATCCCATATCCGCAACTATATATATATATATATATATACATACTAGCAGAAGTACCCGGCATTGCCGGGCGGGGGAGGGGAGGGAAGGGGGAAGGGGAGGGGAGGGGAGGGGAGGGGGGAGGGGAGGAGAGGGGGGGAAGGAAAAGGGAGGAGGGGGAGGGGGGAGGGGGAGGGGGGTGGGGAAGGGGTAGGACAGAAAGGAAGGGGTAGGGGGGAAAGGGAGGAGCATGGGGGAAAGGGAGGGGGAGGGGGATGGGGATGGGGATGGGGTAGGGCAGAAAGGAAGGGGTAGGGGTGAAGGGAGGGGCATGGGGGCAAGGGAGGGGAGGGGGAGAGGAGGGGAAGGGGAGAGGGTTGGGTGGAGGGAGAAGGGGAGGGGGAGAGGAGGGGAGGGGGAAGGGGAGAGGGTTGGGTGGAGGGAGAAGGAGAGGGGGAGAGGAGGGGAGGGGGGAAGGGGAGAGGGTAGGGTGGAGGGAGAAGGGAAGGGGGAAGGGTAGGGGGAGGGAAAGGGGGAAAGGGAGGGGCAGCGGGAGGGAGGGGAGGAGGGAAGGGGAGAGGGGAGGGGGAGGAGGGAAGGGGAGGGGGAGGGGGAGGGGGAAGGGGAGGGGAGGGGGAAGGGGGAGGGGAGGGGGAAGGGGGAGGGGAGGGGGAGGGGGAGGGGGAGGGGGGATGGGGGATGGGGGGAGGGGAGTGGGGGGAGGGGAGTGGGGGGAGGGGAGGGGAATGGGGGGGAGGGGAGGAAAGGGAGGGAGGGGAGTGGGGGGAGGGGAGGGGGGAGGAGTGAGGGGAGGGGGGAGGGGAGGGGGGATGGAGTTGGGGGGAGGGGGGAGGGGAGGGGGAGGAGAGGGGGTGGGGGAGGGGAGGGGGGAGGGGGAGGGGAGGGGAGGAGAGGGGGGAGGGGAGGAGAGCAGGGAGGGGAGGAGAGGGGGGAGGGGGAGGTATGGGAGGGGAGAGGAGTGGGAGGGTGGGGGGAGGGGAGGGGAGGGGGAGGGGAGGGGGGGGGAGGGGAGGAGAGGGGGGAGGGGAGGAGAGGGGGGAGGGGGAGGTATGGGAGGGGAGAGGAGTGGGAGGGTGTGGGGAGGGGGAGGGGAGGGGGGCTGGGGAGGGGGAGGGGGAGGGATGGGAGGGGGAGAGGAGTGGGAGGGTGGGGGGGAGGGGGAGGTGGAGGGGGAGGGGGGAGGGCGAGGGGCATGGGGGATGGGGATGGGGAGGGGGGAGGGGGAGGGGTGGGGAAGGGGTAGGACAGAAAGGAAGGGGTAGGGGGGAAAGGGAGGGGCATGGGGGAAAGGGAGGGGGAGGGGGATGGGGAAGGGGTAGGTCAGAAAGGAAGGGTAGGGGTGAAGGGAGGGTGGAGGGGGAAGGGTAGGGGGAGGGGGAGGGGGGAAAGGGAGGGGGAGTGGGAGGGAGGGGGAGGAGGGAAGGGGAGGGGGAGGGGTAGGAGGGAAGGGGAGGGGGAGGTATGGGAGGATGAGAGGGGAGGGGGAGGAGAGGGGGAGGGGAGGAGAGGGGGGAGGGGAGGTATGGCAGGGGGAGAGGAGTGGGAGGGTGGGGGGAGGGGGGAGAGGAGTGGGAGGGTGGGGGGAGGGGGGAGGGGAGGTGGGAGGGGAGGGAGAGGGGAGGAGAGGGGGGAGGGGGAGGGATGGGAGGGGGAGAGGAGTGGGAGGGTGGGGGGGAGGAGGGGGAGGGGGGAGGAGGGGGAAGGGAGGGGGAAGGGTAGGGGGAGGGGAGGGGGGAAAGGGAGGGGAGGAGGGAAGGGGAGGGGAGGGGAGGGTAGTAAGGGCATTTTATGAGATATTTCACAAATCTGTTAACTAAATTGTTACCAAAAATTTCTTCACCAATATGTTTGTAAAGGTGTGTAATAACATGTGTTAAAATGTTGAAGGTCAACTCCCGTGGGAAACCCAGAAAAAAAGCTGTTGAATTCGGGTACCGAAAAATTATTTTCGAGAATTGTTATTTTTTTAAATCGGCCCTTAAGTAACTTATGAGGGGTCAAATAAGGGTTTTTCATGATTCTGAGTTGATTGTTAACATTTATATTTCACCACAGACACTCCTTTGTGGAAAAATAATTTCTAAATATATCTCATTTTCTACTTTGCAGGACATGGAGTCTAGCAATATGGATGAAGACGTTACTCCACCTGTGCTCAATTGCTTCATCTGTGCACGCTCGGATACACCAGCTGAAAGGCTCATACAGGCAACTCCAAAGGGATACTCAACTTTATTGAAACAAGCAGAAACTGTCGAAAATGTTACTGTTGTGGAACGTATGAAGGAGGCTCAAAAGGAA
The DNA here is from genome assembly GCF_964187855.1 of Myxine glutinosa. NCBI lineage: Eukaryota > Metazoa > Chordata > Myxini > Myxiniformes > Myxinidae > Myxine > Myxine glutinosa. The sequence goes on along the minus strand of NC_136261.1, from coordinate 263,200,013 downwards.
GGAAAACTGAGGTACCACCAGAAGTGTAAAAATGATCTGTACAACAACTTTGTTGCAACCACCAAGAAGTCAGCTCAAGCATCAAAGGCAGAGAAAGAGTCATCAAAGTTGAAGAGGAGACGCACTACTTGTGAGTTCAGTTCATCAACTGGCTGCAGTTCTAGGAGATCACAGTCAGTTGACCTCCTGTATAAGGATGTATGCATTCTTTGCAACCAACCAGCCCAGCTCTACAAAAATAATCCAGCACAAGCTAGAAAGAAATACAGAGTGCCAGATAATTTGACTGCAGATACACTGAAGGCAAGCTTGCTGAAGACAGCACGGAGTCGCGGGGACGTCTGTCTTGACAATCGGTCTCAAGAACATCTGAAGGCTTGCAGGAACAAGTGTCAGCTGACTATCGATGTCAGTCATACTTTGTGTGGTGGGGTATGACTTTGGACCTAAATCAATCAAGGCAATATCATTGGATATGAACTTGAGTGCCGTCTTTATGATCTGAGTCTTCTCATCTCCATGGTCAAGATTAGCATGATGCTCTCGCAGAATATTGTCGGTGCCATCTTTGAGACAGAGTACATCTGCCCTTCTTTCCTGTGTTGTGAAATACAAGGTGTCTTCGTATTTCTCTAGAAGTTTTATCTTTAGCCAATGCTTTGAATAAGAAAGGCTCTTCTCTGGTGACTGATCAAACTCCTGCAGCTTTTCATGGACTTTTTTTATTATTATTATTATTATTTATTTATTATTTTTATTTTTTTGTATACAAGATCGAGGCTCGTGAAAGAGCGAACATTAATCACACAGAAAGACAAACAGACACACAAAACAAATAACATCGGGAGCGGTAGACAAGATGGGGAGAGAGGGGGAAGGACACAAACACAACATTTGAGAGCAGGGACCGAGAGACATGGAGACATCGAGAGAACTGTGGGAGGGAGAGGGCTTTGGGGAGGAGGCATGGGAAGGGGGGGGGGGGGGGTGGGAGAGGTATAAAACATATGGACACTGCCAAGACTTCCAGGAAAGAAGTTGGAATTTCAAACAAGGTGGATCTGGGGTGAATTAGTGGGGGTAGAAAAGATCAAGGTTTTGGATGGGGGAAGATAAGAGATGGTGGTGAACAGCTGTTTTGAAGACCTGGAGGGAGGAGTGTGATTGAAGTGAGTGTGGGAGTTTGTTCCAGAGGCGGGAGAAAAGAGGAATGAAAGAGTGAAGGTGAGCAGAGAGCCGAGATTTCGGCAGTTTAACCATCAGAGGGTGGCTGGCAGATCTTGTGCGACCTGTAGGAATATTTGGGGGACAGAGCACAGAGAGAGCTGGGGGAGCAAGGCTGGAGAGGAGTCGGTAGAAGACAGAAAGACCACCTACCTGCCTGCGGTGAGTGAGTGAAAGGCCCTCAGAGATAGCTTCATCGCGGGAGATTCCAATGATTCTGAAAGCTTTGGATTCAACAGCGTGAAGCCGAGCCAGGTGTGAGGCAGGAGCACCAGCCCATAGGGGAGAACAGTATTCCATTGAGCTGCGGATGAAAGCCTTGTATGTGGTGAGGAGCTCAGGTGTGCCTAGGAAGGACTTCGCACGACGGAGGATGCCCAGTCGGCGACTGGCTTTGGAGGCCAGCTTGGAAATGTGGTTTTCCCAAGAAAGATCATGGCAGATGGTGAGACCCAAAAGCTTGAGCGACAGAACTTCTTGGAGAGGATTGTTGAGAAAGTAGATGGGAGGGTTGTCCAGTCGATCTTTTCGGAGAGACATAGTAAGAGTGTGAGATTTGTCAGGATTGAAAGACATGTTCCACATGTTTGACCAGTCTGTGATTTTGTCCAGGTCTTCAGAGAGTGAGGAGGCTGCAGACTGCCGATCTGAGGGAAGAGGAATGGAGCGGCAGAGAGTGGAGTCATCAGCAAAGAGATACAGAGGATTTTCCAGAGAGTCGGAGAGATCATTGATAAAGACCAGAAAAAGCACAGGGCCCAGCACACTGCCTTGGGGAACTCCAGCCTGAACGGGAAGGGGGAGATGAGAGAAATCCATTCAGGGCCACACGTTGACTACGACCAGAGAGGAAGTCCGCAAGCCATGCATGGAGATTTCCATGGATACCATAGGAGGAGAGTTTGGTGAGCAGAGCTGGGTGCCAGACCGTATCGAAGGCACGTGATATGTCAAGTGAGACAGCTCTGATTTCCTGTTTGGCATTGAGGACCTCCATCCATTGTTGAGACAGCAGAAGCAGCATGTCCAGAGTAGAGTGACCTGGTCTGAAACCAAATTGATAATCAGAGATCAAGCCATTGGAGAAGAGGAAAGATTTCATATCCGAAGCAATGATGGATTCCATGACTTTGCTGATAATTGGGAGCAGGCTGATTGGTCTGTAGTTGCAAGGATCTGTTTTTGCACCTTTTTTGTGTAAAGCGGTAATGTTTGCTGATTTCCAGGATGCTGGCAGATGACCTTGAGCAAAGGATAGGGTGAAAAGAACAGAGAGAGGGTGAGATAGAGCGGCAGAGCAGGATTTTAGGACCCGTGGGCTGATGCCATCTGGTCCAGTTGCAGAATCAGAGTCGAGGTTTGACAAAAACTCCTCCACCTTGTCAGGAGAGAAGGTCACAGAGTCCAGGAGCAGTTTGGTTCGACTGGGAAAGGTGGGAACAGAGAGAGATGGGTTTGGGACTCAGGATTTTGAGGCAAAAACAGAGTTGAGGCATTCGGCTTTGTCATGTGCGATGTCAACTGTGTGGCCATTTGAGGTAAGGGAGGGGATGGAGGGGGAACAAACACCAGAAACGGATTTGACCAGACGCCACCAGGATTTGGAGGAAGGAGACAGGTTTGAGAGTTCATTCTTGAGTGAGGAGAGATAGTGCTTCCTGGCACTCCTGAGGGTAGACACACACTTGTTCCGAGCTTGGTGGAAGGAACTGAGATTTCCTTCAGTTGGATTAGCCTTCCAAGAAGCAAAGGTAAGTTGTTTCAGGGCAACTGCCTCACCACAAGATTCAGTGTACCATGGACGGGAGGAAGGGTAAGACAACTGAAGGCGAGATGGGATAAATCTGTGCATGAGAGAGATCAGTTTGCTTTGGAAGAATTCCCAGGAAGAATTGATGTCAGAGGCAGTGGAGATGGGAGACCAATCCAGACGATTGATGGCTGCTTGAAGACCGTCCCAGTCGGCCTGAGTGAAATGCCGGACTCGTCGACGCTGAGGAGGCTCTCTGAGAATGGCCAGAGAAATGTCCACTTTGACAAGCACATGATCAGAAGAACCGATTGGAGCAGAAGAAGAGCAGCAGACCTTAGCAGGGAAGTTAGTCATAACCAAGTCTAGAAGAGAAGATACTCCATTGGCTGAGATCCGGGTCGGGAAATTGACAGATTGTGTCAATCCCAGTGAGTCACAGAAGTCCTTTGCTGAGGTGCCATGACTGGTGAGAGAGGAACCCACACCCAACCAGGTGGCATGATGACAATTGAAGTCACCACATATGAGGAAGAGAGAGTTGGGATGAGTGGATAGAAGTTGGTCCATGTTGTCAGCCAGTGAAATGTAGATGGAGTCATCACTGTTTGGGGGACGGTACAGAACACATATGAACAAAAGGTGGGAGCGGAGAGGAAGCCGTAGCCAGAGGTACTCCTGGGGGTGAGGAGGAGAGAGGGCAGTGCAAGGAGAGTGAGGAAGAGAGTTTTTGATAAAGATAGCCACCCCACCACCAGGCCGAGGCTCAGGTCTATCATGCCGGAGGAGGGAGTAACCAGGAAGAGATATTAAGGAATCAGAGACATCTTGAAGGAGGAAAGTCTCTGTTAAGCAGATCAAGTCTGGATTGTCAGAAGCAACCTGTATGGAGAGATCAGTCAGGTTTGAGCGAAGGCCCCGGATGTTTGAGGTCCATACCGTTAATGAAGAGAGAGGGGGAGACTTGGTCCATGTTCATTACCCCATGCTCTAATTCTGAGTCTAACCATTCGCAGAATTCAATAAAAACTGCCTCTCGCTCCTCATCAATACTCCTCTGTCCTCTCTTCCTTTTTCCTTCCTCATCAGTCTTGGACAAACTGTCACCTCTCGCAAACATAAGTTTGCATCGCAAATGGTACAGTGTTTCTTCTGCTACCAAGTCGTTGATCCCTTCCAGGCGTCCAGTGACTTCAGTGCCCCAGTCATCCCCGCGACTCCGTGCTGTCTTCAGCAAGCTTGCCTTCAGTGTATCTGCAGTCAAATTATCTGGCACTCTGTATTTCTTTCTAGCTTGTGCTGGATTATTTTTGTAGAGCTGGGCTGGTTGGTTGCAAAGACTGCATACATCCTTATACAGGAGGTCAACTGACTGTGATCTACTAGAACTGCAGCCAGTTGATGAACTGAACTCACAAGTAGTGCGTCTTCTCTTCAACTTTGATGACTCTTTCTCTGCCTTTGATGCTTGAGCTGACTTCTTGGTGGTTGCAACAAAGTTGTTGTACAGATCATTTTTACACTTCTGGTGGTACCTCAGTTTTCCTTCCTTTTGAGCCTCCTTCATACGTTCCACAACAGTAACATTTTCGACAGTTTCTGCTTGTTTCAATAAAGTTGAGTATCCCTTTGGAGTTGCCTGTATGAGCCTTTCAGCTGGTGTATCCGAGCGTGCACAGATGAAGCAATTGAGCACAGGTGGAGTAACGTCTTCATCCATATTGCTAGACTCCATGTCCTGCAAAGTAGAAAATGAGATATATTTAGAAATTATTTTTCCACAAAGGAGTGTCTGTGGTGAAATATAAATGTTAACAATCAACTCAGAATTATGAAAAACCCTTATTTGACCCCTCATAAGTTACTTAAGGGCCGATTTAAAAAAATAAAAATTCTCGAAAATAATTTTTCGGTACCCGAATTCAACAGCTTTTTTTCTGGGTTTCCCACGGGAGTTGACCTTCAACATTTTAACACATGTTATTACACACCTTTACAAACATATTGGTGAAGAAATTTTTTGGTAACAATTTAGTTAACAGATTTTCATATGTTTCCCTTACTAGGGATATAGATGGTTACTGGCAATTGATCACATCCAGAAATGATGTAATCCACACAATTTATGTACTTTACATAACGTTAATAGGAATACATGGCCGTGTAGATGGCAATTCAGTTTGTTTGAAATAAATCACAAATATCAGATGAAAGTGACCAAAAACCTATGCGGTGTGAATGGCAATGTTCCTCGCTGAAATGTGGAAAAACTGAATTACGTGCGAACGCATAACTGTGAGATTATGGCGGCAAAGTTGGAACATCACGTGATCCTAGCAGAAGTACGCCGCATTGCCGGGTGGGGGAGGGGAGACCCGTACATTCCCAACCAGTACATTCGCCCTCTCGACTCAAGCTCGTATTTGATTCGTATTCGAAATCGAAAGGGGAAAGGGGAAGGGCTTTTCGCCCTGAATTACATGTGACGTGTGACGGGATGGAACATCACGTGATCGCTCTGAGCGAATCAGCGAGCTCTGGCACCGGCTGAGATGAGCGGGTACTTCGCTGAAATGCGCTGACGTAAATATGAATAAAAAATATGGATCTCGTCAAATATGGTCTCAGCCATGTTCGTCCCAGGCTCAATGGCCATGTCTATGCCAAATATCAAGCATGTGAGCCTCTCCGTTTCGGAGTCTATCGGTAACATTACACACACACACACACATGCACACACAAACTGTGTTTTATATATACTAGGGCATGCCCGTACGTGGGTGCCCGTTCCTTGCCAAAAAAAAAAAAAAACGCTACCCGTACGCTCTACCCCGCCCGTACGCCGGTACGCCCGTAAACAAAAAAAACAACGCTCTTCGCTTCCGCCCTTCGCTCTGACTGAATTGGGAGAAATAATGCGCATAAGAAATCGAGAAATTATTATTTTCTCCGGAAGAAATCGAATTACGAACCGTAATGGCGCACGCGCTCGGCTCGGCTCGCTCTCACATCGGCCACGCCTACGCAACAACGCGTTCTGTGATTGGCTGCCGGAAGTGCAGTCTTCACTGTCCGGAAGGTCGCAAATCGCAGTTACGATGAATCGCAAATTAGTTTTAATTAGTTTTAAAACATAGTTTAACGGCAACATAGTTTTCCAACGTGAAATAAATGAATACGCTCTCAAATGTGCCGTCCGAGGCAGAGTCTGTTCGCCACGTTCGGCACACGTGATAGCTCGCTGCTCTCTGATTGGTTGAATCGTTTTTTGGACATAGCTCGGTAACTACTTCTCCGATTAATATGAAACCTTGAAAAGGCACATCCTCGGGTCCCCAGCAATATACCTGGCAAGTTTCAAGTATATCGGACCCGTGGTTGCCGAGAAACAGCGGTCACAGACATACAGACATACAAACATACAGACATACAAACATACAAACATACAAACATACACACAGAGATTACTGGAATTATAGATAGATTAGATAGATATATATATATATATATGTGTGTGTGTGTCACGCTACCAGATTCTTGTACCAGATGCTCAAATTATGGATTTAGAGTTCTACCTGCAGCATTAAAGTACCAACCCTGTACCTCCATAAAATAGCAGTGTTGGTCAAATTGGGCAATTACAAATGCATGAAAACAAAATTTAAATATTCATGCGTTACCCAAAATGTCAAGTTTTTCAACTTTTCATGCCAGGAAATCTAGAAAATGTCGCAAAAAATACCAACCAGTAATTTACAATCAGAATTAATTTCTAGGGTTCTCAAGGTTTTTTTCAAGCAAGATGTTGGACAAGTAAAGTAAATAAAAGTACCATAAGAGTTATTAGCCGAGTGCCAATTTTTTTGGGCACCTTGCCAATATTCTGTATTTTTCACTTTTTCCTAGCAAATAGGTTGTGACCAGCACTGATTTTAATTGGAATTTATGGGAAACAAACACGCTCATGTTTCTTCTACTACTGCTGTATTTATTATGTGCAGCATAATCTGCATTGAATCTTCAAGCATAATCTGCATTGAATCTTCAAGCATAATCTGCATTGCATCTCTGCACAAATACTGTAAATCCTCGCCCCCCCCCCCCCCCCCCATCTGTACGCTAGCCCAAGCTGTCATGGCAAAATATCAAGGCAAAATGACGAGTAGGCCTACATGTATATAATTTTCACACACATGTTTGGTGAAGCACCATTTACAAGAAGTATGTACACAAGGCTTGACTTATCCATGAAGGACAATAAATGCATGTGGCATCATACTACTTTCACTTGAAAACCCCACGGGATATTAAGTTGGCCGCCAGAAGTGTGATTCAAAGGTCAAGTCATTGTCTTGTGAGCCTAATTCACAAAGTACATACAAGTACAGCATTGTTCAGTAAACGATATTCTTTGTCTAGTATATGAATAAAATATCATGCACACTGGATGCACAGCACTGAGCAGCATGCACAGGTCTTATCAACTGCACAAACTATAATGACTGTCTCAATCATTTTCAGTCATGAGTCAACAAAATGAATCAGATTGTCATATAAGTAGTGGACAGGTCACAACACCCCTGTTGCTTCTGCGATGGCCGGCCGGCTTACAGTGAGAGCAGGTTGACCTGGCACGCTTGCCACCAACAGCAGCAGAGTCACCAGATGGCCAATAAAGGTATATTTCCGGCGGTTTATTGCTGATAAATGATCAATCCGGAAGCGAAAACGGTGAAACCCGCGGCGCCGCCTTTCAACGGCGTTTATACGCAGTAGATGTTTAACGCATCTGGTACAAGAATCTGGTAGCGTGACACACACACACATATATATATATATATAATGTATATATATATATATATATATATATATATATATATATATATTGTTGCGGATATGGGATTTGGCCTCCATATCCGCTTGTAAATATTCCCCTATTTCCCCAATACTCCCCAACTATCCCCAATCCCCCATTCCCTAGTCCCATTGTCTGTAAACAACACTCTGTAGAACCGACCTTCCCCTTTTTCCCCCATTAAATGTCGTGCCCAGGTCCACCGCATCTCACGTAGACAACTTTCGGACATCTTGCTAGTTATTCTTAGTCTATGTCAGTTAAGGACTCGTTTCCATTAATTCTGACTCTTCGTTGCACCAGAATGTGATTGTATGGCACCAGTAGTGAGTTTAGGACCTCCCCATACCTCCTCACACCATTCCCCATGAAACAACAACAACAACAACAACTACCACAACAGCGCGCGGGGAGTGTGCGTCCTCACTCCGGCTCGGTTAGCCGCCATTGCCCATGTGCGCCGACGGGGTTACCACGAAGGGGCTGCCTGTCGGCCCCTCGTCAAGGGTGGAGCCCGGTAACCCCCCGCACCCAATAAGAAGCACCGGGCCGATTCCATCTGGGGCGGAGCTAACGAGCCGAGGGCGTGTCACTCCCCGCCGGATATACGCAGCGGCTTACCGGACGTGACGAGAGATGCGCCCCGAGCTTGAAGTGGAGAGAACCAGTCGCCACCTCCGAGCGCTGAGAGACCTCCCGCATCTCTGGACCGGACCGGGTCGATTCTGCCCCTGCGCCAAGGTGCACCTTGAGCCTCGACTACCTGCCCTTCCTTGCCATCAATCCCCGTGTGAGTCAGTCTTGTCCTGTTTATCTGTGGTCTGTCGGGGTTACTATAAGACCGTGATTAAGTGCCTACCTTCCTATGCTGTCTCTCTTGTCCTTGTAATCTAACGTTCCGAAATATTATAACCTCCTCCGGAGGTCTTGAGAACTGTACCCCTGGTGTCGTGTCATTTTAACCCAGCCGTTGTGTCCTTTCCTCAATTGATTTAGCGTAGCGCGACTCGGCCAACGTTCGAGTATAATCGGGTAAACTGTGCAGACGCGGTCATACCAAACCGCTCGGTAAACCAACATCCACAACCGCGTCTGTAACAATATATACAGACTTGGCATTTAATATGGATTTTTTTTTTTTCTTGACTTGGGTTTACTTTCTTAACTCAGTATATCAATCTGGTGAGTTTCTTTTCCACTTTGGTGATTTATTTGTTAAAAGAACCATGTCACTGATTGTCTGTCGCAGCAAGAAGTCAACAACAGGATTATATCACAGGTGGCGTGGCAAAATGTACGGACAGGTGCATTTGATGATTGGCTTCACAGTCGGGTATAAAAGGGTTGTTGCGTTCTGTATTAGTGGAAAACAACTGCTGCACGTCTCCAAAAGTTATTGCCGCTTCCTCTGGAGATGGTCCGTCAACTCTACAATGCTGTTTGTCATGGAGTGGTGGCTTTACGAAATTACGGCATGAAACAGCGTGCTATTGCTAGGCAGTATGGCATCACTCAAGGTCAGGCGTCAAAGATCCTGAAACGAAATGCTCAGAGGGATGTCCCTACTCCAATACTGAGGTCAGGACGTCCCCGCAGAACCACAAGGAGGGATGATCGCCAGCTGCACCGGTTAGTCCGCAATGGGCGTACCAAGTCAGCTAATCGGCTTAGGGCTGAGTGGCAGCAACTGACAAATGTGCCTGTATCCAGAAGGCTAGTCAACCAACGACTGGTTCAAGCAGGCTATCGTGCCAGGCATCCCCTGAGAAAGCCACGCCTGACCAGAGAACACCGCCAGCGCCGATTGCAGTGGGCCAGAGAGCACCGTCAATGGCAGCCAGGACACTGGAATCACGTGACCTTCAGTGATGAGTCTAGATTTCTGGTCTATGGTCAAGATGGCCGCGTCCGAGTGTGCAGACAAGTGCATGAAGCCTACAACAAAGATTGTATAGTGCCAAGAGTCCAAGCTGGAGGTGGTGGGGTGACCATTTGGGCTGCTTTTCATGCAGGGGGCAAAACTGACCTGGTTGTTCTGAATGGAAACCTGAACCAGTTCAAGTACAGGGCCATTCTGGAAGAAACATTGCTTCCATTTGCTCGTGCAGCATTTCGAGGAAACTTTGTCTTCCAAGATGACAATGCACGGCCTCATCGTGCTCGCATGATCCAACACTTTTTTGCTGACCGTGGGGTAGAGCATATGGAGTGGCCTGCCATGCCCCCGGATATGAATCCGATAGAGAACTTGTGGGCAGAATTAACGTGTCAAATCGACAACTTGGACCAGCTGCCTGCATCTGTGCGTGAATTGCAGCAGGCTATTGTCACTGCATGGCAAGCGATTCCTGTCCAAACCTTGGCAAATCTCGTGAACAGCATGCCTCAACGTGTACGTGCTCTCCTGAATGCTCGTGGGGGTTACGTGAAGTACTGCACTGTAATTTTACTGTCCGTAATCCCAGTCATAATTTAACTAATGTGAAATTTTTGTGTGTAAATAAAATAAAAATTTTGGCTAATGTGAAAAATAAAGAGATACTTCTGGAAAACGTACAGAAGTTTAACACAGTACTGTCCATGAATTGAGTTCGATATCAGTTTACATCACTTTCAAGGATCAATTTATTTGTTTCGAAATGTCAAATGTGGTTTTTGTTTCTTTTAAAGGTCACATTAACAAAATCTAGAATAATTTCAACATAATTCCAATGAACTTTTGGTTCCAAGACATCTTGAAAAGTAAGTTCTCCCCCACAAAAAAATATTCCAGATTAAATGCCAAGTCTATATATATATATATACATATGTATATATATATATATATATATATATATATATATATATATATATATATATATATCTACATATATATATATATATATATATATATATATATATATATATATATATATATATATATATATATATATATATATATATATACACACACACTACTGGTCGAAAGTTTTAGAACACCTCAATTTTTCCAATTTTTATTGAAATTTAAGCAATTCAAGTCCAGTGAATAACCTGAAATGGTACAATGGTAAGCAGTAAACTGCTCAAGCTTTTTAAAAGTTTAGGTTAGCAAAAACGGGAAAAGAATGTAAATTGCGCAGTTATATTGCAAAAAAAAAAGGCCTTCTTCAAGGAACAAGTAATGGGTTAACAACTTACAGCTGTTCTGCAGCAATGTAAGTAAATTAAGCCTTGAATGTTGATGCAAACAATTCCTACAGGTGTCCCAACCTCTGCTGATTACCCGATTACAAACCCCCTGTCTGTATTAAATTGGAACAGAGTTCCAGAGTAATTGGAACAAATTGGAACAGAGCAGTATTGGAACAGACTGTTATTACACCCTCTGAAGTATTATTTGGACAATATTGCACTGCAGGAAGTAGTATATTGGAAACTGGAGGAAACTCTGACAGGAAGAGGTCTGGCAGACCCAAAGCCACAACAGAATCAGAAGACTTTCTGAGAGTCAATAGCTTGCGTGATAGGCGGCTCACAGGACAACAGCTTCAAGCACAGCTTAACACTGGTCGAAGAAAGCAAGTCTCAGTTTCAACTGTGAAGAGAAGACTTCGAGCTGCAGGTTTGACAGGTCGAGTGGCAGTAAGAAAGCCATTGCTAAGATAGCAAAATAAGAAAAAGAGGCTTGCCTGGGCCATGAAGCACCCCCAGTGGACTACTGAAGAATGGAAGGTCTTATGGACCGATGAATCAAAATTTGAAATCTGATTCATCACGCAGGGTTTTTGTACGCCATCGAGTAGGCGAAAGGATGGTTCCTCAGTGTGTGACACCAACTGTCAAACATGGAGGAGGAAGCGTGATGGGCTGGGGCTCTTTTGCTGGATCCAGAGTTGGCGCCTTGCACAGAGTGACTGGCACCCTGAACCAAAAGGTCCACCACAGCATTTTGCAGCGCTATGCAATACCCTCTGGTATACGCCTAGTTGGTCAGTGGTTCATCCTCCAGCAAGATAATGACCCTAAATACACCTCCAGACTATGCCAAAACTACCTTTGAGGAAAAGAACAAGATGGCAGGCTTCAAATCATGGAATGGCCAGCACAGTCTCCAGACTTAAACCCCATTGAGCTGGTTTGGGATGAACTGGACAGAAGGGTGAAAGCAAAGCAACCTCCAAGTGCAACACATTTGTGGGAACCTCTGCATCAGTGTTGGGAAGAACTTCCCGAACAATATTTGATTTCCATTGTAGAAAGAATGCCATGAGTGTGTTTGGCGGTTATATCTACAAAAGGTGGCTACTTTGCTGAGTCAAAAATTTAAATTAAATTTTGTTAAACAAAATGATTCTATGATTTCTTTTTTTTCTCCAATTGTTTATTTCTTCTATGCTTAATTTCAGAGAACATTGAGACATTAAACTGTAAATTTCAATAAAAACTGGAAAAATTGAGGTCTTCTAAAACTTTTGACCGGTGGTGTATATATTGTTATGTCTGGTGGGGTAGTGATATGTAGAGCAGATATATCTGAATAGGTAACGTGCTTCGTCTGTCACGGTAAGGAATCTGACCCTGTAATAAGTTCATGTGTAGGCATTTTGTCGGTAGGGAGTATACTTGTGAACCTACCAGGAGGTTCGTGTGTTAAATAGAGTTAGGGATTAAAGAATAGAGCCCCTGTGTGTCCTCACCTGGTTAGCCAAACCTTTGTCCCTTTTGGCACTGCAGACCAACATAGACATTCCGACAAGTCCCTAGCGCAACACTAAATAACGCCCTTCCCTGAAATGACTGTGAAAGAGAACCGGCAAAAGGAAACCAGGCCAGTACACCGCCAGTACATTTACACCTCCGACAGGCCTATCCACCTCGATTGCCACATGCTATGATGACACCACAGGTCTGTGATTCGGTTGAGGCCACTTATTGGGTGGCGCGCCAAGGCTGACGTCACCGCCGCGGAGTGATACGAGGGGCGGCAAGACTAGAGTGAGTGAGTGGGTTTGAGAGTGAGTTGCGCGGCAGTTGGTGCAGAGCAGTTGCACGGGAGTTGGTTCAGAGTTGGTTCAGAGCAATTGCTTCTGGCAGTGAGTCTTGAGACGCGCTGGAGTGCACGCAGTTGGCAAGCAGGGTTGAGCTGGTTGGCGCGTGAGCAGAAGAGGAGTTCGCAGCATGGGTTAGCACGAGTTGGGCTGAGGTATAGCCCGAGTGGAGTTTGCTTGCTTTTGACCTCGCTTGGAGCCGCTAGCCTGCGTTGGACGCACGGTGTTTTTCCTGCTTTGGGGCCTCGTGTGCGAACGGAGTGGGCATTGGCTTGGGCCTTCGCATTGCTGTGGTGCTTGGAGCGAGGCCTTGTGGTACTTGGAGCGAGGCCTGGTGGTGCTCGGAGGCGGTCGGAGAGGGCCGCGTGGGACACCGAACGGGGCCGTGTTGGACGGCAAACGACGCAAGACGACAGACAAGATAAACATATGTCACCCACAGGGTGAACCGTATCTTGCCAAAATGTGAACATGAGTGACTTGCTTCAGGTCACACTGAGGTGAACAGAACTGCTATCCACTAGAAGCGACTCTTTGAGGAATGTCTGCCCACGAGATATTCCGATGATTAATCGTTCTAGAGAGTGACCTTGAAAAATACGTGTTTGCCTTATAACGTCACCAAATGACGTCATTTATATAATGTCTAAAGCTTGACCTTGACCTATAAATGTCTAAAGCTTCACTTCGCAAAGTGACCTTGACCTTTGACCTTGACCTTAATAATTTCGTATGGTGAATAGTATGTCTTCATGACCAACGCACATGAAATATTGAAAGATTTTGATGAGAACTGAGGAAATAATTTTTTCATGAAAATTCCGTTTTTTCTTCATGACGTCATCAAATGACGTCATAGCGTCAAACTGTTTACAGATCTGGGAAGCACTCATCAAGGGCATTCATATGAGGTATTACTCGATATGGTACCTACGATTTCAAAATTTGACCTTGGGGTCAATAATTTTCGACCTCCAGCGCTAACCATGAAGGTCAAGGCCGATCGCCACCAAAAACTAATCAGCTGAGCGCCGGACCATATACTAGATTCCCATGAAGTTTGGAGACGATCCGATCAAAGTTACTCAAAAAATAAGGGTTTCGTTGACCTCCATGATTGACCGCAAAGTGACCTTGACCTTTGACCTTGACCTTCAAAATTTTGTGTGCTGAAGGGTATCTCTATAGGACTCTGATATGCGAAGTTACAGGAGTTTCCAATAATAACTGTGGTCTACAGAGTGATCTAAACGTGAAAAAAAAATGATTAACCACAAACAAAAAAACAAAAAAACAAAAAAAACAAACAAA